>NW_006921950.1:2951298-2984684 GCF_000298275.1 Orycteropus afer afer
TCAATTAGACACAAATTACAATTGAATAACCTTCAAAAATCTTGTCAGTCTTGCATGTCCCCAGTGTACTTGGGGTTGCTGGAAAGCAGAACATGTTCTTAAGCCCCAGGAATCTGCGAGAGTGCTGTCTCTTTAAATATCCAAAACAGTCAAGCCGCTTTTTAAACTGACAAAGTGGTGACATCCTCCAGACCGGCAAAAGTCCAAAGCTCAGCCCACCTTTCTCTTCACCATCTCCGTTTGTTCCCCAGCCACCGTGCACAGTCCTCCATGCAGTCCCTGGCTAGCAGGGTGATTTTTCGATTAATTCCTACGTCTTACCACCACATGAATCTGCAATAGTGCTGTCTCTTTAAATATCCAAAATAGTCAATCCGCTTTTTAAACTGACAAAATGGCAGTATCCTGTGGACTGGAAAAATTTCACAGCTCAACCCACCTTTCTCTTCACCGTCTCCGTTTGTTCCCCAGCCACTGTGCACAGTCCTCTGGCTAGCAGGGTGATTTTTAGGTTCATTCTTGGGTCCTACCACCACTCAGTAATCTCCAAGCTGTCTGTGCTGTCAGGATTGCTCAGGATCGCTGCCACACCGCAGCTCCATATGTCTCCTTTTTTGGTATTTTCATGCAAATTCTTCTGCTAGTTGGGGTTTATTCCACTTGTGTATCCTTCCCTTCAAGGCTCAGGGGTCCAGGATTATCTTCTGTGTCTGTGTTAATTGGTTTCCCTTTTCTTTGTTGAGGAGGTTCTGTGCAGTCTCTCTGCCTAGTCTGCCATCTTGCCGGAACTCCCTCCATCCAATATTTTTATATTATATGTAAATAATTGAGATAGAACTTTATATTAATGAGCTATTTTTTTTGTTGTTGCTTTATATTGTGAAATAAGATTGGTTATATTTGAATGCTATTGGTTTTGTGTAACTGAAACATTTAGTCAAATTCATAGCACTATTACTCTCGTTACTCCAGAAAAGATTCAACATTTCTATATTTATTCCTCTTTTCACCATTATCACAAAATCAAATGGCTTTCACCACTGACCTTGCCCCATTAATCTTGGCTCAATGTCTATTATAGAAAGAGGTTAAAGTGAGAGGTTTTGGCTCTGCACTCCTTACTTTAAACTGAACAGTCTTTGGCCTCTTAAAAATGAAATCAACTTGCTTAAAGAAAGGAGAAATTATTCTATATTTCTAAGAATGTCATCATTACTTACACTTTAATGTCCTTTCTCCCTACTCCAAACTTCCTGAATGGGAACCGTCATTTTCTGTACCTGGTAGGTTTCTTAATCTGAAGTTCTGTTTGAACTGCTGTTCTGGGTATTGGCAAGAATTATAAAGCATTTATAGTTTATTCCTGGCTGGCTTCTGGTTGAGAAATTGAATGGTACAAATGATGAAAGACTAGTTTGCTGTGGATATAATGAAGCAAGTAAAATGAAATTTCCCCAGGATAAAACTTTACCCTTTATCTTTTAGGTACAGGCTTATGCCACATCTGAATTTCTTGCCATAAGCAAAAAAGGAAACAGGGTGAGTGGATGGGTTTACACGAAGACAAGGGAGGTTAAAAAAAAGAAGAAGAAGAACAAAGATAGCTGGGAACTTAAAGTCAGTTTAGGCACAGACCTAAACTTTGTTGTGTTTAAATTTTGCAGTATAGTGAACACTGAGTGTGCATTTCTTCTTCTATTTAAAGAGATGATTGGTCATAGATTGTAGCATAGTTTGTAGGGTTTTTTTTTTTTTTTAAACATTTTATTGTGTTAAAATATATATAACAAAAATATGACATTTTACTCTTTTTACGTGTGTGATTTTGTGATAATAATTACATTTTCAACCTGGGTTTTAATATCAAGATATATGAAAATAGTTATATCAAACTTCAGAATGATAATTCAGATAATCTAGGATATTTAACACTATAGATGGATCTTTCTAGGTTTTTAGAAAAATATGGAAATTATTATTTTATTTTTTTCCCATGGCAGCTTGCTAAAACTGTGTAGGCAAAGCCTCCAAAGAGGCCTAAAACATAACCTTTTCTTAACTGCCTCAAAGAGTTTAACTCTTCTTATAGGTAACTTCAACAAAAAAAAAAGAAAAATCTGCTTATAGTGTTCTGGTAAGATAGCAGAATAGGCAGACAGACTACACAGACCCTCTTCAAGAAAGAAAAGGGGAACCATTTAAACCAGATATAGAAGACAATCCTGAAGCCCTGAGCTTTGAAGGGAAGGATATAGAAGTGGACTAAACTCCAATTAGTAGAAGAACCTACATGAAAAGATGAAAAAAGGAGACTTACAGAGCTGTGGTTTGTCAGTGATCCTGGTAGCACAGACAGCTTGGGTATTGCCAGGTGGAGTTAGGACCCAAGGATTAACCTAATAATCATCCATGTTAGCCAGGGCCTGTGTGTAGGACTGCACTGGTGGCCAGTAAATAAAAGGGGAAACAGCAAAGAGGAAGGCAGGCTGAGTTGTGGATGTTTGGATGCTCAGAGGGTGCAGCCATTTTGAATGTTTAAAAGTAGTTCAACCATTTTGGATATCTAAAGCAATAGCATTCTCCCAGATTCCAGAGATTTAAGAATAGGCTCCACTTGCCTGGAACCATAAAGACATTCAGGATATGAAGGACTGGAAAGTTTTTTGATTGTTGTTTTTGTTTAACTAAGTGGAAGGAAGCAGCAGTGCCCATACCACACAACTATACCTACACCTCCTACGGCTTCCCTTACCGAGTGAGAGCCACCACTTCCTTCTCCATCAACTGGCCAGTGATAAACAACCACCAAGATGAGCCTGACTCACCCTTATCTGCTATTTTCCCTTTCAATTCAATTAATATTTGGTTCACATATTTTGGAACACTTTCATTGGGTGCAAAGATATTTATTGTCATAATGTCTTCTTGGTTAATTGACCCTTTCAGCATCATATAGTGACCTTCTTTGTCTCTAATGTTATTTTTCACCTTAAAGTCTATTTTATCAGAAATTAATATTGCCACTCCTGCTCCTTTTTGGTTACTGTTGCGTTGGTATATTTTTTCTACCCCTTAACTCTTAATTTGTTTTTATCTTTGTGTCTAAGGTGGAGTTTTATAGGCAGCATATCAATGGGTCTTCTTTTCTTATCCATTCTGCCACTCTCTTTCTATTGATTGGTGCATTTAGTCCATTCACATTGAGTGTAATTAGTCATAGGTATGCACTGATTGCTCTCATTGGTGCTTTTTTTTTTTTTTTTTTTCATGTTATTGGAGTTTCCTTGGCCCACATACGTTTCTGTGCTGAGTTCATTTTGTTGTTAAGTGTTTCCTCTCTTTTCTTTATTGTTGGTTTTGTGCTTACTAAACCCCAAATGTTTTCCTTCCTTCTGGGTGTTCTTAGGGGGATTGTTCATTTTCTCTATGGTTACCTTGGAGTGAATTCTTGTCTCTATAATTTTGGAATAGTCTATTTTATGAGGACATTGCTCTGTTTTTCTCTCTATTTGGAAGTTTTGTACCTAGAACTTTTATTCCCTCTATTTGGTTAGTTGCTGTTGTTGTGTGCAGATTGACTTCCTTGTTTTTTAGTGTACAATGTATTATGGTCTTATTTTGAGAATCTGTTTCTGATTTGGTTTTACTGTTGATGTCATGTGTCCTGATTTTGCTGTTCTCTGTTGTCGGTTCTCTATTGGAAGGACTTCCTTAAGCAATTATTTGTAGCGTTGGTTTGGTTTTCACAAAATACCTTAATTTCTTTTTGTCTGAGAATGTCTTGATTTCACCCTCATATTTGATGTACTGTTTGGCTGAATATAGGATTCTTGGTTGGAAGTTCTTTTCCTTCAGTGCTTTATATATGCCATCCCATTGCCTTCTTGCCTGCATAGTTTCTGCTGAGTAATCAGAATGCAGCCTAACTGTTTGATCATTATAAGTAATATTTCTTTTGTCCCAGGCAGTTTGCAAGATTCTTTCTTTGTCTTTGGTTTTGAAGAGTTTGATTATGCTATGTCTCGGTGTTTTTCTCTTGGGATCTATCCTGTATGGGGTTCTTTGAACTTCTTGTACAAATATCTTTTCTTCCTTCATGATATGGGGATAGTTTTTTTGTTAGTAAGTCTTCCACAATTTTCTCTCTCTCTCTCTCTCTCTCTCTTTTTTTTTTTTTGCCTCTTCTTGCTCTGGAATTTCATTGAGATGTATGTTGTTTCTTTTCATGTCATCCTATAAAACTCTTAGGTTCTCTTCATTTCTCTTAAATCTTTGCTCTGATTTTTCTTCATACAGGCTGGTGTCAAGGGATTTATTTTCTAGTTGGGGAAATGTGTTCTTCAGCCAGTTCTAGCCAATTCCTTTGTGCTTCCACTGTGTTGTGCAATTCTGTAATTTTGGTATTCATCTTCTGAATTTCTAACTGCTGTTTTTGTATGAGTTCTGATTCTGTATTAATCTTGTTATTTTTTCTTGAATGGTTTTCCTGAGTTCTTCTAGGGTAATGCCTGTGTTCTCCTTGATTCTGTTTGAGGTTTCCTTGAGCTCTTGTAGAGTTCTATAAATGTACTTCTAAATTCCTTCTCAGATAATTGTATTGCCTCTTCTTCCTCCATGTTTAATGTGACTTTTGTCTGGGATTTCATTTCTATTGTCTTATCCTGTTTTTTTTTTTTTTAATTTGAGGTTTCCTAGACATTTTGAAGTTGTCTTTAACTGTTAGTTATGTAATGATTTGTTTTGTCTTTATTTTATGATTTAATATTTTTGAAAGGTGGAGCTGGTGTATTTTATTCTTTTGGTTATTCATTCAGGTGTGCTGGGTTGCTCTACAATGTCTTTGTGATGATGGAATCACTGTGTGGAATGTGGATGCAGGTCTCTGTTAGCCATGAAGGAGGTTTAGGATTTGAGTCAGAAGGTGTTATGGTGGTGTAATGTGGTTTTTCTATTGGATGAGGCAGGGAAGAGGCAGGGAAAGAAGGAAGAAAGGAGAAGAAAAAGCTCCAAGGCACCATTAGCCATTCCCAGGGCTTTGAGTAGGCAGCTAATGATGATGTTATACTGTTACTCACAGGACCACAGCTCAAGTTTGGTAAAGACCCTAATGGGTAGGGAGCCACCAATATCCACCAGATTCAGACAGCTGCAAAACCCCATACTCCAGGCACCTCCATGCCAAAAAGCTGTCCTAGGATATTTGCCCTGCACCCTGAGTTAGTCCCAGGGTCTTCCCACTTGGAGCAAGCTTCCCTCTCTGCTCCCAATTCAGGAGCACCTAGAGCCACCTTTACTCCCTCTCTGAGGTCCAAAGTTTACCAATAAAAGCAGGTGCTGAGGGTAGATGTGTACTGTGGTCACAGGTCCTCTGGTGCATTCTCTCCACTGCTCCAGGAAGCCCTCCAATGTCCCATCTTGCCAGCTGGTCAATGCTCTGCAGGGCAGGGTCCCCTATATTTTATTCTTTCCAGCTGGTTACACTGCCTCTCCCAATTTTCTACTCATCCCCTGGGTTTGTCATTCTCTGACATAATGAGCTGCTCAGAGTGCCAGAATCCCTGCTTCAAACTGCTGCACCTAGTTTTTCAGGCACTAAGATGCTTGAGGGACCTAACGTGTGGGCTACAGGTAAGACACCATCTTTCTATCTCTGGAAATGTTATTTTAACATTTTAACAAGGTGTTGTTCTTTGGAATGAAAATTTGTTTACTTTTTATTTTTCTTTTTAAAGAAAAATAACCTCTATAAGCTGCTTGGAATTAGAATTTGAAATCCCAAGGGCAAAGGCTAGAAGAGACTTCTCTCCCTTCCTGCTCCTTTTCTTCCTTCCTTTTTTTCTTCTTCCTCTCTTGCCTCTTCCCTTTCTCTAAGGAACCCTGGAGGCACAGTGGTTAAGCTCTAGGCTGCTAATCTAGAGGCTAGAGAGTCACATCCATGAGCTTCACAGGGAAAGACGTGCAGTCTGCTTCTTATGGATTTCAAGCCTTGGTGACCCTATGGAGCTGTTCTACTCTGTGTAAGTTGAAATCCATTCGGTGGCAATATGTTCAATTTTTTTAGTTTTTCCTTTCTCCAAAAATATTATTTTGACTTCCTACTCTGTGTCAGGCACTGTTTAAGGTGACAAGAGTAATAAATAAAAGAAAGATGTGTAAACTGCTCAGCATAAGAAACAGATAGAAATTTTGGGAAGAGGGAAGTAGAAAAGAGTGAAGGGGAAAGAGAAAGGTGAGAGGACAGGGCAACATGGTAAGCAGTTGGAGCCTGCTGCTATGCATGACCAGTGAGAAATCCTGGTGTTGTGGGAGGATCTTTACTTTGTTTTTCTTAGTCATTTGTGAAGCTGTTATTGAAAATCTATTGTATATTAGGCATGATGATTAACACTGGGGATAAGTTCATAGTCTCTGTCATGTCTACCCCATTTCGAAGGTTTTTATTATTTTTTTTTTTAAAGTCAGGTTATTGTAGTATGATTTATATAAGACAAAATTCACTGCTTTTAATGTATAATTCTATACACTTTACAAATGTAGCAGTCATGAAATCAATACCACAATCAATTCTATCACTCACTAACATTTCTTTGTACTCCCTTGAACCAAGTCTTCAAACTGTTTCATCCTAGCCTACCCCCTTCTGAGAGTTTGCATTTCTACCCCAGATATATTAAATCCAAATCTATAGTTTAAGAAGATCTCCAGGTGATTCTGTATATTCCCCAGGTGATCTACATATCTGTGTATGCATAATAGTCACCTGGGGATATTGTTAAATTGTAGATGCTGATTCAGTATATCTCAAGAGGAAATGCAAATTGTCATTGAACCAGAATGAACCAATTTGAAGCCCTGTTCTCAACACAGGTTTTATATTTTTATGACCTGGAAAAATTTTCAAAATACTGATGCTTGTGCTACATCATCCATGTTGTTGTTGTTAGGTGCTGTCCAGTGGGCTCCAATTCATAGTGACCTTATGCCAACAGAATGAAACACTGTATGGTCCTTTGCCATCCTCACCATCTTTGTTATACTTGATCCTATCATTGCAGCCACTGTGTCAATCTATCTAATTTCTCTTTATTTCTGACCCTCCACTTTACCAAGCATGATAACCTTCTCCAGGGACTGTTCCCTGGAGACCAACGTAGGTGAAATGAAGCCTGGCCATTCTCACTTCCAAGGAGCATTCCACCTATACTTCTTCGAGGACAGATTTGTTCATTCTTCTGGCAGTCCATGGTATTTTGAATATTCTTCACCAACACTACAATTCAACTCTTCTTCCACCTTCTTTATTCACTGTCCAGCTTTCACATGCATATGAGGTGATTGAAAATACCATGATCTGGGTTAGATATATGGATAAGGAGCTTGGTTGCTAACCAGAAGATCAGTGGTTCAAACCTACCAGCCAGTCTGTGGAAGGATGATGGGGTGATCTACTTCTTTGATGATTTACTGCCTTGGAAACCCACTGCTAGGTGTTGCTATGAGTTGGAATTGACTTGATGGCCTTGAGTTTTTTTGGGGGGGAGGAGGGGGCAAGTTTTGGCTTGGATCCATCTTCAAAGTGACATCTTTGCTCTTTAACCCTTTGAAAAGGTCCCTTGCAGCAGATTTTCCCAGTGCAATAAGACATCTGATTTCTTGACTCCTGCTTCCATGGGTGTTGATTGTGGATCCAGGTAAAAGGAAATCCCTGGCAACTTCAATCTTTTATCCATTTACTGAGATGTTGTTTATTGGTCCAATTGTCAGGATTTTTGTTTTCTTTATGTTAAGGTGTAATCCATACTGTGGACCATAGTTTTTGATCTTCGTAAGTAAGTGCTTCGAGTCTTCTTCATTTTCAGCAAGCAAGGCTGTACCATCTGCAGATCATAGATTGTTAATGTCTCTTCCAATCCTGATGCCACATTCTTCTTCATATAGTCCAGTTTCTCAGATTATTTGCTCAGCATATGCAATGAATAAGTGTAGTAAAAGGATTCAATCCTGACACACACCTTTTTTGATTTTAAACCATACAGTATCCACTTGCTCTGTTTGAACAACAGCCTTTTGTTCTATGTACAGGTTCTTGGGCGCAATTAAGTGTTCTGGAATTCCCATTCTCCACAATGTTGTCCACAGTTTTTTGTAAGTCACACAGTCAGATGCCTTTGCATAGTTAATAAAGCACAGGTAAATATCTTTCTAGTATTCTTTGCTTTTAGTCAAGATCCCTCTGACATCAGCAATTATATCCCTTGTTCCACGTCATGTTCTGAATCCAGCTTAAATTTCTGGAACTTCCCTGTCAATATATTTACTGCTGCAGCCATTTTTGAATTATCTTCAGCAGAATTTTATTTGTGTGATATTAATGATATTGTTAGGTAATTTCTACATTCTGTTAGATCACTATTTTTTTGGAATGGGCACAAATATGAATCTCTCCCAGTCAGTTGGCCAGGTAGCTGTCTTCCAAATTTCTTGGCATAAATGATTAAGTATCTCCAGTGCTACATCCATTTGTTTGAAACATCTCAATGGGTATTCTGTCAGTTCCTGGAGCCTTGTTTTTCACCAATTCCTTCAGTGAAGCTTAGATTTCTTCCTTCACTGCCATTGGTTCTTGATCATACACTACCTCTTGAAATAGTTGAACATCAACCAATTCTTTTTAATAAGTGACTCTGTGTATTCCTTCCATCTTCTTTTGATGCTTCCCGCATCATTCAATATTTTGCCAATAGAAACTTTCAATATTGCATTTTGAGGCTTGAGTTTTTTCATCAGTTCTTTCTACTTAAGAAATGCTAAGTGTGTTCTTCCCTTTTGATGTTCTAACTCCTGGTCTTTGCACACTTTATTACGAAACTTTCTTTTGTCTTTTCAAGCTGCCCTTTGAAATATGTTCAGCTCATTTATTTCATCATTTCTTCTATTTGTTTTAGCTTTAGCTTCTCTCTGTTCAAGAGCAAATTTCATAGTCTCCGCTAACATCCATTTTGGTCTTTTGTTATTTTCCTATCTTTTTAACAACCATTTGCTTTCTTCATGTATGATGTTCTTGATGGCATCCCACAACTCATCTGGTCTTCAGTCATTGATATTTAATGCATAAAATCCATTCTTCACATGGTCTCTAAATTTAGGAAGTGTATAATCAAGGTCATATTTTAGTCCCCATGGACTTGTTTTAATTATCCTTATCTTCAAGTTGAACTTGCATATTAGCCATTGATGGTCTGTTTTATAGTCAGCTCCTGGCCTTGTTTTGACTGCAGATAATTAGCTTCTTCATCATCTTTTTCCATAGATGTACTTGATCTGGTTCCTGTGTATTCCATTTGGTGAGGTCGACAGGTATAGCCACAGTTTATGTTGCTGAAAAAATGAATAAATTGCTGGTTTTGCAAAATTCTATCTTGCTATCTCTGGCATCATTTCCATTACCAAAACCATATTTTCCAACTACTAATGTTTCCTCTTTGTTTCCAACTTTTGCATTATGATCACCATCGATAATACATCTTATTGCATGTTAGGTCAATATCAGACTTCAGAAGTTGGTAGAAATCTTAATTTCTTCATCTTTGGCTTTAGTGATTGATGCGTAAATTTGAATGATAGTGTATTAACTGCTCTTCCTTGTAGGCATATGTATATTATCCTATCACTGACAGCCTTGTACTTCAGGATAGATCCTGAAACATTTTTTTTTTATGAAGAATGCAACAGCATTCCTCTTGAATTTGTCATTCCTGTCATAGTAGATCACATGATTGTCTAACTCAAAATAGCCAATACTAGTCCATTTCAGCTTACTATGCCTAGGATATGAATCTTTATATGTTATTTTTGACAACTTCTAAGTTTCCTAGATTCATACTCATCTAGATTCACCACTCATCTGTCTGTTGTATTGTGGTGGCTTGCTTGTTGCTGTGAAGCTGGAGACTATGCTAGTGGTATTTCAAATACCAGCAGAGTCACTCATGGTAGACAAGTGCCAAAGGGATAAGGAGGTCACATCTTCCAACCTCCTCTAACCACACAAGAGGAAGACAGAATCAACATCAGTAGCCCAAGGCCTATTCCTGTGAGGCCAGACATGCTGCCTTCCTCCAGCCCTTTCACCAACCCTGACACCAACCATTCCTCCTGCAGAACTCACCGCCTTTCTGGTAGGTTCAATAATTCACTGCATTGGCCACACAGAACTCACAGATTATGGGGTTTATTAGGGAAGCACCAGGTTACAGTTCATGTTCAGGAAAAATGCTGTTTCTCTCAGCCTGCTGTCTCTCCACCAACAGTCTCTCTCCCAGCAGTGTATGTCCCTCAGTGTCTCTTTCAACAATGCATGCCTCTTGTGTCTCTTTCCCAGCAGTGTGTGTCTCTCAGGAGTGTGTGTCTCTTAGGGGCATGTTTCTCTCAGGAGCATGTTTCTCTCAGCAGTACATCATTTGCAGCCAGTACTCCGAGAGACTTTTGCCTCTAAGAGGCCTCCTTTTGAGCCTGGCAGTGTCCAAACTAGCCAATCATAACATCAGAATTCTAAGCACCTGAGAGAGAGTGAACTTCCCAGAACATTGCTTTGTGCCATGCCCAATAGAAATACCCCAGGTGGATAAACTTTTATAATCAAGAGCTCCTCAGTTGCTCACAGCAAATTCCACCACAAAGTTTACAAAGACTTATGGCTAGAAAAGACATACCAGGTAATTTACTACACCACAACAGGTTTCAGTGGAACTTCCATACTAATACAAACTGGGAAGAAGGATAAGGTCATCCACTTTTGAAAAAATTAGCCACTGAAAACCTTATGAATAACAATGAAACACTGTCTGATCTATAACTAGAAAGTTTTATAACTAGCCATGAAATATTGTCTGGTATAGTGCTTGAAGATGAGCTCCTTAAGTTGGAAGGCAATCAAAATATGACTGGAGAAGAGCTGCCTCCTCAAAATAGAGTGGACTTTAATAACATGGATAGAGCCAACCTTTTGGGACATTCATTTGCTGGTGAGACACAATGCAAATGGGAAGAAACAGCTATAAACATCCATTAGTAATCAGAATGTGCAATGTATGATATACAAATCTAGGCCTCAGCCCTAGATATTTTGATTTAATTGGTCCTGGGTGGGACCTGAGCATTGGGATTTTAAAATCTTCCCCAAAGTGTTTGAATGTACAACCAGGGCTGAAAATCACTTTTTATGGTACTTTAAAGGAGTGATTCTCAGTCTTTTTTTTTTTTTTTTTTTTTTTAATACAACAATGATAGGGTGGGGTGGTGTACTTCTACTAAATTTCATAATTATTGTGTTTTTTTTTTTTTTTCTTTTCATTATGGCTGCTTGTAGTATGGTTAATGATTTTCCTTTGAATAAGTTGAAGGCAGAAGAATAATGTTATTCTTATTTACTTGGTAAATCATAAATTCTGAGAGGGTAGGCAGTATGTCTGAGGATTTCAAACAGAGGACTAGAGGTGTATGGATACAGAACAGCTCTCAGGTATTTTACCTAGTTATTCGTGTGCAACAAAGCACCCTTGACCTTAGTGGGTGAAAACAACAGCCATATAATATTGCATGATTCTGTGCTGGTATCACCTGGGATCATGCAGGCAGCTGCATTCAGTCAGTCGTTGGACTGAGCAGGAAGACTCCAGAGACCCTCATCCTCACCTACGTGTTTAGGACCTTGATGGGGGTGTATGGAAAGCTGAGAGCATTCTCTGTTTACATGGTTATTAATTAGTTGGTGGTCTAGTTGTAGCTTCTTTACATGGTGTCTGTCTTCCAAGAGGGTGAAAACAAAAGCTGCAAATTCTCTAAAGACCTATGCCCCAAACACAAACAATACCACTTCTGTCAAATTCTGTTGGTCAAAGTAAGTCACTGGGCCAGCCCAGACTAAGATACCACCTTTTGATGAAAGGAGAGGCACAGCCACATTTTTGAAAGGGCATGGGAATGTGAAGGATTGTTGCTGTCACCTTTGGAAATAATCTACCATGCCAGGTGATCCTCATGTCTCCCTAGGGATATGCTTGTCTGCTCTGAGAATTACCAGCTTGCAAGCTTGCAAGCTTAACCACTATCATGATTGTTCTGTTGTCTGTCTCTTCCTCTTCTGCCTCAGCCCCTCTCATTCTGTATTTGCTCTTCACAACCTACGGGAACAAGCCCTAGACAGCTAAAAACCTGTTATAGGAAGGCATGGAACTCTAACAGATTTGTATACCCTGCACCAAGGTTTCAAGGTTCTGGGAACAGAAATAGCCCCAAAGAATTCTGGTTTTTGAATTGATTGTCTATTATATAATTTATAAGTCTATTTTTCATGTTAGAAGATTGGTAGATAGCTTCTGACCCACCATTGGTAGAACATTCATTCTGTGTTGTTTTTACTATTCACCCACAACATTTCACTGATAGACCTTGTGGCCCACAAAACACTTTTATGAGACAGCTGCCTGCATTAGGTGCAGGATGGCTGAAAAATTGCACAAAGCAAACTTATCCTTTTACCTTCATTTTATGAAAAGCAGAGAAGTGTGGAGAAACAGAAAGAGCCCAAGATCTAGTTCTTTTGTCACTGCCAAATTGTGGTGGAACCCTGGTCAGGTCTGTTAAGGGACCAAGAGCTTCAGTATCCTCATTTGCAAATTTGCAAAACATCTCAGGGTTGTGAAAACTAAATGAAGTAAGCTAGTTGACAGCTGGCAGTTGTATTACCTGCTAGCACAAGTATAGCAACTGACATTCAGAGCAAATAAATCAGAAATCAAGTTCTTGTTGACGTATTACTGTATACTGAGCTCTGATACTGCCTATTACACTTAAAAACAATTACTAGGTTATTTTTCTATTTATCCTTGCTTCTACAAACTATGATTATGTTATGGCTACAATTGCTACTGTGGTTGGTCAAACAAGTCAAACTTGGTTGCACTGGTAAGTGCATAATTAAAATAAAAAGGAAATGGAAGAATGTAATTCAATTTATAAAACTGTATCATATTTACGATTCATCACAAGCACATCACATTTTTATTTATCTTGTGTGTGTACCAGGTATCTCAATTAGATTGATTATCTTTTGAGAGCAGAAAAGTGGGCTTTTGTGGTATTTGGATCTCTGGTGTCTGTACCAGCCTCTTATTAAAATTTGTTCATGATCAAGATCAATAACTCTCTGCATTCAGTGTGGCACAGTTCTTCTAAACTGTACATGATATTTAAGCAGTAATGTCTGTTCTGGTTACCTACTGCTGCTCTGACAGGAATATACCGCAAATGGGATGCTTGAACAAACAGGAGTTTATTCTTACAATTTGGAGACTTTAAGTCCAAATTCAAAGTGCCAGGCTCTAGGGGCTGAGTGAAAGCCCCTCAATCTTGGGGTCCAGCTCTGCCTTCTGCTGCCAGCCCACTGGAGCTAGGGGCATTTCTTCACTCAGACAGCTGCTGGCTGCTGAGGCTGAGAAGCCCCAAAGTTGACAAGTAAAAAGGCACAGTTCTGATGTTACCAAACCACATGGCAGACCATTAATTCAAATCCATTGTAAGTTCCAAGTTCGCCAGAGTGTAGCAGGCTACTGAGCAATGACATGGCTACATGCAGGGTCCAAGCGTGCCATAGGCTAGAGACCATTCCCAAAACTGCTGCTTATATATGGGAAGCAGACCACATACCCAAAGGCAGCTACTCAGCTGCTTGTGGTAGATCCCACCATGGAGTTGATTGCCAGTCTTATCATGAAGAATAACTACCACCAGCTTCCCAGCCACTCAACCAGGCCCAGCCAAGTTGACACACAAACATAACTACCACAATGTCTTTGGAGAATTCACAGGGCTGTGAATAGCATCATTTGTTTACATGTGGAGAGGAGTTGTTTATGGCTAGTGAGCTCACTGGAGATAATCACAATGATAAATACAAATTGGGATTTTGAAGGAAGTTCTGTAATGCTTTTGTGTGACCTGTATGCCCTCAACAGCCTTCTCTCAGATACCCTATTTGATAGGTGTCTGAAAGAGAAGGATAAAGATGCTTCTTAACTTGAATCTCTCTTCTCTAAGAGAGATAGGGCTCTCATTTCCAATTTGGAATGCATTTGTTTCTCTAAGAATCCTTTATAAACACAAAAGCAGCTTTTTGACAAATGGGTGGGATAAATGTTTTCTAGCAAGAGCAAATATTACTTGCTAAGTTGGTATCAGTATGGGTAAATTGAATCTATGTGGTCTTCTGTATGATAATAAGGTGGTAAAAATATATTATTTACTTATATTGTAACCTGTACAAAGGTACGATCAACTAGGCTAGGAAAACTTAGATACAATAACGAGGTTTTGAACTCCAGGTAACTCTGAAGCACCACAGTCAGGTCACACTTGTACATTTTGGGTAGATGTTAATGCTATTTTTCATTTTGTTTGAGATTCCACAAATATATCTTTCCATATCTCTAGTTAATATTTATTAAACAGCATGAAAATATACGTTTGTGCTCTTTAAGAACATGTTGAATGAGATAAGTATATGTGAAACTCTCCGAGGCTAATTTCATTATCAAATTTGAAGTCTAATTGCTACACTAGTTATGCTTAAAGGTGTGGATAGCAGCCCCGCTCCTCCGCCACCCCCCAGATAATCGTGTAACTGTACTCACTAGTTTTTAAAGAAAGAAAATTATGAGAAATTCAAAGCTTGTAGAATCCCAGAGAATGGATGAATGAATGAATGAATGTGTGCCTATATACACTTAATGTGTCTATGTTATATGCTGTGGGAATGATAGAAAAAATAATCTAATCATGATTGTATGATGAAAATAGCAGAAGAGAGATAAGTAAGTTGAAGTATCAATATGGGAAGAACCACTCCTCAGTGAAAAATCAGTAGGCTGTTGGTATAGGTTGGAATTATATTCAACTAGAATATATTTTCATACCCTTCACTCTTACTTTAGTCCTGTTTTTATTTAGCAAAAAGGATTTATTATTTAGCAAAAAAGGCTAAGACAATGACAGTGAAATAAATCTTTCTCTCCTGTAGCTTCCTTTCATGAGCTAATTTAGAAAAAGTCTTTAGAAGCCATGGCTAATTATGAAATGTAATAATTGTATTTTTTAGAATTTGTAGAAAGATGTTGTAAGGAATGAGATGATAGATATGACAACAATGTAAGTTCTTAAGGAGAAAACTGTTACTCTAATAATAGTTTTCTCTATACAACTCACTCTTCCTGGTTTTAAACTTTCTGAATGTGCATGATTAATTGAAGATTTATGGCTTTAGTTTTATAGAAACACATTAAGTGTTCAATTTTAAATATTAAGAAATATCCACAATGAAAAGTCAAATCAATAGCAGGGATTAATCTTGTATGAGATAAGAGAAATATCTGTAGGAATTTATATTTTATCCCATCATTGTTGAAGTAAAAACTAAATTGGAATATCCAGAATATCAGTACATTCTCCATATACCAGTGTGTTATAGTAGGCTTTGGGATAAGAAGGCCCTCAGTCATTTGCTAGTTGTCGGGTTTTGGAAAAATTATTTAACTTTTCTGATCTGCAATTTCCTCAGCTGAAAAAGAGGATAATTGATGATGCAAGGCATTAGCATGCTCAGATACTATCCAAAAGATTGTAGATTCAAATCCACACAAAGAGACCTCAGAAGAAAGACCTGGCAATGTACTTCTGAAAAATCAGCCATTTGAAAACCCCATGAGGCCCATATCTACTGACACATGTGGGGTTGCCATGAGTCAATATTAATTCAACAGCAAATGGTTGTCCATGCTAACATGGCATACTAAAAGCATTTGGGTTATGGTAAATGCTCAAATATTACTCAAATGTGGGGAAACTCCTTGCTCTGGGTTGTATACCATGGTGGGAAATACTACTCTAATAAAATGAGAGTGGGGGAAAAAAAGCAACAGAACCATTCCTGCAAGGATGTGACATTTAAGCCAGCAAAGTACTTTCCTTAATTCACTTTATTCCCTAGAAAATTGTCTCGAAAAGAACTTTTCTCATAGAGAATATTTGATTATGGAGTTTCCTTAAGAAAATCATTACCTTGAAGGAGATTCAATTTTAATTCTATTGTATATACATTAGTATTTTTCCTCTTTGATTTTAGCCATATTCTGTATATTATTTTACTTTTTCTCTCACTCAAAATAATAAATACTAGGATGTGAGGGATTTGTTTTGTCAAACTTTAGAGTATTTAAACTTCCTCTTTTGTATTGCAACTCTGCTTTAGTTGCTGATAAAAATGCTTATTTCTAGGAGGCATATAGATCTAATTCAAGTGACAAAGGGAAGATCCCTGACAGAAAATTTTTATCTAATGGAAGAATTTTTAATTTATACACCATAGCTTATTTCATTCTTTCATATTAGTGTAGTCTTTGAAACATCAAATTTTGATAAAACCAGGAGTCAACTTTTATATACAATGTGCATCTGGCAGAATGATTTATATGCAAACTATATAATTATATAAATAAATGTTACTTTCTATAAAATGAAAATTTTCAACACTTCCATGAAAAAGTCTCTTTCACTTACCCCCACCCTCCTTTATTTTCATTTTCCTAAATTAACATTACTGTACATTTAACCAAGTTGCATCTATTGCCTGAACAGAAAGCAATAGACAACTGGATGTAAATGTATGATCATTGTTCTTATGGCATCATTCATTACTTAATTCAATTGTCTTTATTTCACTTTAGATGTCACCAAATGGGCAGCTGGAGAAGAGTTTAGAATTTGTAGACACTGGATTTATGTGGGAAGAATTAAAGGATTATATCATTTATAAAGCCTCCAATGTGTGCATCCAACAGAACATCAGATTAGCTACATTCCAGAAAATTATGTGAAACAAGAAAATCACCAACAACACAACAAACAACACAATAGAATGACAGCAATAAATTCATATCTATCACTAATTAGATCTGACTTGATGGCAGTGCATTGCATTGTTGTATCACTAATTACACTCATTGTGAATGGACTAAATGCACCAGACAAGAGAAAGAGAACGGCTTATTGGATAAGAAAAGAAAACCCATTGATATGTTGCCTATAAGAGACCCACCTTAGACACAAAGATAAAAACAAATTAAAAATTAAGGGGCGGAAAAAATTATACCAAGTTAGTGGCAACTGAAAAGAGCAAGAGTGGCAATGTTAATTTCTGATAAAATAAACTTCAAGGTGAAAAACAGCATAAGGGACCAAGAAGGACATTATATGATGCTAAAAGGATCAATTGACAAGAAGACATCATTATAATTAATATCTATACACCCAAGAAAAGTGCTCCAAAATATGTAAAGCAAATATTAACTGAGTTGAAAGGAAAAAATAGACAACTCTACAATAGTAGTAGGAGACTTTAACACACCACTTTCAAGGAGGGACAGAACAACTAGAAAAAAATTCAACAAAGATACAGAAGAACTCAGCAACACAATCAATCAACTTGATTTCATAAATCTATACAGAGTACTCTACCCAACAAAAGCATGATACACATTCTTCTCCAGTGCAGATGGATCATTCTCCAGAATAGACCATATGTTAGCACACAAAACAAGCCTCAATAAATTATAAAACAATGAAATACTACAAAGCATCTTCTTGGATCATAATAGTATAAAATTAGAAATCAATAATAGGAAGATCAAGGAAAAAATATCATATATGTGGAAACTGAATAATACACTGCTTGAAAACTACTATGTAAGAGAAGAAATAAAGTATGAAATTAAAAAAAAAAATCCTAGAAACAAATGAGAATGAAGATACAACTTACCCATACCTTTGGGACACAGGAAAAGCAGTACTCAGTGGTTAAATTATAGTAATAGATGCATGCATTAAAAAAGAGGATAGAAACAAAATCAACACTCTAATTCAACAACTCCAACATTTAGAGAAAAAGCAACAAAAGAAACCTACAGTATCCAGAAGTAAGGATATAATAAAGATCAAAGCAGAAATAATGAAACAGAAAACAAATGAACAAACAAACAAAAAAAGAAAATCAACAAAGCAAGAAACTGGTTCTTTGAAAGATTAACAAAATTGACAACCACTGGCAAATTTAATAAAGGAAAAGAAGAGAAGATGCATATAACACAAATAATAAACAAAAAGGGTGACATCACAACAGAACTAACTGAAATAAAAAAGATAATAAAAAAAATATTATGAAGAACTGCTCTACAACAGATTTGAGAACCTAGAAGAGATTGACAAGTTTCTAGAAACACAAGACCTAGCTAAACTATCCCAGTCAGAGACAGAATACTTGAACAGACCCTTAACAAAAGAAGAAACTGAGCAGGTCATAAAAAACTTCCCACACAAAAAAAGTCCCAGCCCAGATGGTTTCACTGGAGAATTTTACTACACATTCAGGGAAGAATTGCCACCTATACTACTCAAACTAATCCAGAACACAGAAAAAGATGGAATACTTGCAAATTCATTCTATGAAGCAAGTATAACACTGATATAAAAACCAGGGAAAGACACCACTAAAAAGGAAAACTACAGACCAATATCTCATGAATATAGATGGAAAAATCTTCAACAAAATCTTAGCCAACAGAATCCAACAACATAAAAAAAAAAATAGTACATCCTGACCGAGTAAGATTCATACCTTGTGTGCAAGGGTGGTTCAACCTCAGAAAACCAAGCTGTGTAATTCACCACATAAATAAAATAAAACAAAAGAACCACATAATATCTGTCAATACAAAAAAGGAATTCAATAAAATCCAACAGCCATTCCAGTTCAGAACTCTCAGCCAAATAAGGATAGAAGGGAAAATCCTTAACATAATAAAGGGCATAAATGCAAAGCCAACAACGAACATTATTGTTAATGGAGAAAGACTCAAAGCATTCTCCTTGCAAACAGGAACCAGACAAGGATGCCCTCTGTTACCACTTCTATTGAACATTGCATTGGAAGTCCTAGCCAGGGCAATAAGACAAGAAAGAGAAATAAAAGGCATCCAAATTGGCAAAGAGGAAGTAAAGCTGTCTCTATTTGCAGATGACATGATCCTATACATAGAGAACCCAAGAGACTCAGCAAAAAATTACTGGAACTAATAGAAAGGTTCAGCAAAGTGGCAGGATACAAGATCAACAGGCAAAAATCAGTTGGATTCCTCTACATCAACAAACAGACCTCTGAAAAAGAAATAAGGAAAACAATGCCACTTACAAAGCTACCAAAAAGATAAAATATTTAGGAATAAATTTTACCAAAGACACAAAAGACCTATGCAAAGAAAACTACAAAATACTACTACAGAACAGTACAAGGGATCTATATAAATGGAAGAACTTGCCTTGTTCATGGACAGGAAGATGGAATATTGTGAAAATGTGAATATTACCCAAAGAAATTTATACATTCAATGCAATCCTGATCCAAATACCATCAACATTTTTTAAGGACATGGAAAAAATCAATTATTAATTTTCTATGGAAAGGAGAGAGACCTCAGATAACTGAAGCACTGCTGAAGAAGAAAAACAAAGTAGGAGGTCTCACACTCCATATTTCAAAACCTACTATACACTCACAGCAGTTAAAACAGCATGGTCTTTGTACAATGGTAGACAGATAGACCAATGGACCCAATTAAAAACCAAGAATTAGACCCATCTATCTTTGGACAGTTGATCCTTGACAAAGGACCAATACCCATTAAATGGGAGAGAGATAGCATCTTTAACAAATGGTGCTGGCAAAATTGGATATCCATTTGCAGAAAAATGGAACAAGACTCACACCTCACCCCACATCCAAAAACAAACTTAAGTTGGATCAAAGATTTACACGTAAAACCCAAAACTATAAATCTCATCAAATATAAAATATGGACAAATCTAAGGGTTCTAATTTATGGCATAAATAGACTATCAAAAATAACCCAGAATGCACAGGTGGTGGAAGAGAAGCTAGATGACTGGGGCCTTTTAAAAATTAAATTCTTATGTACATTGAAAGACTTTCCCAAAAAGGGTAAAAAGAGAACCTACAGATTTGGAAAAAAAACATTTGGCTATGACATATCTATCAAAGGACTTACCTTCAAAATTTAAAGAAAACTTCAATACTTCAACACCAAACAGACAACAATCCAATTAAAAAATGGTTAAAGGACATGAACAGACTCTTCATTAAAGATGATGTATTGGCAGCCAATGAACACATGAGGAAATGCTCGTGATCATTAGTCAGTAGAGAGATGAAAATCAAAACAACAATGAAATATCATCTCACCCCAGCAATAATAGCAAAGTTCAATAAGACAGAAAATAACAAATGCTGGTGAGTTTATGGAGAGATTGGAACTCTCACACACTGCTGGTTGGACTGCAAAATGGTATAAGCATTGTGGAAAATGGTATGGTGTTTCCATATAAAACTGAAAATAGAAATACCATTTGATCCAGCATTCCATTACCAAGAATATATCCTAAAGAGGTGAATATATCCTAAAATATATTATATAGGATATATTCCTATATAATATGTTTAGGATAGATTCCTAAACAGGGCATGAACAGACATATATACACACCCATGTTCATCTCAGCACAATTCACTATAGTAAAGAAATGGAAACAACCTAAATGCTCATCAACAGATGAATGGCTAACCAAACTATGGTACATTCACATAATAGGATACTATGATACATTAAAAAATAATGAAGAAAACACAAATCATCTCACAATATAGATGAATTTGGAAGACATTATACTGAGTGAAATAAATCAAGCACAGAAGTACAAATATTGTATAAGCCCATTATTGTGAAAATTCAAAGAAAGGTTTACTTAGGGAAGGAAACTCACTTTGTAGATTACTGGGGATGGGAGGGAAGGGAAGGGAAAATTTTGGACTAGTTGGGGGGTCACATATTAATTTAGGTGAGGGGATGGTATGGAAAGAGTCTGTGATCAGCAGGATGATATTGGGGAAAAGAAGGACACTGAAACATGAACATAAGATATAGACAACAGAAGTAAATAATAGTACATACACAATACTGCATTACCACTAACACCAAACACCAGGCTACAGATAAATGCATAGGCAACTGAGAAGTTCAGATGGAGGTTGGCGAACAGGAATGTACCTTAGACCAAGGATAGATTTAGCTGAAGATAATCTTGCATATGCACTTGCGCTACAAAATTAGCTACACACATTAGAGAAGCAAAAGAAAACAGAGTTGGAGTAACCTCTCAGAGACAACCAAACACCTTGAGAGAGAGAATTACTGCACCTGCCAACTTGGGACCATAGTCTCGGGGGACACCAAACTCAATTGGCACAGCATAGTACATAAAAATCTTGTTCCAAAACCTATTTTGGTGAGTAGTGACTGGGGTCTTAAAAGCTTTCCAGCAGCAAACTAACATGCAGCTATTGGTCTCCTCTCAGCTGAAGAAGAGTGAAGACAATCAAAGGCATCTGGAAACAATCAGTCCAAGGATATGATGGACTCTGAGACCAGAAGAACTAGACTGTGCCCAGGTAGCAACGCCAATCACTTAGAAAGGGATTAAAACTGCAGATCCTGGAAAGGGTGGGAGGACAAATGTGGAACAAAATTCAAAAACACAAAAATGACCAGTATTACTGGTTAGATAGAGTCTGGTGGAACTCCCAAGACTATGGCCCTGGGTTACCCTTTAGGCTTAGTATTAGACTTGCTCCTATGGATTGGCTCTCACCCAACAGTGGAAAAACCTACATGCAGAACACCTACCTCAGGGCTATGCCCCCACCTCCTTTAGGGCACCTCTTAGAGCAATTGGCCATGGGGCACCAGAGGGGCAGCATTCACATAGAAGGAAAGCTGGACAGACAGGAGTGTATAGTTAAGAAGGGCACAGGGAGGAGGTAGTCACAGGGACAGGAGGGGAAGAGAGTTTGTTATGGTCAGGGATGGTAATTGGGGCATGAAATCAAATGTACATGAACTATTGAATGTGAAACAAATTTTGCTCTGTAAATTTGCACCCAAAGCACAAAAAATTAAAAAAAAAAAAAGTTGCATTCTCACTTACCTTTGGACATAATTTGCATATTTCTTAAAGAGTGTGAAGAAGGAGGACTTCTTGAGTAGTGCAAATGGTTAACATACTTATGGAATGGATGGAAGTTTGTATTCACAAGTGCCTCAGAAGAAAGCCGTGGCTATCTATTTTCAAAAAATCAGCTATTGAAAACCTCATGGGGCACAGTTCTACTCTGACACACTTCTGGTCATCATGAGTTGGAGTCAATTCAACATTAACTGATTTATGAAGAAGAAAGATCAATTCTGGATTTTTTTTCTTAATATAGTATTGGAAGGAAGACCCATTAATATGACTATTATTCAAATTTATGCACCAACCACCAAAGCCAAAGATGAGGAAACTGAAGGTTTTTATCAACTTCTGCAGTCTGAAATTGACCGAACATGCAATCAGGATGTGTTAATTATCACTGGTAACTGGAATACAAAAGTTGGAAACAAAAAAGAATCACCAGTAGTTGGAAAATTTGGCCTTGGTGACAGAAATAATACTGGACTCACATGGTAGAATTTTGCAAGACCAATGACTTGTTCATTGCAAACACCTTTTTTCAACAACACAAACATTGGCTGTACATGTGGGCTTCACCAGACAGAACACACAGGAATCAGAGTGACTACATCTGTGGCAAGAGGTGATGGAAAAGCTCAATATCTTCAGCCAAAACCAGTCCAGGAGCTGATTGTGGAACAGACTATCAACTTGCAAATTCAACTTGAAGTTAAAAACAATTAAAACAAGTCCATGAGAGCCAAAATATGATCTAGAATATATCCTTCCTGAATTTAGAGACCATAAAAAGAAAAAAATTTGATGCATTGAACACCAATGACTGAAAACCAGAAGAATTGTGGGAGGACATCAAGAGCATCATCCATGAAGAAAGCAAGAGGTCACTAAAGACAACAAAAGAAGAGAAGACCAAAATGGATGACAGAAGAGACTCTGAAACTGCCCCTTGAGTGGAGAGTAGCTAAAGCAAATGGAAGAAATGACAAGATAAAAGAATTGAACCGAAGATTTCGAAGAGCAGCTTGAGAAGACAAAGCCAATTACTATAATGAAATGCACAAAGATGTGGAGTTAGAAAACCAAAAGGGAAGGACATACTTGGCCTTGCTCAAGCTGAAAGAATTTGGGGAAAAATTTAAGCCTTGAGTTGCAATACTGAAAGATTCTAAGGCAAAATACTGAATGATGCAGGGGACATCAAAAGAAGATAGAAGGAATACACAGAGTCACTGTACCAAAAAGAACTGGTCGATCTTCATCCATTTCAGGAGGTGGCATATGATCTAGAATCAATGGTACTGAAGGAGGAAGTCAAAGCTGCAATGAAAGAATTGGTGAAGAACAAGCCTCCAGGAATTGATGGAATACCCATTGAGATATTTCAACAAACGGATGCCGCACTGGCGGCACTCACTCAGTTATGCCAAGAGATTTGGAAGACAGCTACCTGGCCAACTGACTGGAAGAGATCCATATTTGTACCCATTCCAAAGAAAGGTGACCCTAAAGAATGTGGAAATTATTGGACAATATCATTAATATCACATGCAAGTAAAATCTTACTGAAAATAATTAAAAAACAGTTGCAGCAGTATATTGACAGAGAACTTCCAGAGGTGCAAGCTGGATTCAGAAGAGGATGTGGAACAAGGGATATCATAGCTGCTGTCAGATGGATCTTGGCTCAAGGCAAAGAATACCAGAAAGATGTTTACTTGTGCTTTATTGACTATGCAAAAGCATTTGATTGTGTGGATCATGATAAATTATGGATAGCATTGAGAAGAATGGGAATTCCCAAATACTTGATTGCACTCATGAGGAACCTGTACCTTGACCAGGAGGCTGTCGTTCAAATGCAACAAGGGGACAATGCATGGTTTAAAATCAGGAAAGGAATGTGTCAGGGTTATATCCTTTCCCCATACTTATTCAATCTATATGCTGAGAAAATAATCCGAGAAGCTGGACTATATGAAGAAAAATGTGGCATCAGGCTTAAAGGAAGAATCATTAACAACCTGAGATATGCTGATGATACAACTTTGCTTGCTGAAAGTGAGGATGACTTGAGGCACTTACTGATGAAGGTTGAGAAACACAGTCTGCAGTATGGATTACATCTCAATATAAAGAAGACAAAAACCCTCACAACTGGACCTATAAGCAGCATCACGATAAACGGAGAAAAGACTGAGGTTATCAAAGAATTCATGTTGCTTGGTTCTACAATTGATGGCAATGGAAGCAGCAGTCAGGACATTAGATGACGTGTAGCACTGGGCAGGTTGGATGCGAAGGCACTCTTTAGAGTGCTGAAGAACAAGGATGTCTTCTTGAGGATTAAGGTGCGCCTGACACAGGCCATGATATTTCCATTTGCCTCCTATGCTTGTGAGAACTGGACAATGACTAAGGAAGACTGAAGAAGGATTGATGCTTTTGAGTTGTGGTGCTGGCGAAGAATGCTGAAGGTACCATGGACTGCCAAAAGAACTACCAGATCTGTCCTGGAGGAAGTGCGGTGGAGATGCTTCTTGGGAGCCAGGATGGCCAGACTTCGTCTCACCTACTTTGGTCATGTTGTCCGAAGGGACCATTTCCTGGAGAAGGATGTCATACTTGGTAAAGTGGAGGGTTGATGAAAGAGGGGAAGGCCTTCGACGTGATGGATTGACACAGTGGCTGCAATGATAGCCTCAGGTATAACAAGGGTCGTGCAGCTGGAGCAGGATCGGGTGGTGTTTCGTTCTGCTGTGCATGGGGTCCCTATGAGTTGGAAATGACAGGACAGCACCTAACAACAGCAACATAGTATTGAAATATCTCAAGTAGTTGTTTTTTTAAGGTGTTTGTATGAAGTTTAGAATGTATACAATGTAACTTTTTTTTTTAAGAAAAGATCACATGTATTCTCTTCCTCTATTATGTTGGAGGGATTACTAGTAATTATCTATCTAATCCTCAGTGATAAATGATAAGAAAGGGGACCAGCATGCTGGAGTGACTTGCAAAAGATTGTGAAGCCAGCCAGTGACAGAGCCAAAACTCAGATCAGATCTCACTTCAGTACTCTTTTCTACGGACTATTCCACAGCAGAGCAGGGATTAATGTTGTGGGGAGGTAGATTCATTTCATAGAAAAATTTATATTATTTGGGGAAACAGTGTTTTCTGTGTCCTTGGCAAGATGTATCTTTGTAGCTTAGAAAGGTACAGCAAAGACTTGGCTCTGATCTTTCCTAAAAAAGTCAGCTCCTTCATTCTTTGTCTATCTAACAAATCCCAATTATATGCCAAGTTTTGTTCCAGGTTCGTGCTAGGTCTTGAAGAGTCAAAGGGAAATAAAACATTGGTGAGGACCTCAGGGAGTGTAAAATTTAGCAATGTTCTCTACTTCCCTTACCCATCCACACTGGGCTGTAGGAAGACACATTAACACTTCTAATTATATTTGTTTGTAAACAAAGTTTTAAAAAACAAAACATTAGATTTACAAAATACTTAGCATACAGTTCAGAAGTAGCCTATGTGAATAATTTATAACTCAATATACTTATATTAGAGATTGCTACACAAATATTTTACTGATAGGGATATATGATTTAAAATATTTGGAGATACTGTGTTGTGAGAGTGACAGAAAAATATTTTTAAAAATTGATTTTAATTTTATGAAGGATTGATTCTCCAATTGAGAAGAGGAAAATCCTCGAGTAGAGAATGCCATATCTTTTTAAGAAAAGAAATAATAATTTGAGAAAAAAAGAAAAAAAATGTGGTGTTCTGTTACTTCAATATACTTTTGATATGTCACCCTTAATTTTTTGACTTTGTTAGAGGATGGTGAGAATTATTGCTTATCACTAAGAGTCATACAATAAGAAAAAGAATGAGAAAGAGCTATTAAGTGAGGCTTAGTGAGGCTTAAGAAAGAAGATGGACTTTGGGATCAGCCAGTTGGAGGTTCACACCTTTGTTCTAGTCTTTGGTTGCTGGTAATCCTGGTCAAAGGAGACCCTTGGAGGCACATTGGTTAAGCTCTCGACTGCTAACTGAAAGGTTGATGGTTCAAACCTACCGGTAGCTCCGTAGGAGAAACATGTAGCTGTCTGTTTCCATAAAGATTTACAACCTTGGAAACCCTATCAGGAAGTTCTACTCTGTCCTTTTTAGGAGCCCTGTGAGTCAGATTCAACTAGATGGCACTGATAACCCTGTTCAAGTCCCTTAAACTCATTTAATCTCGTTTTTTTTGTCTGTCAATGAAGATAACAGTAACAACTTGGTAAAATTGTGGTAAGAATTAAAGTAGAATAAAGTCCATGAACACATCCATACACTGCCTAACAGATACTAGAAAAGGCAGTAAACATTGGTGCTCTTCCTTTGAAATAAAAATTTTAAGAGTTAAATATACATCCTAATGTAAAAGGTTGACTCATAGGGATTAAAATTCCATCTAAACCCTTCAGTTCTCCAGGAGTGATTTTCGCATTGCCTCAAGATATTAACTGTGACTGTTGACATAGTGATAAGATCTTCATAAGTGTTTCAGAAAGAATACACAAAAAACTGGCAGCATTGCGGTAAGATATGAAATTCTATTATGGATTTAGAAACGGAGTTGAAAGATTAGTAAAACAAGGAAGAGAAAAAGGCAAGTCACAGCATGAAAAGAAATTAATTGTACAACATCCTTGCTTTTTACACTGGGACTTGAAATGTTCATAATTTCAAAGAACTCTCTGACAAGCAGGGCTGAATTGTAAACCAGTAAACATAGCAGATGATAAATTATTTAGTCAGGGCAAAGATGAGAAAGGAGCTTTAAAGACTCCCAGAACATACTAAATAGATTAGATAATTGTGGAGCAAACATTAATTGAGCAAAATAACAGCAGGTGAAATTCAACATAGGCAAGTGTGAAGTAGGGCACACTGAAGAATGTGATTTAAATTACTTGTACACATTGTATACTCCTAATTGTGAAACCTCTCAGGGAATGAAGTAACCTGTATTGGAGTCAGTTAAAGAAGCAATCCACCTGGTACATGAAAGCTTCCACAGGGCCAAAGAGCATTTTCTGAATAAGAATATTATCTTAATTCTTAAACATTATATTTGTATTCAGTGTAGAACATCTCAAAGAGGAATGAGAACATACCAGGAAAATGATGAGTAGTAGGGTAGGGAGAGTGGAAAAGGAACACAAATAAAATGTGTTGAATCTAATGCCTGCCAGGCCCTGAGTTATCACTGTGAATTGCATTCTGTTTTCAACATTTGCCAATCCCTGTATCCAAACACTTTACCCTATGACTTTGCAGTTTGTACTACTAGTTGTTGTTTGCCAGAGAATCAATTCCAGCTCAAAGTGACTCTATGTGTGACACAGTAGAACTGCCTCACAGGGTTTCTTAGGTTCTAGTCACACAGTGATTAAATGCTCAGCTATTTACAGAACGATTATCAGTTTGAACCCACTAGCTGCTCTGGCCAAGAAAAATGTGGCAGTCTGCTTTCATAAAGATTACAAGCTAGGAAACCCAGTGGGGCAGTTCTGCTCTGTCCTATAGGGTCTCTATGAGTCAGATTCTACTTGAGGGCTGTGAGTGAACTTCATGGGAGCAGATCTCCAGGTCTTTTTTTCCCTGATGGGCCACTTCTCAGCCCACCTGTTCATTAACAGCTGAATACTTAACTGTTGCTCCATTAGGGCTCTTAGTAGAAACTGGTGTATTTCCATGTGCCATTGATTTTGGCTTGCCATGTGACTTGCTTTAGCAATAGTATGTTAGCAGACACAAGGGAACAGATGCTTGAAAAATGCTTATATAATTAGGCATGTTCTCTTGTGTTTCTACCATGGTTGTGAGAAAATCATGCCTCCAGTAGCCTGGTAGCTGCTAACTGCTAGTCTAAGGAGAATAAATGCTCCTCAGACACCACTGAGATTTTGTAGTTCTTTGTTGCATGGGAATTTGCTACTTGTTACATTAGTATTAGGAGCTCTGGTAGTGTAGTGCCTAAGGCACTTGACTGCTAACCAGAAGGTTGGCGGTTCAAACCCACCAGCCACTCCTCAGTCGGAAGATTCGGCAATCTACTTCCGTAGTGATAGGGCCTTGGGAACCCAAGGAGGGGTTGCTATGAGTCACGTCTGACTCGATGGCACATAACAACAACAACAACACATTAGCATTGATTCCCATGTGGCAGTTTTTTTTTTTTTTTTTTACTTCTGTCAGATATGTGGAAACTCAGCTTCCAAGTGGTTGAATAGTAAATGGTGGGACTGGGATTTAAACCCAGGTTTGTGAAGGTCCAAAACCTATGTCCTTTTTCATCATGCTTTGTTGCCTTGTAGAAGGCAGAGAGGATTACAAAGTCAGTTATGCACCAATGATTCTTTTTGAAGAATCCTTTTAGACTAGGTTTAGTTATCAAACAGTGCATTACTTGCTGGTGCTCCACATGTACAAAAAGTGTGTGGTAGCTGCATTGTTCAACCTTCTCCAACTTCAAGGGAGTGGAGAGATCAAAATCAACAGCCCAAGGCTGATTCCTATGAGGCCGAGATTATACATACCACCATCCTTCAACCTTCTTGCCAATTCTGACACCAAATGTCCTCCCATGGCACTCTCTACTTCCCTGCTGGGTTGGCTAATTCATTGCAATGGCTACACAGAACATATAGACAGTACTCATGATTATGGGGTTTATTAGGGAAGTAATAGTTTACAATTCAGGTTCAAGAACACTCAGGCAATTCTTTGATCAAGACAGCCTCCTCTCGGACACGCCTGCGGGACTGCTCTTTGACACACTGCTCTTTGACTCTCTCTGCCTCTCGGCTTGGCCTCTCCCTGCTTAGGTAAGTGTTACAATGCTCTTTTAGTTCTGCCAATGGATACCACAATGCCACCACCAAGCCTCCTGCCTAAAGGCACTCAGCTTTCTCCATCCATGGGCCAGGAAGCCCAGCGCTCCATCTCCTGCCAGAGTCTACTCTTGCAGTTTCTCTACCACAGTTTCCATGCTGTGGTTTCTCTGCCATAGTTTTTTGTCACTGCTTCTCGCTGTCTCAGTGCAGGGATCTCGGGTCCAAGAATGTGATCCACTCCTGGCTCTTATTTCTCGATGGTACTGAGATCTTTCCTTTCTACTTCTAAGATGGTTCATTTTAAGCCTAGTGGAATGGCAAAACTAATTCTCAAGTTAGGGTTCCATTCCACTTATTTGCATGGTCTCAGCACCATAGTGCCGGGTACCTTATTTATATTATTCATGCTTCACATTTGCATAATCTCACCCAGTTGTCTGGTGTAAATCACAAAGACCATGCCTGGAAGAGCCATATTATATAATTCACTGCACCACAAGATGTAAGACCATTAGTTTAGTGAGCATTCCCATTGGACTAGGAAATGATGAGCACACAGCAACTGAGCCATCTCCCACCCAATATTACACAGCATAGATTTAGTTTTTGTCCCTCTCACTGTCTTTTGTACATGGTATCACATGTGTCACTTATGGTCTCATCTATATCCAAGTACCTTTCATTAAACGAAATGAATGTCTCAGGTCACTTGTAACTCAGACAGCTCCCTTCTAAGAAGCTGGAACAAAAGTCATACTGATTTCAGAGGAATCCTGAGATGTTGTATCTGATAGATATCCACTGTAATCTACTCCAACCTAATTATAGTCAATGTCAGCAGGAATGTGAATATCTCCAGAGTAGGAAAAAACCCAATTTACTGACTTTGGTTTTTATACTTTGGTTACATTTAACCTACGAATTAGGTTGCTCAATTCTCGATTTAATAGAAATGTCTCTTTTCCAGCTTAAAACTCTCCTACATTTGATATAGCCTTTTGTCAGGGGTCAAGGGACAAGATGCTGCCAACAAGTATTAAACCATAAAGTTAAAATTGAAGTCTCAGTTCCAATGCTTCATGGTTATAGAGTTAATTTAACAGGGCCATCCTTTATTGTTGAGGCTCAAATTTTATATATTGACACTTAATTGCTATCTTTTCTCCCTCAAAGGTTATTTCCTCGTCCATATAAGTTACCCTCTCTTGGTTAATTACACCGATACCTGTTATGGAAAAAGACAGGTATAATGTACTTGATCCAACCAGGAAAATGAGACTAAATGACTCATTCTTTATACATAGAACTACATAGACTTGAAATAATTGTGTCTTGCATTGTGCTCCATTAGAGTTTTATGAGGTATGATTTTTATTATTAGCACTTCCAAAGTAGACCTTCTTTTTCCAGAGACATTTATGTTAAGAACATCTTATCAGTATGTAGCCTTTTATCACTGTTTTACTTTTTCTTTCACCTTTTTTACTTTTTATTTCATTTTCTTTTGTTTATAAAAGTAATATATACTCCTGATAGAAAACTAAAAATATACCAAATAGTATAAAGGATAAAACTGGCTCATATATTCCTTATGAATATATTATGAAATTTATAATATTCATAAGATAGAGTGAATAGCAAATAATATTTCATTTATTTTTTTCTAATTCTTTTCTATGAACATATATTTATATACATTACATCCAAACAGTATGTAACTTATTTTTTTCCACTTGACAACACTCCTTGAGCATTTTCTCGTGTCTTTATCAACTCTTTGGAAACATTTTTTTATTAATTTTTGATGTCCCATTTTTATTTCTTAGAGGCTGACTCTCAAAACTACCGTTTTAATTTCAAGTTACTAACTCCTCCAAACTGTCCTCCCTTCTCTTGGAATATTTTCCTTTTAATGTTCCCATCTTCTGTTAATCTCTATTACCTAATTCTCTTGGTAATATAGGTTAAAATATTTAAAATCCTCTTTGATTTCTCTCTCTTTTACTTTCAGTTTCCAACCACTCACAATGCTCCAGTGGTATTTCCTCATGATATCACTCACATTCTTTCTTCCCTCTCAACCCCATCTTAACTGTCACCTAAGAAAACCTTGTAGCAGGACAGTGCTTGTTCTATCACTGTGGACACCACTGCCCCCTTCCATTGCCACCACCCTAGTTTAAGCTACCCATACCCCTCCTCTGGATTATTATGGTATTCTTTTAACCAGACTCTGACTCAGATCATGGCATATTCAAAAGTTATTGAAGAATTATAGAATGTTAACGATTAAGGAAGTTTCCTCTGAGAAGGAAGCAGGCTTAGAGGGTCATATAATATTCCTGATGTCAAATAGCTGGTAAATAGCGCTAAAACCTAGGTGTCCTCACTCTTAATAGAGCTTACTTAGTGTGTGTTAAGGAGCTCTGGTAGTGTAGTGCCTAGGGCATTTGACTGCTAACCAAAAGGCTGGTGGTTCAAACCCACCAGCCACTTCTCAGAAGGAAGGTTGGGCAATTTACTTTTGTAGTGATACCACCTCAGAAACCCAAGGAGGGGTCACTATGAGTCAGGTCTGACTCGAGGGCACATAACAACAACAAGTGTGTGTTAAGTGTACACCAAAACAAAAAGCAATTTGAGGCTCCCCCAACCTCACCCACAGTTTACACTTCCAGCTTACACCTCCTTGTCCTTTTAACACTTCTTATTGCTCTGCTTGCGGCTACTGACACCCACCTAGAATGGCATCTCTGCCTCACCATTCCTTACGCACACCCATCTCAATCAATCAAAAATCTCATTACGATTCAAAGCCATGGCATAACCTAATCTCTTCAGTCAAGTCTTTCTTTTCTTCTTTTTTTTTTTCTCTCTCCTATACTCTGTTAGGCATCCTTAGATGGCTCAGATAGTTAAATGTTTACTACTAGCCTAAAGGTTGGTGGTTCAAATCCAGCTAGAGGTGCCACAGAAGAAAGGCCTGGCACTATGCTATGCTTCCCAAAGGTGGCAGGTTTAAAAATTCTGAGGAGTGTACTTCTACTGAATAGAGAGGTTACCATGAGTCAGAATCAACTCCATGAAAACTGGTTTGGTTTTGTGAGTGTGTGTGTGTGTGTGTGTGTGTGTTTGGTTTCTGCTCTGCTAAAGTAAGGATGAGGAACTATTTATTTATTTTATTGTGATTTGGGTGAAGATTTACAGAGCAAATTCACTTTCCACACAGCAGTTCACATATACTTTGTCTCATGTCATTGACCACAGTTTACCACAACGCAACAGTTCCCCTCCCACTTCCTCCCCATAGTTACCTCTTCCCTGTGTCCATCCCTCCATACACTCCTGCCCCCTAAGCTGTCTCCCTGTGCATAAGCAGCTCTTCTTTCTCCCATGATTGTTCTCTCTAAGGAGCGTATTTAATTGAGGTAAATGTTCAACCCATATGCCTGTTTTTTGTTTGGTTGGAAACCACAGGTGTGGGTTCAATTCCAGACCTGAAGGGCAGCTAGGGACCATAGTCTCGGTGGTTCCACCAGTCTCTATCGGACCAGCAAACCTGGTCCCCAACTTTTTTCTTTTTCTATCCAAATGATTTTGAGTTTTGTTCCACATTGTTCTCCCTCTCTATCATGGATCTCCTGCATAGATCCCTTCCCAAGTGGATGACAGTGATAGCTGGGCACCATCTAGTTCTTCTGGTCTCATAGTTGTGTAGGCTGCAGATCAAATGATGTACCAGTCGCTAAGACTAATTGTTTCCATGAATTTTGGTTTTCTTCATTCTTCTTTGCTCTGGACAAGGAGAGACCCATTGTTGCATATAGATGGCAGCTTGCTAGCTTTTAAGATCTCAGTTGCTACTCACCAAAGTAGGAGGTGGAACAATGTTTTGTATAGTATGTTATGCCAATTGAGCTTGGTGTCTCCTGCGACTATGGTCGCAGGCCCACAGGTTCAACTACTTGGTCCTTCTGGGTAGCTGCCTGTGACTAAGCAGTGACCACAACCTTCCCATTGTCAACTCTGCTATGTTGTTGTTGTTGTTGTTAAGTGCCGTCGAGTCATTTCCGACTCATAGTGACCCCATGCACAGCAGAATGAAACACTGCCTGATCCCCTGCCAGCCCCACAATCCCTGCTATACTTGAGCCCATCATCGCAACCACCATATCAATCCATCTCCTTGAAGGCCTCCCCCTCTTTCGTCAACCCTCCACCCTACCAAGCATGACATCCTTCTCCAGGGAATGGTCCCTTCTTACAACATGACCAAAATAGGTGAGACGAAGTCTGGCCATTCTT
>NW_006921950.1:2987904-2996426 GCF_000298275.1 Orycteropus afer afer
GCCCAACCTTCCTTCCGAGGAGTGGCTGGTGGGTTTGAACTGCCAGCCTTCTGGTTAGCAGTCAAGTGCCTTAGCCACTATGCTACCAGAGCTCCCATAATAATATTAGTTGTTTTAAAACAGACAAATACAAGCAAACTAATCACCAGAAAAAGGAATGCAAAAAAGAAAAAAAATTAAAATTAAATAAGAGAAAAAAAAATTGGTGGAGGACAGGGCAGGGCACCCAGGCTCTGTCTGAGCACACAGACTGTGATGGAGTTCCTGTGGACCCAGAAGGTAGGTGGGAGTGGAAGCTGGCTGCACATCTATTCACCAAGCTGGTATGGGTTATAAGAGTAATGAGGAATGTTGTACCTTTTCAGTCTTGCAGGTCCCGAGTATCCTTGGGGTTGCTGGAAAGCAGAACATGATCTTAAGCCCCAGGGATCTGTGAGAGTGTTGTCTCTTTAAATATCCAAAATAGTCAAGCCACTTTATAAACCTTCAAAATGGCAGCACCCACCGGACTGGCAAAAGTCCACAGCTAAGCCCACCTTTCTTTTCACCTTCTCAGTTTGTTCCCCAGCCACCGTTCACAGTCCTCCATTCAGTCCCTGGCTAGCAGGGTGATTTTTAGATTAATTCTTAGGTCCTACCACCACTCGGGAATCTCCAAGCTGTTTGTGCCATCAAGATTGCTCAGGATCGCTGCCAGACCGCAGCTCTGTCTGTCTCCTTTTTTGGTATTCTTCTGCTAGTTGGGGTGTAGTCCACTTCTATATCCTTCCCTTCAAGGCTCAGGGGTCCAGGATTATCATCTGTGTCTGTGTTAATTGGTTTCCCTTTTCTTTGTTGAAGAGGGTCTGTGCAGTCTTTCTGCCTAGTCCGCCATCTTGCCAGACCTCCCTATTTCTTATTCAATTAAATATTCTCAAACATAAGAAAAATAATTGAGCCATGGAAGTGGAAGGCAAGATATTTTAATATTTTATAGATTCAACATATTTTAAAGATTATTCTGGCTACTGAGTGAAGGCCAAGAGTGGAAGCAAAAAAAACAGTAAAGGAGCATTAAAAAAATCCTACACACAAGAGATGATGGTGGCTTAGGCTAGTGAGTAGAAAAGGAACTAAAAGGAGATTTTGGATCTGAGATGTATTTTGGACAGATAGCAAGTAAGACTGTTAGACTGACTGGATATTAGAGGTGAGGATGCAAGGATGCCTCAGGATTTTCAACGGCTTAACTGTGTGGTTGGTAGTCTAATTTATAAACAACAGGACAACTGAGAGGTGAGGGTGGGAAATTAGGTATTTATCTTTGAACATACTCTTTTTTCAATTTTATTTAATATCTTAATGTGTAATATATTCATGTTTCAAAAATCTAAAAGTTAATATATACATAACGTGTAGTGAGAGATGTCACATTTATTATTTTTTTTAACTTTTTATTGTGATTAAGTGAAGTTTTACAAAGCAGATTCATTTTACATTCAACAGTTCATACACATTTTTCTTTGTGAGCCTGGTTACATTCTCTGCAATGTAACAGCTCTCCTCTCATTTCAGTCCCCTAGTCAAGTCTTTCTTGAAGTTCCCTATTAAAATGACCTTTTTTCTGCCCTCTGAACACCAAGACATTAGAATATACTGTAGTTATCATTTATACTAATATGGGTTTTACATAAAAATACACATTTCAGCTTTCCTATTAATTGCTGTGGAGCTCTGGTAGCATAGTGCCTAAGGCACTTGACTGCTAACCAGAAGGCTGGCAGTTCAAACCCACCAGCCACTCCTCGGAAGGAAGGTGGGGCAATCTACTTCCATAGTGATACTGCCTCGGAAACCCAAGGAGGGGTCGCTATAAGTCAGGTCTGACTCGATGGCACATACCAACAACAACATTAATTGCTATGCTCTTTAAGGGCAAAAATAAGGCCTTCTTATTGTTTATTTCATTCACAGAATGTGTAGGATTCTGAAATATTTTTTAGGTAAAGTCATTTTATATGTTTAGGTACAGATATTCTTTATACTTACACTCACAAACAAGTCTAAGTATGAAATATATGACAAAATTATTAAATTAATTTTTGATATTCTGTATTAGAGTGTGTTTGCCACAGGAAGTATATACGATGATTCATTGAAGTACAAGAAGAAAATTAGAACTTTTGTGTATTTTTTTCTCTTTTTTAAATATTGCGATTTCTTGTGTACATTTTTTGATGTATACATTACTAAAGATATTTGCTGTTGTTAGGTGCTGTCAAGTACATTTCAACTCTTAGTTACCCTGTGTAACAGAGTAGAACTGCCCCATGGGGTCTTCTAGGCTATTATCTTTTCTGGAGCAGATATCCAGGTCTTTCTCCTGAAGAGTCTCTGATGGGTCTCAACTGCCAACCTTTTGGTTAAACCAAAACAAACTCACTACCATCAAGTTGTTTCCGACTTATAGCGACCCCCTTTGAGTTTCAAGGTGGTAAATCTTTATTCCTAAAGATTTAAAAATTTTCGCAGATTGCCCAGTCTTCCTTCCCCATAGTGACTGGTGGGTTTGAACTGCCAACTTTCTGGTTAGAAGTCAAATACCTTCGGCACTACGCCACCAGAGCTCCTTAACCTTTTGGTTAAAACTCAAACCAGACTCACTGCCGCCGAGTCGTTTCTGACTCATAGTGACCCCTCCTTGGGTTTCTGAGGCAGCTTCTCTACAGAAGTAGATTGCAAAGTGGTAATTAACCATTGTGCCACTAGGGCTCCTTGCTAAAGATACACATGTATACAATTCACACACAAATGAATATGTATATAGGATAGTATGAGGTCTAAACTTAATATTGCTGGAGTGTAGTCAGAAATGTACAGAGAAGCTATTTGAGGAAGACTGGATTGCTGCTACAGGGATACCTTGTCAGCCTACTCCTGCTCCTGCCTCACCACTGTTTACTATTGTTGTGGAACAAATTGATCAGGAAGCCATGTTGTAGCCTGTCAGAAAGACACCTGTGGAAACATAGGTGGCTGTTCCTGGATTAGAAATACTCTAACCAGTTACATCATAAAATCTCTGGTAAAGGTGTGTGGAGACTTGATTAGAGGCACAAAGGAGAACTTCAAAGTGACTTATCAAAGGATAAGTCAGGGTGCCTACCAAAGCTCTGAGAATCACTATGAGGAAAACTTTTTGTGGCAAAGATTCTAAGACCTGGGATCGTTTCCAGATGAGAATTCACAAGCAACCGATCAACTTGCACCTTCTGAAATCATTAAGCAGATCACTTCCATCATTTCCCGACTATTCTGGACAACCCTCCCACTATTAAAGAGTTTTCTGAAAATAACTTGCTGTAACTAAAATCAGAGGAATTTTCTTATTGCTCAGTATTCAAAATAAGTATTATGTATACTGGGAAACCCAAGGAGGGGTCTCTATGAGTCGGGTCTGACTCGACGGCACATAACAACAAAAACAACATACCTTCCTAGGGAGCTCTGGTAGCATAGTGTCTAAGGCACTTGACTGCTAACCAGAAGGCTGGTGGTTCCAACCCACCAGCCACTCCTTGGAAGGAAGATGGGGCAATCTACTTCCATAGTGATACTGCCTCAGAAACCCAAGGAGAGGTCACTATGAGTCAGGTGCGACTTGACGGCACATAACAACAACAACAACATACCTTCATAAATTGAGATCCTGATTTCCACCTTTAAGAAAAATTTAATTTCCAGATGATACAGATGAAAGTAGGGTTGATCTTTATCATATGTTTAGTTACATTTTTCTGGTTGACGGTAGATAAACCAGGAAGTATGGAACTGTAATGGCTCCTCTCTTTACCTGAAGGCCTTTTTTTGTGAACAGGCTAAATGGCTGCTTCAGCAGCACACTGCAGAATACCAAAAGCTTTGATCCCTGGGCATAACTAATTCCCAGGATGTATACTGTTATGAACCAGTGTCAATTACCCCTTATGCATCGTTTTTAGAAAATAACTAATATTTAATGAACAATATGTGATTTTTAAAGTCAGAATGTCTATTTATGTATAGCATTCTTATAAATTTTAAAAAATGTACGTTTTTACTGGACAGAACTGTATGTTGTATTTTTTTTTAACCTACCATTACTAGAACATTTTATGGGATAGATGTTGAAGCAAACTCATTTTAAAAGATATCTTACATAATAATTTGAAAATCGTCAATGTATCATATAATTAAATGCTCAAAATATAAAAATTTAGAAATAAAAATATATTTCTCCCAGGTCTGCCCCCTAATCATGGAGTTTCTTTCCATACTGGGAATCAATGTAATTGATTATATGAATACATGTAATGAATACAATTTCCGTTGCATCATTTATGAAACATTTTGTGTAAGTATGAACAAATATTAGTATAAACATATTTTCCCTTTTATTGCACACATGACATCATCCTATGTGCATTCTTTTGGACTGTGCTTTGTTGAGATCTTTCTGCGTCACTATATATTTTCCAGTCTTTCTTTTTGCTTTGTTTTCTCTCAGATTTATATTATTCCCCTGTTTGTATGTAGTGTACTTTGTTTTTTAACCAGTCCACAATGATGAACATTTAGATGTTTCCAGTCTTTTGTTTTTTAAAATAATGTTGCAGTGAATTATCTTTGTTACCAGAGATATAGCTGTAGACTATTCTTAAAGGTGGCTTTGGTGGGTCAGGGAACACATGCATTTGTGACTTGGAAAGCTATGGTCAATTTGCTTTCTACAGAGACCTTCTCAGTGTCAACTTCTATAAGTAACAAATGTGAATCCTGTTCTCTAGTAGTTTTTTACCATCGAGGGCATTACCAAACATTTGGATCTTTGACAGTCTGACAGGTGAAAAATGGTATCACAGTACGTTTTTAATGTGCACTGAGCTCTTAAGACTGAAGGTAAGCCATTTTTATACAATCAGTAGGTGTCTTTTCATGAACTCTGCTCACTTTTTCTATTGGATTTTTTTTTCTTTAGGACTTTTTTTCTTTCTAATTTGGGGAAGCCTTCTTTCTCTGCTGTTGTTTTTGTTGGGTGCCATTGGGTTGATTCTGACTCACAGTGACCATAGGTGACAAGGTAGAACTGCCCTACCCCTTTGATGTTTTCTTGGCTGTAATCTTTATGAAAACAGATCACCAGGTCTTTTTCCCCCAAGCCACTGGGTGGGTTTGAATCTCCTGCCTTTCAGTTAGTAGCCAAGTGCTTAACTGTTGACTCACCAAACATGTACATGGATATAAAATCACTCCTTCTTCTGTATATTAATTGCAAATGTTTATCTCTAGTTTGTTTCCTGTTTTTCACAATTTTATCTAGAACAGTTTACAACATTAAATTACCAACAAAATAAATTTCAGTTACAATATAAAGAAGAAATCAACAAAAGAAAAAATTGGAAGTGAAAAATAAATTTTCATAAGGGATAATGTATAACAGATTGAAAAGTAACACTTGCAATTTATGTAATTCCCTATTTACAAACGAAGACATTGGCTCATTGATGTCCAGTGTAGAACTGCCTTACACCAAGGTAGTGTTGCACTATGCAGCACACATTGTTGGTTACTAACTCAAAGCCATTTCACCCTTCCTTGGTGGCAGATCTTCTTTTAATGTGTCCACTTCTATTTCATTAAGCCAGAGTAATACTGATTAATCTCAGCCAATCTTTCAATTTCATCCCCCTTATCAGTGATCAGTTTAAGAAGGGGCATGTGAACTAATACTGGCTATTGGCCAAAGAAATGGAGTCTGCTAAAGAGCTTCTTTTAAAGGTTCTTTGGCCCATGGAAGGAGAACAGAGGACAGACAGCCTCCTCTTTTCAGCCATACACTGCCTCCTGGGATGTAACTACTAGCATGAGACTGCATCTTGTCACTATGAGGGAGAGGGGCTACCCTTAAGGTGAGCTGGTATGCTGAGCGTGGCAGAACAGAAAGAAAGAAGTCACTGAGATCTTGATGACATTGTTGATCTGCTGAATTAACCAGTGTTAAAATCTTTTTTCTTACTTGGCTTTCTAGTTATGTGAGGTAATAATTCTTTATTGTTTAAGCCCATTGAGTCAGAGTTTCTAAAGCTTTCTAACTGATACAACCTAGAATTTGAATGTCCTACTCTAAACCAAGGAAAGTTTTAAATATGTTGTGTTCTGTTCTGTGCGTATAAACATAAGATGTATTAAGCCTATTATTTCAAGAGAAAATTTTTATTGGAAACCTTTTTGTTCCCCAGGTAAAAATGCAGTATCCAGTATATAAATACATATTTAAAAAGCTCACTTAAATAATATTCACAATTATTTACCATTATCACTCTTCAGGCAGACTGCTACCTGTTTTTATTGAAATTATTTTTGAACATGTATAGAAAAGTTTTGCCTATTTGGTAGAGGTGTTTCTGAAGTCACAAGTTTAATTTGGTGAGAACTTACTATAAAAGAACATATCTGTGCATTTTTCATAATTTTCCTGTATATTTCATTGGGGTGAATATTATAAAATATGTGACCCATCTGTGTTGTGTTCAAAGCCCTCCAAATCCAGCTCAAGTTATCTCTCTTAGTCTATTTCTCAGAGTGTCTCTAGATCTAGCTTTTGTGCCAGCACACCTGAATTTAATGCCTGACCCTCTACAACCTCCTCACCTCTCCTTGTTAATTTCCTTCCCCTTGCAGTGCATGACCTTATATATGTGCTTGAAGTCCAAATCTAATGTCTCCCATCTGTAACTCCATCTCCTTGTGAAATCTTACCTTTGAAATCTTTCTTAATCCCCCTTACTCTGCTCTCAATCCAACTAGAAGTATTGTTTCTTATTCAGAACTCCCATAACATTTTACCTTTGTCTCTTTAATAAATAGATGCCTTATATTTATTTATTTTTAAATGTATTTTTCTTCTGGCTACTTTTCCCTGCCTTTCAAATATTTCTAAATTTGCAAGAATGACTTAAAAAATGGAAATATCCAAATGATCTTCAATTCCTTGGCTAGCCTCTAAGCTCCTTGAGGGAATATTCGTATTTATTTCATTTTTAAAACTCTGAACTAGTGCTAGCACCAACAGTGAGCCTTGCTCATAAGGCACAGAAAATATTTGTAGAATAAATAAATGTCTGACATCTTGCCATATATTTTTCAAATATTGGCATGTGTTGCTTAAAGTTAATACAGGCAACGTCAAACCACATATACCTCCATAGTCCATAAGGAATTTTTAAAGGCAAAGCAGCTCTCCTTTTATTATTTTCCCCCAGTGGTTTAAAGACGCTAAAGTCCTAGAGAGAAAGAGCAGTGGATGTCCAAGGAGCAATCTTTTCAGTGCCTACTTCTTCCTCCTGCCTTCATTCACCCACCCAGCAGTTGCGCAGCCTTTCACTGCCCAGACAGGGCAGCACCTACAATGGCTCCTCTGCTCCTGTTGAGGTAACTAGTGGTCAGGGCTGGGCCCAGAGCCCTGCAGGTTTTTGGCTAGGGTGATGGCAGCAGTGGGTGCACGTGATTGGGAAGTGTCTGTACCAATAGGAGGCCAGCAACCAGGGCAGCCACTCAGCCATGTTCCCGGCACCTGTATCTCTGTGTGGCCACACCCCCTACCCCTCCAGCCAATTCTTTGTGCTTTCTGTGCACCTTCCCCACCCTCGATCTGGCTGTCTGCACTACCACTGGCCCAGACCCAGACACACCTGGCAAGGCTGGACAGCTCTATCCAGGGGATATAGCTCTTAGGCTTTGTTCAGTGGGCTCTCACAAGGTTTTAATATAATAGGTTTTATGGGGATTTAACTACAGATTGTACAGGGACTGCCTGTATATGATATAGTTTTTGTACTATGCCAAAATTACATAATTTCATAGAACATATTGTGGACCTTAAGGGACACATACCTGTACTATCTTTAAAACTAGCTTGTATGTGCACATACCAACTCAATTAGCCATCAGTGAATCTCAAAAAAGGTCCCTTGGAGTTGAAAAGCAAGTACTCAATCAATCCCATAATTCTTCAAAGACAAAATAATTTCAATAGAGCAGTGTCAGTGATAGGGTAGCTATAGCTATCATTTTTGCTACCATGTTGTTGTTATGTGCTATGGAGTCAGACCTGACTCATAGCGACCCCTCCTTGGGTTTCTGAGGCTGTATCACTACAGAAAGAGATTGCCCAATCTTCCTTCTGAGGAGTGGCTGGTAGGTTTGAACCACCAGCCCTCTGGTTAGCAGTCAAATGCCTTGGGCACTACACTACCAGAGCTCCTAGGATCCAATAGTTAAAAATTGGATTATCTTGATTCTGAATCATTGCCCCACTTCAGTTCCATTTTCCCTCAGAAGATTATAGAGGAACAATAAGACTCTAAGAAGCATATCCCTCAAGCCCCTGAATTTTATTAGTCCCTCCACCCCAAGCTACAATTATTTCACTTTGCAGTGCATTGACGATAATATGGTTTTTTTTTTAGCTGTTTTCTTTATTTTTTAATTTTTATTTATTTATT
>NW_006921950.1:2996794-2998460 GCF_000298275.1 Orycteropus afer afer
TGTTTGGCTGGAAACCACAAGTGTGGGTTCAATTCCAGACCTGAAGGGCAGCTAGGGACCATAGTCTCAGTGGTTCCACCAGGCTCTATCAGACCAGCAAACCTGGTCCCCCCACCTCTTTTTTTCTCCAAATGATTTTGAATTTTGTTCCACATTGTTTTCCCTCTCTATCAAGGATCTGCTTCACAGATCCTCTTCCAAGTGGATGACAGTGGTAGCTGGGCACCATTTAGTTCTTCTGGTCTCATAGTTGTATACACTGCAGATCGGATGGTTTACCAGTTGCTAGGACTAATTGTTTCTGTGAACTTTGGTTTTCTTCATTCTTCTTTGCTCTGGATGAAGAGAGACCCATCGTTGCATCTAGATGGCAGCTTGCTAGCTTTTAAGATCTCAGTCGCTACTTGCCAAAGTAGGAGGTCGAACAATGTTTTATATAGTATGTTATGCCAATTGAGCTTGATGTCCCCTGTGACTATGGTCCCAAGCCTGCAGGTTCAACTACTCGGTCCCTCTGAGTAGCTGGCTGTGACCAAGCAGTGACCACAACCTTCCCCTTGTTAACTCTGCTATACACCTGGAAATTCTGATCATTCACATAAACTTCTAGGACCATTGTCTGCCAACCTTATTTATGTTCTTGGATACACTCCCCATTTCATAGACATACCTAATAGTTCAGCTTGTCCACACATCTATCCACCCATACACTCACGCTTGCCTTCACTGATAACACAATACTGTATGTGCAAAAGGGTTCATATTTGTTGTCTGTACCTCCCATGTACCTCTATGTCGTTCTCATCCTCACTGCTGCCATATTGGTCACTCACATTTGGTACTTTGCCCTTCTCTTTACCCAAATCAATACTTATCTCTTTCTAACTAACAGCCTTCCCTCCCCTCCCTTCCCACCCTTGGTAATCAACAAAGAAAATTTCCTTCTATAGATAAACCTTTCCTTAACTTTTACAAGGATGGACTCATATAATATTTGTCCTTTTGTGATTGACTTATTTCCCTCAGCATAATGTCCTCCAAGTTCATCTATGTTATGCGGTGTTTTGCAGATTCTACATTATTCTTTAGCGTTGCATAGTATTCCATTGTGTGTATGTCCATAGTTTGGTTATCCATTCCTCATTTGATGGATACCTAGGTTGTTTCCATCTTTTGGCTATTGTATAGTCTATTTATGCCATATAATAGGGCTCTTAAATTTGCCCCTAGATTTTCCTTGAGGAACTGTATAGTTTTCAGTTTCACATTTAGGTCTTTGATCCATCTGGAGTTCATTTTTGTTTATGGTGTGGGGTAAAGAACTTGTTACAACTGTCCATTCTATCTTGCAACTCTCTTAACTTCCTCACCATTTAGAAGTTCTGTGATTACACTGTCTTTTCCCTATTTTTTGTTTGCAGTTGTCCTCACTTGCCAATTAATGTCTCTGGTTCCCTCTTTACAATCTTATAAGCTCATTTTACTTTGGATATGTCCAGAGCTGTGGTTTCTGGGTTATGTCATCTTGTGTATTACTGCTTGGTTGTTATTGCTATTTTTGGTTCTCTGTTCAAAGGACTTCCTTTAGCATCTCTTGTAAGGTTGGTCTTGTTTTAACAAATTCCCTTAGTTTCTGCTTATCTGGAAATCTCCTAATTTCACCATC
>NW_006921950.1:3000074-3039318 GCF_000298275.1 Orycteropus afer afer
TATGTCTCCTTTTTTGGTATTTTCACACAAATTCTTCTGCTAGTTGTGGTTTAGTCCACTTCTATATCCTTCCCTTCAAGGCTCAGGGATCCAGGATTATCTTGTGTGTCTGTGTTAATTGGTTTCCCTTTTCTTTGTTGAAGAGGGTTTGTGCAGTCTTTCTGACTAGTCCACCATCTTGCCGGAACTCCTCTTACCATAATATGTTTTTAAGTTTTATGTATTTCTGTAGTAATATTTTCTAGTTTCAAATTGTTTTAAGGCAAGAATATTTATTTCTTCTTGTATTAGTTCCAGTCCTCCAGAAAGCAGAAGCCAAGGCAATAAGAAATGCAATAGATTTACTGGGTGTCACACCTATGAAATATAAGAGGGAGAGGGAGCAGGAACAGGCAGAGAAGGACATCAGACCAGTACTGATGCTTGTAACTTGAGAGGGAGGGAAGAGCCTTAGACTCTGGTGCACCTCCAAGAAAGTCTTGCCCAGACCAATGGGAAGCTCTGGTGCAAAGATTGCCACAGAAGTGGTTCACATAGGGCAGATGTAGCTGGGACCTAGAACTCCCACTGGGCTCAGTCATTGACTGGAAGCTTATCAGGGAAAAAAGTGATCATGTCCTTAATACTGTGGTGCATGGAAAAGGTGCTGCAGCTGGGTATTGTCAGCTCACCATGTTTCTCATAGCACGTTTTTTCTTGACGACAGAACTGAACAGCTGCCACACTAATAATGGTGTAACAGACTTGTTGAGATTGAATTTTGTTTAAGAAAATGAATATATGAATGATCAGATGGAAAGCATTTAGTTTTCTTCAGTATCTTATCAATGTGCATGCTAAGGTCTATTTACAGAGGAGCATGTCTTTCTGTGCATATGTATTACTCAAACTCAGAGAATTAGTACAAGTAATTAGGAGCTCTGGTAGCATAGTGGCTAAGGCACTTGACTGCTAACCAGAAGGCTGGTGGTTCAAACCCACCAGCCACTCCTCGGAAGGAAGATGGGGCAATCTACTTCTGTAGTGATACTGTCTCGGAAACCCAAGGAGGGGTCGCTATGAGTCGGGTCCAACTTGACGGCACACAACAACAACAACAACAATGACTTTGCACAAATGGGATGGCTTGAAAAACAAGTTTATTCTCTTACAGTTTGGAGGCTTTAAGTATGAGTCCAAAGTGCCAGTCTCTAGGGGCTGGGCAAAATCTCCTCGCCTTTCTTGGTTCTGGAGTGTAGGGCTGCTTGTTCATGTGAGCCAGTGGGATGGAGCCATAGTTGCTGCCATGCCCGAGAGGTAGAGGAACAGGCCCCACCAGGCTAAGGGGTTGAAGTAGCCAGGAACTAGGGGATTGGAGCCACCCTGTGAAGGAGATCTGTACAGATGCCAACCAGTGAAGATCTGTACAGGTGCCAAGTTGATAAGGGGTGGGATTGTGCTAGTTAATTTGTGTGTCAACTTGGCTGGGCATGGTTGAGTGGCTGGCCAGCTGGATGTAGTATTCCCCATGATGAGACTGGTAATCAGCTTCATGGTGGAATCTACTGTGAGCAGCTGAGTAGCTACCTTAGGGATGTGGTCTGCTTCCTGTATATAAGAAACAGCTTTGAGAATGGTCTCTAGCTTATGGCATGCTTTAACCCTACATGTAGCTATGTCTATGTTGTTCAGCAGTCTGCCATTCTCTGCTGACCTTGGGACTTTCAATGGACTTGAATTAATGGCCTCCTGTGTGGTTTGGTAACTTTAGGACTGTGCCTTTTTACTTGTCAAACTTGGGCTTGTCAATCTCAGCAGCCAGCAGCTGTCTGACTGAAGAAAAGCCTCCAGCTCCTGTGGGTGAGGAGCAGGAGGCAGAACTGAAGCCCAAGGTCAAGGAGCTTTCACCCAGACCCTAGGGCCTGGCATTTGAACTTGGACTTAAAGCCACCAAACTTCAAGAGAATTAACTCCTGCTTGTTCAACCCATCCCATTTGTGGTATATTCCTGTCAGAGTGTCACTAGGTAACAGGAACAGAATATGGTACTGAGAGAATGGGATGCTGCTCTGACAGATACCTAAAATGTGGAAAAAGGAGTGGAGTGCATCCTTGACCCGAGACCTTGGCAGAGAGACCCTGGTATGTGGCATGAGAGACGGCAAGAGTAGAGCCAAGAGAACCAGCATGAGACAGCGACAACCTTATCAGCCCACAGAGGAGAAAGCTTGGTGCCATTGCACAGGTGCCTTCCTGGCAGGATGGGTTGCCTTCAGGCATTAATTAGTAGAAGAGACTGGTATGAAATGGAGTAGCAGGTTGGCTGGCCCATGGAGCAAGAAAGCTGAGTATTTTTTGGCAGGAGTGTGGAGTGTATTGCCTTTGGCATTAATCTGTAGAAGCAGAGATGAAGGAAACAGGAAGCAGAGCTGCCTCAGCCTCAAAGTTTAGAACCATGACCTCTGGAGGTGGAACAACCATAGTCCCCTAGGTTTCAAAGAATTATAACTTCACCAATTTGGTTCTGGAGTGTGGGGCTGCTAGTTCATGTGGGCCAGTAGGATGGAGCCATAGCCTCTGCCTGAGAGAGGGGGCAGGGCTACCACACCCCAGAGGTAGAGGAACAGGGCCCACCAGGCCAAGGGGGTGAGGTTGCCACTCAGGAACTGTCAGAGCAGCATTAGGTAACCAAAACAGGTGCCTAAGTTGTTTCCATCTTTTTGCTATTGTAAGTTGTGCTGTGATGAACATGGGTGGGCATGTGTCTGTTCTTGTGCTGGTTCTCATTTCTTTAGGATATATACCTAGTAATGGAATGGCTGGGTCAAATGGTATTTCTAATTCCAGCTTTTCAAGGAATTTCCAGACTGTTTTCCACAGTGGTTGTATCATTTTACAGGCCCCCAGCAATGTGTGAGAGTCCCAATTTCTCCACATTCTCACCAGCATTTATTATTTTCTGTCTTGTTGAACTTTGCTGGGGTAAGATGGTATTTCAATGTTGTTTTGATTTGCATCTCTCTGACAGTTAATAATCATGAATATTTCTTCATATATTTGCTGGCAGCTTCAATATCCTCTTTGGTGAAGTGTCCATTCATGTCTTCTGCCCATTTTTAATTGGATTGTTAATTTTTTGTTGTGTGGTGTTGGAGTTTCCTATAAATTTTAGAGATAAGTCCCTTGCCAGATATGTCATTGCCAAATATTTTTTCCCCAATCTGTAGGTTCTCTTTTTACTCTTTTGGAGAAGTCTTTTGAAACATAAAAATTTAAATCTTAGAAGGTCCCATTCATCTAGTTTACCTTCAACTGTTTGTGCATTTTGGGTTATACTTGACCGTCTATTTATGCCATAAATTGTTGTTGTTGTTGTTATGTGCCGTCGAGTCAGCCCTGACTCATAGCGACCCCTCCTTGGGTTTCCGACGCAGTATCACTATGGAAGTAGGATTGCCCAACCTTCCTTCCGAGGAGTGACTGGTGGGTTTGAACCGCCAGCCTTCTGGTTAGCAGTCAAGTGCTTTAGCCACTATGCTACCAGAGCTCCTATGCCATAAAATTAGGGCCCCTAAATTTGCCTTTATTGTTTCCTTGATGAACTTTATAGTTTTAGGTTTCATGTTTAAGTCTTTGATTCATCTGGAGTTAGTTTATCTTATGGTGTGAGGTACAGATCTTGTTTCATTTTTCTGCAGATGGATATCTAAGCACCATTTGTTAAAGTGACCACCTCTTGCCCATTTAACGGATTTTAGCCCTTTGTCAAAAATCAGCTGACCATAGGTTGGTGGATCTATTTCTGGGTTCTCAATTCTATTTCAGTGGTCTATGTGTCCATCATTGTATCAATACCAGACTGTTTTGACTACTGTGGTTGTACAGTAGGTTTGAGATCTGGGAGTGTGGGACCTCCTACTTTGTTCTTCTTCTTCAATAGTGCTTTGCTTATTTGAGGTATCTTTCCTTTTCATATAGTTAGTGATTGGTTTTTCCATATCCTTAAAGAAGGCTGATGGAACCTGGATGTAGATTGCATTGAATGTATAGATTGCTTTGTGTAGAATTGACATTTTCACAATGTTCAATCTTCCTATCAATGAGCATTGTATGTTCCTCCATTTATGTAGATCTCTTATGGTTTCTTAGAGTAGTGATTTGTAGTTTTCTTTGTACAGGCCGTTTGTGTCCCTAGTGAGATTTATTCCCAAATATTTTATATTTTTTATAGCTATTGTAAATGGTATTGATTTCTTTTTCAGCAATCTCTTTGCTGGTGTAGAGGAATCCAACTGATTTTTAGGTGTTGATCTTGTATCCCGCCACTATGCTAAATCTCTCAATTAGTTTCTGTAGTTTTATTTTTTTCTTGGTTTTCTATATATAGAATCCTATCATCAGCATATAGGGATAGTTTGACTTCTTCCTTACCAATATGGATGCCTTTGATTTCCCTTTCTTGCCTTATTGCCCTGGCTAGGACTTTCAATACAATGTTGAATAGAAGGGGTGATAGATGACATCCTTGTCTGGTTCCTATTCACAAGGGGAATGGTTTCAGTCTCTCTCCATTGAGAATAATGTTGGCTGCTGGTTTTGCATATATGCCCTTTATTATGTTGAGGAATTTCCCTTTGATTCTGATTCTGCCGAGAGTTTTTATTAGGAAAAGGTGTTGGATTTTATGAAACACCTTTTCTGCATTGATTGATATGATCATGTGGTTCTTTTACCTTGGTTTTATTTGTGTGATGGATGACATTCATTGTTTTTCTAATGTTAAACCATCCTTGCATACCTGATATGAACACCACTTGGTCTTATGTATTATTTTTTGGATATGTTGTTGGAGTCTGTTGGCTAGGATGTTGTTGAAGATTTTTGCATCTATATTCATGAGGGATATTGGTCTATAGTTTTCCTTTTGAGTGATGTCTTTGCCTGATTTTGGTATCAAGGTTATGCTTGCTTCATAACATGAATTTGGCAGGATTCCATCTTTTTCTACGTTCAGGAATAGTTTGAGTAGGGTTGGTGTCAGTTCTTTCAATGTTTGGTAGAATTCTCTGGTGAAACTGTCTGGCCAAGTACTTTTTTTTGTTGGTAATTTTTTATGACCTGTTCAATATCTTCTTTTGTTATGGATTTGTTTAAATGTTCCACCTCAGCCTCTGTTAGTTTAGGTATGTAGTATGTTTCTAGAACTTTGTTCATTTCTTCTAGAGTTTTGAATTTGTTGGAGTATAGTTCTTCATAGTATCCTGATATTATTCTTTTAATTTCTGTTTGTTTTGTTGTGGTGTCACCCAATTCATTTCTTATTTGTGTTATTTGTATTCTCTCCCTCTTTTCCTTTGTTAAATTTGCCAGTGGTTTGTCAATTTTATTAATCTTTTCAAAGAACCAACTTATAGTTTTATTGATTTTTCTATTATATTTCTATTTTCTGTTTCATTGATTTCTGCTTGAATCTATTACTTCTTTTCTTCTGGTAACTATAGGCTTTTTTTTTGCTGCTCTTTTTCTAATTGTTGGAGATGTTGGGGTAAGATGTTGATTTTGGCTCTTTCTTCTTTTTTGATATGTGCATTTATTGCTATAAATCGGCCTCTGATCACTGCTTTGATTGTGTCCCGATGATTTTGGTATGTTGTGGTTTCATTCTCATTTGATTCAAGGAATTTTTTAATTTCATTTTTAATTTCTTCTATTACCCAGTCATTTTCAAGGAGGGTGTTATTCAGTTGCCATCTGTTTGCTCTTTTTGTGTTCATCTTCCTGTTGTTGATTTCTAATTTGATAGCATTGTGTTTTGAGAAGATGCTTTGCAGTATTTCAATGTTTTAAAATTTATTAAGGCTTGCTTTGTGGTCTAACATGTGGTCTACCCTGGAGATGTTTCATGTGCACTGGAAAAGAATGTATATTGTGCTGTTGTTGGGTGAAGTGCTCTGTAGATATCTATAAGGTCAAGTTGGTAGATTGTATTATTTAATTCTTCTGTGTCTTTGTTGAGTTTCTTCCAGTTGTTCCCTCTGTGATTGAAAGTGGTGTATTAAAGTCTCCTACTATTACTGTGGAGTCATCTATTTTTCTTTTCAGTTCTGTTAGAATCTGGTTTATGTATTTTGGGGCTCTTTCATTGGGAGCATAGATATTGATTATTGTTGTGTTCTCTTGTTCAATTGATCCTTTAATCATTATATAATATATTTCCTTGTCTGTTTTGGTGGTTTTTTTGTTAAAGTCAATTTGATAAGAAATTATTATTGCCACTTGTGCTCTCTTACTGTTGCCATTTTCTTGATATATCTTTTTCCAACCTTTGATATTTAGTCTATTTTTATCATTATCTCTAAGGTGTGTCTCTTGTAGACAGCATATTGATGGGTTATGTTTTCTTATCCAGTCTGCAGCTCTCCATCTCATGAGTGGTGCATTTAATCCTTTGCCATTTATTGTAATTATTGACAAGTATGAATTGGTTGCTGTAACTTTGCTATATCCTTTTTCATGGTCTTGCTGATTTTTTTGTTGCATAAAATTTTCAGTGCTGAGCTTGTTTTGTTTATGAATCATATTATCATTTCCTTTGTTGCTCTTGCTTTAGTATTTGCTAAATATTTTTGCTTGTCCTCTTTGTTATTTTGATGTGAAGGTTTATCATTTTTCTCTGACGGTACCCTGCGATTTATAATTTTCTTCCCAAGTTTAGAACAGTCCATTCTATCTTGCAATTGTCTCAACTTTCCTACCATTTAGAAGTTCTGTAAGTAAACAATTTTTTCCCTCTTTTTGGTTTTCCCTCTTATTTGTCAGTTGATGTCTCTGATTCCCTGTTTACAATCTTGTAAGCTTATTTACTTTGTATACTTCCATAACTGGTAGATATTGACTTTTTTTGTGACAGAGGCAATTTAATAATTGCAGATTAGAAGTAATTTTTTTAAATGAAATATGTAAACTATAACAGGTAAGTACAATAAATAACACAATGATCACCTGTGCACCTACCACACAGCTCTATCCCATATAAGCACTTTATAATTCTTGCTTCATATTGTTTCAAAAAGAAAAATAACAAATACCATTGAAGATTTTTCTTTTTTCCCTAACACTCCCAGATTCCATTATCTTCTTTCATTTTTTAAGTGGTGACCTGTGTCATGAGTTTATGTTATCATTCTCACTTTTTTTTCTGTATGTTGATTACCCCAGCTTCCATGAAAGCCAGAAATCTGGAAACATTAACAATATTAGGACAATTGGCTGAAATAATCCATGGAAACAAAACCTTGAGGTTTTTTTACCCCAGAAACAAGTTCCATGAGATATTTGTTTATACATAAGTAGTACCTTAGCAGCATGTACACTTTGTAAAACCTCAGATTGTCTATTGATATGAAAACAGCAACATTCATCAATAGAAACAAAATACTGCTCTTTGCCACTTTTTGTGTCAGCTGCGATCTGAATCTGTCACCTCCTATGCCAGAATTCTGGGAATCTAGATTCAATTTAGTAGGATCCATATCCTTCTCATTTTTATACCTCTTTCTTTCTCTCTGACTCCCTTTCTGTCACTCTCTTTATGGACTTGAGCATACCAATGATTATAAAGATGATATAAGACCAGGCAATGTTTTATTCTGTTGTACATTAATGACAACAACATATGTATCCTCTTAACTAATATATAACATTGTGAATATTATGTTGCATGGATCCAAAGTCTATGTAAATAGCATATGACTATAAATTATCACTGCAAATATGTTCCTTCAACAACATAAGTGGCAACTATACATGTGGACCTGGTCTGTGGAACACACAGGAATCAAATCAACTGTAGAGAGATGATGGAGGCGCTCAATATCATCAGCCAGAACAAGGCCAGGGGCTGACTGGAACAGACCATTAATTGCTCATATGTAAGTTTAAGTTTCAGCTGAAAAATATCAAAACAAGTCCATGAGAGCCAAAATATAACCTTGAGTATATTCCACCTGAATTTAGAGACCATTTGAAGAATAGATTTGATGCATTAAAAACCAATGACCAAAGACCAGATGAGTTGTGGGATAACATCAAGGACATCAGACACGAAGAAAACAAAGGGTCATTAAAAAGACAGGCAAGAAAGAAAAAAACAAAATGAATGTCAGAAGAGACTCTGAAACTTGTTCTTGAGTGTAGGATAACTAAAGTGAATGAAATAAATGATAATGTAAAAGAGTTGAACAGAAGACACCAAAGGGAAGCCCAAGAAGACAAAGTAAATATTATAATGAAATGTGTAAAGACTTGAAGTTGGACAATCAAAAGAGAGCACACTCAGCATTTCTTATCTGAATGAACTGAATAAAAATTTCAACACTTGAGTTGCAATTTTGAAGAATTCTATTGAATAAATTCAAAAAACACAGGAAACATGAAAAGAAGACAGAGGGAATACACAGAGTCACTACCAAAAAGAAGAGACCAATATTCATCCATTTCAAAGGTACCACACAGTCAAGAACTGATGGCATTGGAGGAAGAAGTCCAAGCTACACTGAAGGCACTGGTGACAAACAAAGCTTCAGGATTGATGGAATATAAATTGAAATGTTTCCACAAAATGATGCAAAACTGGAAGCACTCTTATTTATGCCAAGAAATTGGTAAGACAGCTACTTGGCCAACCAAGTAGAAGAGATCATATTTGTGCCTATTCCAAAGAAATGTGCCCATTTCAACAGAATGTTATAATTATCAAACAATATCATGAATATAACATGCAAGTAAAATTTTTCTGAAAATAATTAAAAAACAGTTGCAGCAGTATGTGGACAGGAAACAGCCAGAAATTCAAACTGAATTAAAAGAGGACATGAAATGAGGGTTATCATTGCTGATATCAGATGGATCTTGACTGAAAGCAAAGAAACCAGAAAAATGTTTACCTGTGTTTTATTGACTATGAAAAGGCATTAGACTCTGTGGATTTTAACAAGTTACAGAAAACATTGTGAAGAATGGGAATTCCAGATCACTTAATTGTGCTCATGAGGAACCTGTCCATAGACCAAGAAAGAGGCAGTTCTTTGAACAGAACAGATGGATACTGCAAGGTTTACAATCAAGAAGAGTGTGAGTCAGTGTTGTATTCTTTCACTTTACATATTTGATCTGTATGCTGAGCAGATAATAAGAGAAGTCAGGAGAAAACAGCACCAGGATTGGAGGAAGACTCATGGACAAACTGCGATGGCAGAAGACACAAATTTTCTTGCTGAAAGTAAAAGGATTTGAAGCCCTTATGGAGGAAGATCAAATATTACATTCTTCAGTATGGATTATACCTCAACATGAAGAAAGCAAAAATCCTCACAACTGAACCAATAAGCAAAACCATGATAAACTGAGAAATTACTAAAATTGTGAGGGATGTCATTTTACTTGGATCTACAACCAATGCCCATGGATGCAGCAATGAAGAAATAAAACAATGTGTTGCATTGGACAAATCTGCTGCAAAGAAACCTTTTCAAAAAGTCAAAAAGCAAATATGTCACTTTGAAGACTAAGGTGGACTTGACCCGAGATGTGATATTTTCAATGGCCTCATATGCATGTGAAAACTGGACAATGAATAAGGAAGACTGAAGAAGAATTGATGCATTTGAATTATAGTGTTGACAAAGCACATTGAATATACCATGGACTGCCAGAAGAACAAAAAAATTTGTCTTGGAGAAAGTACAACTAGAATGTTCCTGTGACACAAGCATGGCTAGATTTTGTCTCTTCTCTTGTACTTTGGTCATGTTATCAGGAGGGACCAGTTCCTGGAGAAGGAAATTGTGCTTGGTAAAGTAGAGGGTTAGCAAAAAAGAGGAAGACCCTCAATGAGATGGGTTGACATAGTGACAACAACAACAACAATAAACAAATATGAAATAACATAACTTTGTCTTAAAATTTATCTTTCTGGTTACTGTTGTTGTTATGTTCTATCAAGTCGGACCCGACTCATAGCGACCCCTCCTTGGGTTTCTGAGTCAGTATCACTACGGAAGTAGATTGCCCATCTTCTTTCCGAGGAGTGACTGGTGGGTTTGAACCCCAGCCTTCTGGTTAGCAGTCAAGTGCCTTAGGCACTATGCTACCACAGCTGCTTTCCTGGTTACTTGTTGTTGTTGTTGTTGTTATGTGCCGTCGAGTCAGCCCTGACTCATAGTGACCCCTCCTTGGGTTTCCGAGGCAGTATCACTATGGAAGTAGGATTGTCCAACCTTCCTTCCGAGGAGTGGCTGGTGGGTTTGAACCTCCAGCCTTCTGGTTAGCAGTCAATTGCCTTAGCCACTATGCTACCAGAGGTTGAATTCATTTACATTTTTATTGGCCACTGAAGTTTTCCTTTCTGTGAATTGTTTGTTGTTATCCTTTGCTTATTTTTCTATTGGGTTGTCTTTTTCTTATCAACTTAGAAAAATTCTCTATGCATGTGTACTACTCCTTTGCTAATTATTTTATTACAAACACTTTATTGTAGCCTTTAAACTTTATGGTTATTATTTTTTTAAATTTTTTAAAAAACTTTTTACTTTTAGGTAACTGATTTGTTAATTTCCCTTTATTGTTTGTGCTTTAAAATTATTGTGTTTAAAAAACTCTTCTTACACTGAGACAATACAAATATTCTATGTACATTTGAAATTTCTGCTTTTTCACATGGAAGCCTTTAAATCACCTAGAATTAATTTTTGGAAGTGAATGTTTTTCTCCATATGGATAATTTTTTGTCCCAGCAACACTTAATGAATGCATCTCTCTTTTTCTACTGATTTAAATGTTATGTTTCCCTACTGCAAGATATTAAATTTTTCTGAATGTTTGATTCTGTTTCTGGATTCTATTCACTTTATTTGTTGTCTCCACTGCTGTGTAGTACTGTTCTAATTTGTCTAATATCTATCTGGTTGGGTAAATCATACCACTTCAAAATTGATTCTTGAACTCTTGCTCTTCCCTATGAATATTATGTCTAGCTTGACAATTTCATTAAGAACTTTTTGAGATTTTTATAGAAATTACTTTTGATGTATTGATTAATTTGATGAAAATAACCTCTTTATACCAGTAAGTCTTCTCATCAATGAACAGAATATATCTCTCCACTTATTAAAATCTTCTTTTATATTCTTTAGTAATTTTTCTCTTTTTATTTTTTTTTTGGTTTTTCAGATTTATCACTATATATCATATAGTGTATTATTGTTATTACAAGTGTAATCATTTTTCCTATTACATTTTTTAAATTTGGTTACTATGATTGTGTGACTATCTATTTTCAACTTTTTTTTTTTTCCATTTTTTTCCTTAATAAGAGATCTGCTGATTTTTAACTGGGAACAGGGTTGTCTGGGACAAAGAACACTTCCAGGAGTGCGGTATTGCCTGTAGTTTACTATTTTCCTAAGTTGGGGTAGTTCTAATGGCTGGCACTTTGACTTTACTACTGTGATATCCCTTATTCCACTTGTTAAGGATTCAGTGCAGGGGTTTTGCCAGGTGCTTCCAATTATGCATTCTGGAACTTGGGAAATCACTACAGAATGGGTTTGGGGACATACTGGAATCACTGTAAGATGGACCTGAGCTTGGTCTTCATTAATAACTTGACCTCCATAAACCCCTATTCTGATCGGTGGGCCTCACTGATGTTTTGGATCCCCAGCAATTCTTGTCAATACAGAGCCAGTGTCCAGAAATCTCTGAAAAGTTGGATTGCTTCCTTCTCCCCCCATCACTCCCATAAAAGATCATAGGTCTTTTTGGGGAAAGGCTGGGAGAAAGATGAGCAGTACAAATTTTTGGCAGTGTAGTGAGGTCCTTCCTCATGGGGACCCAGCTTGTGCATCATTCAAGGGGTTGTCGGTCTGTAAACTGGTTCAAGTCTGGGAATTGATTGAGAGGCCATAATTTTCTATTTGGGCAATTCAAGTTTGACTGCCACTCTCTTGACCTAGAATTCTTCCACTTATGCAGATCAAGTAAATAGATAGTAATTTTCCATACTTTACTCCTAGGAACATCATGACTAAGTAGCCAGTGCCATAATTGCATACAGCCAGACTATTCTGATTACTGCTTTGACTTTGTACATTACAATAACTGTACCCACCTTGTCTTTGCTGATTAAGTGCTGCCACTTGGCCCCTACCATTACAAGGTCCAATCAGTTCCATTGTAGTTAGGTGTCTTAATTCAGTTAAGACAGTTCCCACTGTCAAGTCTAACTTACATAAAATAACAATCACAGCAGTCTTCAAGGATGAGAGAACTCCCTTCACAAATTCCTTCCTTGCCATTGTGGTAAAGGTGTGTCTTCTGGGCACTACCTGGGTGTCAGCAAGGTTCTATCTAACCTGATGAATCCACTCTAATATGCTAGTTTCCTTAAGCCTTTGGATATCTTATTTTATAGTATAGTAAGGCTGGCCTGGCATTTCAACTTGATTTAATGTAGGCCACTGCTTAATCCATGCTTCAGTGAATCAACCAAATAAGCATTAGATCCTTTTCTAACTTCTCAAGCTGAAAAAGTAAATGAAGAATCTGTGCTTAGTGGATCCATATTAATAAACTCAGACTGATCCAACTTTATGTTCCTTGTATCATTATCCCCCATCTTTAATAGCCATTCCCACACGTACTCCCCATGTTTCTGATTGGACATTTTAGAAAAGCCAAGCAATTCTTTTGGAGTGTAGTGTACTTCCTCCTTAGCTACACTTTGTACTTTACCTTTTGGCTTAGCTGGGACTTAAATCTAGTTATGGATCTAGAAGCAAAAATGAGTATTATACATGGTTTCTGGGGACATTCAGCAATGTCTTATAAAGCATTTGCTTTAGGTTATGCCACAGAGAACAAGCTCCCATTGATATCTCACACAGAACTCTTCAAGCCCAGCTGGGACAATCTCATCAGATGAGGTTGGAAAGGAAAAAGGTTTTATTCAAGGAGGGTGACTTAGTAGACAAAGATGGAATAATTTCATCAGATGGGGGTAAGAAGGCTGGTTCTGTTGATGGAAGTGATTCAATGGAATTTAGAGACTCAACATCTTCAGCTTCCTGATTATCTGCTCATATTGCTCCATCCTGTTTCAGCATCCTATTGCTTCCCAATCAGTGTTTTCACTTTAACTTCAGACACCATTTGAGGTTGGGAATTCAATTGGCATTATAATTCAGTCACTCTTATGATGACTGGGTTTGTTTTTGGCAATATCAGCTCTATTACAACAAGAAATAAAGCTTTCTTACAGGGTTCAAGTGGCAACCTACAGGTCTTTAATGTGGTGCTTAAGCTGTGACTCTGACGCCCTGAACTTCTTCCTTTCTTTCACTACTTTGTCTTCCAAAACAAAACAAAACAATAAACCAAAATCACTGCCATGAAGTCGGATCCAACTCATAGTGACCACTTCCTGGATTTCTGAGGCAATATCACTCTGGAAGTACATTGCCCAACTTTCCGTCTGAGGAGTGGCTGGTGGGTTTGAACTGCCAGCCTTCTGGTTAGTAGTCAAATGCCTTAGGCAGTATGTCACCAGAGCAATCCCATTACAAGGAATATATTTTAAAGATGACATGAATAGATATATGCACACCCATGTTAACCATAGCACTATTTACAATAGTGAAGAGGTGGAAACAACCTAAGTGCCCATTAACAGATGAATGGATAACAAACTATGATACATATACACAACAGAATACTATGTAACATTATTGAGGACATTATGCTGAGTGAAAGGAGTGAATAATAGGACAACTATTGTATGAGTCCCTAATTGTAAATGTAAGGGAAAGATTTATGCAAGGAAGGAAATTTTCTTTGATTACCAGGGATGGAAGGGGATGGGAAGAAAGGGAAAACAGATAGAGATAGATAATTAAGAAAGGTTTGATAAGGGTGTAGGGAAAAGCAATATAACACAAATGTGTGACTAGCACAATATCACTAAGGAAAATGACATAGAGAGGTACACAGTAAAGGCAAATACTATTGCGGACACAATACTGCATTATCAGTAACAGCAAACACTAACCTACAGGTGGATAAATAGGTAGATGGGTTTGGATAGACAAATGGGAATATATCCACGACCATACATGTTGTTGTTGTTGTTATGTGCCGTGGAGTCGGCCCCGACTCATAGCGACCCCTCCTTGGGTTTCTGAGGCAGTATCACTACGGAAGTAGGATTGCCCAACCTTCCTTCCGAGGAGTGGCTGGTGGGTTTGAACCGCCAGCCGTCTGGTTAGCAGGCAAGTGTCTTAGCCACTATACTACCAGAGCTCCCATACATAGGTCTGGTAAATGATATTACTACATATGTATTTGTATGTGCTATAAAAATGTTCATATGTAGTTTAAAAATAACAGGAGGCAAAGTTAGGATAATTTCTTAGCCACAAATAAGCATCTTGAGGGAGTAGGTTGATGGGCCTGTGGACTGGGACCATGGTAACGAGGAACATCAAGCTCCATTGGCACAATATTGTATACAAAAATATTGTTCTATATCTTACTTTGGTGAGTAATGACTGGGGTCTTCAAAGCTTGTCAGCAGCCATCTAATTGGAAACTATTGGTCTCTCCTTGTCCAGAGCAAAGAAAAGTGAAGAAAATCAAAGACACATGGAAATAGTTAGTTCATAGGACTAATGAACCATGAGACTCTCATCTCATGGTTCATTAGTCCTATGAACCTATATGATGTATATGGCCCTGAGACCAGAGGAACTAGATGGTGCCCAGCTACCAATGCTAACCACTCAGAAAGAGATCAAAATTGGAGATCCTGGATAGAGTGGAAGAAGACTGTAGAACAAAACTCAATGTGACTTGAAGGCAGTGAGTTTGGTTTGTTTTTGGTATGGATAGATAGATATAGATATAGATATTCCAAGGAAATGGTTCTCACAGTTGTGGAGGCTGGCAAGTCCCATATCCATGTCAGGTGTCAGGCTAGAAGCTTCTTCTGACTCATGTAGTTGCATGGACTGACAAACTCGAAATCGGCAGTTCAGACACAGGCTGCTGGCTCACATCCCAAGAACTAGAGGTCAGAGGATGATGAACTGGATGCAAGACTGAGGGAGTGAGCTTTGCCAGAACATTCATATATATTGGAAGCAGGCCACATTCTCAAGGAAACTGATTGGTTTTCAAATGATTGGCCGATCAAGTGATTGTGATCACATCAGATCACAAAATGAAGAATGATTACATTATATTACATAATGAAAGAGCAATCTTTCATGTCTGTCAAACCAGTGAGAATCATAGTCTAGCCAAGTTGATACGTAACATTAACCATCACAACCACCAAAGGAACTTCTTCTCTATAGAACAAATAGCTGGTTGTCTCTTGTGAGGGAAATCCTTCCCTTAAAAATAACCAGTTTCCTGATGGAGGAAATAATTTGAACTAAGCCAAGCAGCTCCAACTCGTTTGCTTCTATGGCTTGCTCTCCCTGGAAGCAACCACTTGCACTCTAGACTTTTCTGGGTGAGGGGTATTTTGTATCCTATGGAAAGTTCCACTCCTGAGATAGACAGCCATGGAAAAAACAGGTACACTTTAATTAATCCTTAGGGAGAACATGCCAAAAGCAAAGTAAGAAAACACAAAACACAGAAATGGTACACCTGGCAGTTTAGTAATACTATCATTGTTTTCATTATCTTTCGTCTTTTTGGTCTGGTTCCATTTCACACCCTACAGGGAAGTCCCAACGGACTTTCCCCATCTCATGTGGAAACTTAGTTCCTAGCTTCAGGTAGCAGAAAGTTGGGAGCCGACACCTTGCTTTCCCCCCACCACATAGGACTACTCTTTCCAAACTCACTTTGAATACTTTTAGTATAAAAGAGGTAAGTTTGCTGCCTACCAAGTGCCTCCCACTAAGTTGAACTTCCAGCAGAGAAGCCTCCTTTTCTTCCAGTAGTTGGCAAGGCTCTAGTGATTAACCCAAAATGCACATCTAAGGCATTTGACTGCTAACCAGAAGGCTGGTGTTTCAAACTCACCAGCCATTCCTCGGAACAAATGTTGGGCAATCTATTTCCATAGTGATACCACCTTGGAAATCCAAGGAGGGGTCGCTATGAGTTTGGTCCGACTCAAAGGCACTGAGTTAGAGTTGAGCATTGTCCCTGCAGGTGTAGGGATTTGCTTTGAGCATGAAGATCCAACAGTATAACAATATCTCTAACACACAATAACACAAGTGGAAGTGTTAGGGACTGCAGAATTCCCTGTCATTACATACTATTTACCACTTGAAACAAGCAGTTGTAGGAGGAAGTTCACAGCAGCTTGTTTCTCTGGGACTGTTCTGCAGATGTCTGCATGCAGCACGCTGCCACTTGCCAGGATGCAATGTACCCAGAACCCTTAAAAGGGTTCTGTTGGCCTAGTGCCTCTTATAATTTCTCTGCATGGGCTCAGCTTCATCCAGTGTGGGGAAGAGACAGACTGAAAGATAGGAAGAGGTGGGAGAGGAGTGTCTAGTAGTGCCTGCCTCTATTCTAAGGGAAGACTGCATCCTATCAATTATCCCTGACCTTTCTCATTCCTGCTCCTGACATCTGATGCTCACCTTTAGAGAATTGGAATTCAGCTGCAAAGTGAAATCTCTCTCCTCAGGGGAATCATCCAACATAACTATCTATTGACCTGTTTATTTTGTTTCAAACACAGTCTCTGGAAACTCCTTGGAGGGTGATTTTTACTTGAGGAGAAGATGTTGCTAAATTTGTTTAATTCTGGCTTTTCTTTCATCAGGGCCTTCATGACTTTGGAACTCCCCTCCTTTCTATGGAGGTGCTTTAATGTTTTAGACTGCCAATATTGTCTATATTTAAAATCTCATTTTGTAAAGAGACTGAGAACTTAGAAGGTAGTATATGCTGTTTGCTTTCAAAGTGTGGCCCTTTGTTTCTTTCTATTAATATCCAGATTTCTAAGAGTTCTGATTTTAACCACTACCAACAGTACACTTTAAAGGAGTAGAAAAATTTCAAATGCCCATCAGAAAAGTACACATGGAAGGTAGGAAAGTGTGAGATTAGGAACTGTATTTGGAGAAAAACATGTCTCCTAGATCATAAGTGATGCTCCCTTCCCTTTTTTCTTTTTCTTGGATGTCTAAAAATTCTTAGGAAGCACAGGCTTTTCCTCACATGTCATTTTTGATTTGTTATAGTGAGTCAGGTTGCTGAGTGTCAGGAAGAACTTGTTCCAGGTGCTCATTGTCCAAGGAAGATGAAAGACATTTGGAGTAGATCTGTCCCCAATTTGCAATCAGGAACCAAGTTCAGCAGACCCACAGCCTGATACAGAATCACCCTAGCAAATTCAATACCTGTGCATACGTATGTTATAAGCCTCTGAATTTTGAGGCATATCTTTATTCAGTGAAAGTGAAACAGTCTTTGCAAGGTTGAACATGATCACCCTTTGCTTTCTGCTAGGTCACTGCTTATTGCTAAATCATTCTTATATAATTTCTCCCAGAGTGGTCTTGTAAGTACTACTCTTATTTCTGTCATCCCAAAAGAAGACTGTTATCACTTCATACAAGTCAAATGGGGGAATATGTGTGCACATACATGCACACATGTGCACTTAACTTTAGGAAGTGAAAGTCCAGAAATACAAAGTTATAAATCAATGCATTTATTAAAACTCAAATAAAATCATTCCAGTATTTGTACACCATAACTAACAGCAGAAATAATCTGGAGTCTATAGAATAGATTTTTAGTTCTGCTTTTGTCACATACCCTAAGAGAGGCACATGAGCCCAGAGGACAAAACCACTCTGGAGCAAGAGGGGTTGGGTTTGCATCTCAGTTTTTCCATTATCCTCTGGTGTCCTTGGGAGACTTCCTAAACTATGAGACCTCCTCGTTCCCCAATTTCCTCACTGAATAATTGCCTTTCACTTCTCCTAGTGCTGTGAGAATTAAATGAATTTATGCACCTAAACACCAAGATTAAGGAGCTCTGGTGGTGTACTGTCTAAGGCATTTGATTACTAACCAGAAGGTTGGCAGTTCAAACCTACCAGCCAGCCTTCAGAATGAAGACTGGGCAATCTACTGCCATAAAGATTGACCACCTGGGAAACCCAACAGCGATTGCTATGAGTTGGAACCGACTGGATGGCAGTGTTTTTATTTATTTATTTTGAAACACCAAGATTAGTGTGTGAACAGTGAAAATACTCAACTCACTGTTAGCTATTTTTATTATTAACTCCTTTCTCTGAGTTTCAGCTTTCAGATGATAATACCTATAATGCAATGCAATGCAATGCACTGCCGTTGAGTCAGACCTGACTCATAGCGACCCCTCCTTGGGTTTCCGAGGCAGTATCACTATGGAAGTAGATTGTCCAAACTTCCTTCCGAGGAGTGGCTGGTGGGTTTGAACCACCAGCCTTCTGGTTAGCAGTCAAATGCCTTAGGCACTATGCCACCAGAGCTCCTATTAATACCTATAAGACAGGAAAAGGGCCAGATGAGGTAAATATGTGAAAGGGCCTTATAATGTGTAAAAGATTACACAAATATAATGAATTATTTCTATTAAAGTATCTGTTATGACTTGATTTGTGCCCCCTCACCCCCCAAAAAAAGATATGTTTAAGTCTCTAACCCCTGGTACATATGAATGAGACTATATTTGGAAATAACATCTTTGAGGATACAGTTAGTTATCATTTAGTCATATCTGAGTAGGATGGGTTCTAAACCCATATTACAGGTGTCCTTATAAGGAGAAGAGCTTATACAGAGATAGATGGAATACAGCCATGTGAAGATGGATGCAGAGATTGGAGTTATGCTGCCACAAGTCAAGAAATAACTGACACACTGCTAAAACACGTGCATAAAGATGTAGAAGTAGCTTTGGAATTGGATAATAGATAGAGACTAGAATAGTTTTGAGGTGCTTCATAGAAAAAGTCTTCATAGAAAAGGTTTCCTTGAAGATATGGTAAAAAATATGAATATTAAAGAGGCTTCTGGTGAGATCTTAGAAGAAAATGATGAACATATTATTGTACACTGGAAGAAAGGAAATTCTTATTATAAAGAGATCTTAGTTATATTTTATCAATGTGTGGAAACTAGAAATTGTAAATTATTAATTTGAGTATTTAGCTGCAAAGATTTCCAATCAAAGTGTGGATAATATGCTATGGTTTCTCCCTTACTGCTTATAATAAAATGTGAGGGGAAAGAGATACATCAAGGAAGAAACTGTTAAGCAAAAAGAAAACAAAGCTCGAAGATTTAGAAAATGTCCAACCTAAACATAATTGCAAGAAATGAGAAAACATACTCTAAAGGGAACACTAAAGAGTGTGGCTGGGCAAACTTTGCTGAAGAGATTAGGTGTGTGATGCGTGGATCCAGTCAGCTATGTTGGCAGAAATTCTGCCAGCTTGGACAGAAATGTACAGAGATGGGATGAAATGAAGGAAGGCTGTCAGTCTTCTAAGAGTCTACAGGCAGAAAAAAAAAAAAATGTCAATACATCTGCTTGGCTGTGAACATGTATTATTGTTCATGAAAAGGAAAGAGTGATCCTGAAGATATGGGCTTGTGGGTAAGACTATTGCCTCCTCAATTCCAGAGATGGAGGCCACTTCAGCTCAGGGTGGCTCAGAGACAAAAAGGACCTCTGTGGACTGAGATATCAGGGCACAGAGGACTGATGAAGCCACAAATATTTAATCTCTAACCTTAAAATCTAATGGGATTTGTCTTTTGGGTTTTGGCTCAGGTTTTGTCTTTGAGTTTTGGCTCAGTTAATATCCATGACCTCATTTTCCTTCAGATTTCTCAATTTTGGGAGGATTTAGATACTTTGAGAGATGATATTTGGGACTTTGTGGATGGATTACATTTAGATTAGATTAGTGTTTATTGTTGGAAGGGTTAAAATGTGAGTAAAGAAGTTAATAGTGGGTTCTTGTAGTAAAGAGCTAGTAAGGAGATTCATGGTGATGGGGATTAGGAAAGATGCAACTGTGAGAAGGAAGGTTTCTTATTATAGAATTGTTGTTGTTGTTGTTATGTGCTGTCGAGCCGGACCCAACTCATAGTGACCGCTCCTTGGGTTTCCGAGGCAGTATCACTACAGAAGTAGATTTCCCAACCTTCCTTCTGAGGAGGTTAGCAGTCAAGTGCCCTAGGCACTACGCTACCAGAGCTCCTTTATTATAGAATATAATAGAATATATATGTATATATAATATATAAAGCTCTGTGAGCTTTAGGAGTATCAAGTAATGCTTACTAGTCATTTCCAAGTTGTTATCTATGTTGAGCTGAAATGGCCCTCTATTGTTTACAAATCTTCAATTGAAATATATTGCACAAAACAGCCATTTATTAATGGTGATACAGGGAATGAAAAAAGGGGGATACCCATGCTTAAGGCCAAGTGTGGGGGAAGAGGACAATCTGAGAGAGGACTGAACAGGAAATTGGAACAAGTGGTGACAGATAATCTCTAAAATAATGTTGAAGAACCCCCATGGTACAATTGTTAAGAGTTTGGCTGCTAAATGAAAAGTAAGTAGTTCAAACCATCAAGTGGCTCCATGGTAGAAAGCTCTGGTGATCTGCTCCTCAAAATATTATAGCCTAGAAAACCCTATGAGGTAGCTCTACTCCCTCACATCGGGTCACTAAGAATTGAAATCAACTCACTGGTGCCTAACAACAAAAAGATGATGTAAGCACGTACATTCCTTCCTTTAAAATTCTTCCTCTCCAAAATGGTTAAAGGGTATTAGGGCTAACACTGAGATGAATATTTAAAGAAGAAAGGATAAATAAATATTGGAGACCTTCAGCACATCCAGGTATAATGCAGATGAGATTGGACCATTCATACTTTTTGGCATCCTTTTTTTTTTTTTTTTCAAATTCATATTAATTTATTCATTCCTTCATATATTCTTCAAATAATAATTGAACACCTACTACATACAATATATTCTCCCTGGCTCCAGGGAAAGAGCAGTAAACCGAATAAACATATTTCTTGCTCTAATGAACTTATAGCCAAATGTAAAGGTAAGCCACATCTTTTTAATAGCTTTATAGTGTTATTGTATGGCTGTATTACAATTTATTTACCCAATTGCTTATTTATGGAAATTTAGCTTATTTTCCTTATTGTCTGCTGTTACAAAGAATATTGCAATAAGTGAAAGGGGGGACATTAAAGGAATGCTTTGGGACTCAGATTCCAAATTCTTGTGTTTCTCTTCTGAACATTACTTTGTGTCCCATTTGTTATCTTACGCCAAACTGGGCTAGCTGGGCTTCTGTTTTGTTCCTGTGCTAATTTATCCTTAAACTCCATAGATTCCTCTATGAACTTCTTGTGGAGATAGAGCCCTGATTCCTGCTTGCTATCCCCTGGGAATTACTAGTCACCCACTAAGCACTCTGCCTTGTTTATCACCCAAAATAGCTTCCTTGATATTCTGGTCCACATGCCTACTGGGACTCTTTCTCTTGCTTGCTGCTATAATCAAAAGTCTGAGACTGTATATTAGGCCTGTTATCTTTGACTGGATTTTAAGCACTGACAACCAGTGTATTTCTCTCCAAAGCCATAACCTTTCATTTCATTTTATCTTTTATTACCAACTTTTAAAATTCGAAACATTCTCAAAACAAGTGCAGTTCAAATAACTTTGTTTTTTTTTCTGAACCACTTGAGGGTAAGTCGTTCATCATCACTGAATACGTTAGTATGTAATTCTTACAGACAAGACCTTTCTCACAGATAGTCATAATTCAGCCATCAAAATCAGGCAGTTAACACTGGCATGTTGTTAACAGTTAATCCTCAGATCTAATTTGCATTTCTTCAGCTGTCCCAAAAATGTGTTTATATCAAAATGATCCAGTTTAGAATCATATGTTGTATTTAGTTGTCAGATCCCTCCAGTCTGTCTCCATCTGGGACTAGCCCTGTCTTTCCTTGACTTTCAAAACTTTAATGTTTGAAATAGAATGCCTCTCAATTTAGATCTATATTTTGTTTCCTTGTGATTAGAGTAAGGTTGTGCATCTTTGGCAGGAATCTCTCAGAAATGATACTGTATTTCTTTTCATTGAATCCTATTAGGTTTTTAATATGTCCTATGTCACTCCTCAGAAGGAAGATGGGGCAATCTACTTCCGTAGTGATACTGCCTCGGAAACCCAAGGAGGGGTCGCTACGAGTTGGGTCGACTCAATGGCACATAACAACAACATGTCTGATAAGGAGCTCTGGTGGTGTAGTGGGTAAGGAACTTGACTGCTAACTAGAAGGTCAGTGGTTCAAACCCACCAGCCACTCATGTTCACTTTGATATTTGATTAACATATTGTTTGCCAGACCTTTGCAACAGAAAGTTATTCTTTCCCTTTTGTAATTAGTATCTTACATGGAAATATTAAGGGCCATTCCCCGGAGAAGGATATCATGCTTGGTAAAGTACAGGGTTAGTGAAAAAGGGGAAGACCCTCAATGAGATGAATTTGACACAGTGGCTGCAACGATGGGCTCAAGCAAGGATTGTGAGGATGGCACAGGACTGGGCAATGCTTTGTTCTGTCATACATAGGGTCGTTATGAGTCAGAGCCAACTCAATAGCACGTAACAACAACATGGAATTTTTTGAGACTCTGTGAATGTTCTGTACCTTGTTAAACTTTCATTTTATACTCCTGGACTCATGATTTTATTTTTAATGAGTTCTAATACATTGCTTTCATTATTTATTTTGATTCTCAAATTGTCCCAGTGAGATCAATAGGAACTCCTTCAAGTTCAAAGCTAAAACTCTCAATCCTTCTCTCTCCCAGGGTAACAAAGTCCTTAAACAGATGGTGCATTCTTCTATTGTTAGATTATTTGCAAAGGATGCTTTGTCACCACTGAAAACTTTTATTATTCTGTCAAAGAAAACTTGGGTGAATTACTGTAATTAGGCACTGAAACTCAGAGTGTGTGCCAATATTTATTACTGAATATTTTTTATAATATACATTAAAATAGTTTTAAATTGTTATTTTTTTAGTCTCTAAGTACTAAAATATCTTAATTATATCACAATCAGCCTTAAATCTATTACTTCCTGGCCTTGGAAATATTTACTTACAAGTTTGATCTCAGTTTCCTCAACCTGTAACAGTAACGTGTTTATGAAATTAAAAAAAAAAAATCAAACCCACTTCTGTCATGCCAATTTCAACTCATAGTGACCCCACAATACAGAGTAAAACTGCCCCATAGGATTTCTAAGGCTCTAAATCTTTACAGAAGTTGACTGCCTCATCTTTCTCCTGTGGAGGAGCTGGTGGATTGGAACTGCCAACCTTTTGGTTAGCAGCTTAATGCCTTAATCACTCTACCACCAAAGCGCCTTAAAATAAGAGAGCTAAAATGCAAAAGTTGGACAAATAACCCTTAAAAAAGGAGAAAAATGTCCCTTCCTTCTCTCTGAAAATTGTTTGGAGTATCAAATAAGTATAAAATTTCTCTTAAAATTTTCATATTATTGAATAAGAGTGATATGGTGGTGGTGGTAGTTTTATAGCTGATGAGTAAATCCAGCCTGCTTCCTTAAAGTTCTGTGGAGATCTCACTTCTCTCTGTTGATTCTCTACATAGTAGAGTTTCATAGCTCAAACCTTTTTGGGTGATTTGTGAGAGAATGGGCTTTGCCTCAGTCTGGGAATGAGTTTTAGGAAAATGTTGACTTGTCAATGGGAAGCATTATTTAGTCGTAATACAGAAATTAGCACAAGTTTGCCTGAAGTTCATGTTGTTCCACCAGCTTTTCTGGTTAGTCTCCTCTTCTGCCTTAATACTTTCCCTATGCCATGAGTCAGTCATTCTGAAACTTGAGTAAGCATCAGAATCACCTGGAGCCTACCCCAAGAGTTTCTAATGTCTGGGTCCACTTCAAGAGTTTTTGATTCAGTGGGTCTGGGGCAGGGCCTGACAATTTGCATTTCTAACAAGTATCCAAATAATACTTATGATCCAGGGACCACAATTTGATAACCCCTGCTCTAGACAAACAGCCCATTTCATCTCTCTAAAACTCACCCATCATCATCATCATCATCGTCATCATCGTCATTTGCCATTGTCCCTTTCTCTGTATACCATTCCCACCCATTAAAATCCAATGATCTTTCTCTTCTGCATCTTATTTCAAATGTGCTTCATCCACAAAGCTTTTCCTGAGCTTTGTGTTACCCTAACCCACTCCCAAGTCACATGAGTCCATCCTCTCCTGAGCCCCCGTTGCCTCTCTCATCATAAAATGTACTTTCTTTATTACCCTACCAGACAATATGCTCCTTGAGGAAAAAGGACCAAATGTTAATCATATTTTAAAAAAGTTTCTTTGAAATTGCTCCTCAAAGTGACTATAGCAGATCTAAGTGACATCCAAGTATACAGTGATGTCACAGCACCATTTAGCTTTTTCTTCCAACCTTATTTGTACAAAATCTAATATTAACTATAGTTAGACACAATATGTACATTTCCCAGGCTTCTCTATACCAGGAGCCAGGCCTGTATTTGACCTGTTATATTAAAAGGGCACTATTTGCTCAGGGGTTTGTGGACCCCAAATCACTTCTTTAGCATTGTGCATAATCCTTCCTAAAATACTTGGTGACAGGGCTGGGAATGGCTTTTAAATAATCCAAATTTAATTAGAAACACTGGATGCTAAAATGTGATTCTTTCTGAGACAAGCTCAGTCTCATTCTTTGTGCCACCAGTTCTACCCTCTCTTCAGCCCCCTACTCTCTGCCTGTTTCTATCAGCCATTAAATCCAGAGGCTGAATTCCCAAAGATTTTATTTCTCATGGTAACATGTGGCTATGGCCAGTTACAGAGACATCCAATTACTAGAGAAGTCTAATAAGCTAATGACTGCCTGAGGCATTCATTTGGGAGGGGGCTTTGGAAACTCCTTTTCTGAAAGCTCTTTCTGTGTGTCACCTGCCTAGACATGGAGAGTTCTGTACTCACACAATTCCTCTAAAAAGGGTAAACATGAGGGTTTCCTTGGAGAAGTCTTTTCCCAGACTTTGAATACTTGCTCTTTTACTACCCTCTTCCAGAGAGGCAAAGTGCCAGGGTGTACACAGGGTTAGCTTCTTGGTTATCTAATAAGAAAAAATGTTTCCCAGACTGTTACTGTGGGAAAGTATTAAGAAATAATATTTTTCAAACTCTGCTTAAAATTCTGTCACCTACATTGTAGTTAGACTTTAGCTAATATATTTAAGGTAGGGAAAACATGTTTTATTTGGAAGCCAGCTATAATTTTTTCCTTAAAGAAGAAAAATGAATTGTTTAAAATTATTTCATAATTTATTTGAAGAAAGATTAGTAATCTTTATTAGTTTATCCCCTGTCTTCTAACAAATCATCCTGGATGGCAGGCTTTTTTCTTTTGCATGGAAAGTTGAGTTGGCTTACTGTAAATCAAGGTTGTTGGACATGAACTGTGCCTCATAAAACTTTCCCAGAGTCTGGAAGCCCAATTTGTAGGGCTTTGGATGCCTTAAATCCAAAGGAGTGTAATAGCACTCCTGTATTCATGCCAGTTATTTTTCTATTAGTCTATTCTTCAAAGAGTTAAGGCTTGTACATGGAAAGGAATAGCATAATCTGATCATAAGAGAATCTAAAAAGTTGTTGTTTCACATGCTATGCAGTGCCTGTAGACAAAGACATAATGGGAAAAAAAAATCTTCACATAAAAATAACTAACTGAACATTGATAAAGAGTGTGTTTTGAAAAGAAAAGAGGGAGGTATGAAAACATGCAATTTCAAAGTGACCATTGTCCAAAATTTAACACTTCCAGATTATACAATTCCTAAGACAATGTTAAGGTCAGTATTTGAAATGGGTGGATGAGAACTAGAGACCCAGTAAAGAAGCTAAAGAAAGAAAAGATTTAAATAAAATTCCCCAAAATCTAATAACAACCAATGCCAGTATATTATCTATAAGGAAGAAATAATTTCAGCAAAAGAAATGTGGAAGAGTTTTGGTTAAGCATAAAGGTGACCAGACACTGGGTCAGTGTCTGGATATGTTGACCTTTGGGTAACAAGGTAACCCAAGACTATATGATATGGCTGGTGGGGACAAATGAGAGAGATGCGAGTAGAAGCTGTGTGGAAGGAGATGTAAACCCTGTCTATGGGCACTGTGTGTGCTACAATGGGTAATGTTTTTACTGTGCACTAAGCCAGGTCCCTGGTGAGCACTGTGATGCTTTGTTCATCTAGATTCCTTTTGACCTTTCCATGGTATCAGTTTGATGGGACAGATCTTTTGAGGTATGTTGGGTTCTTTCTTCTGATAAGATCACATTAAGGTTCTATCAGCTCTTTATAAACCAGAAGAACTTGTTCTCCTGGAGGCAAAATAAACAGAAATGAGGCAAACACACCATACATTTTAGGGGATAGATTAAGTGTTAGATGTTGCTTCTTAATGGAAATTAAAGTTCCAAGAGCAGTTAAGCTATGGGTATCTGGATTGGTATGAGATTTATACTTTTATGATTTCCTCAGTTTTATAGTTTCTTTTATGTTTATGATTTGTCCATCATGACCTCTAAAGGAATAATAATTATAAACTCTAATATAAAACTCCCTTCCCCATCCAATATATTTTTTTAATTCTTTAATGAGCATTTGCCTGAAATTTTCTTTTTAGTATAGTAAAATTTAGGCAACAAAACATTTGTCTTTTTACACATTTTTAAGTGTACAGTTTCACTGATGTTAACACCGTGGTGTGCGATCATTACCAGTAAACCAGAAAACATTTGTTTAAGTAATTTAGAAGTTAGTTTTATGATCAGATAAGGAATGAACTTGATTTAGAGGCAGAATTACATAGTGAAAAGTGGGTAGTAGAAAAATTATGGACTCTGGAAAGACAACACTGGAGTTCAAAACGTGGTTTTGACCTTAAAACCTGTTTAACCTTGAGCAAGGTGGGAACTACATTGGTTGGCCTTCAGTATCCTCACATTTGTAAAGTTGAGATAATCATGCCTACCTCACATAGTGTTTCCTTGGATTACTTGGAGCAATGTATGCAAGATAATTTAACACAGTGCTTTGTACATAAACAATGCTCCATCAATGCTAATTTTCCTACCTCCTTTTATCATATGATTGTTTTTGTGGCAAAATTAAATTTATCTTTGGTCAAAATTTTTTATTTTTTATTTTTAGTTTTGGCCACTAGGTGCTGTTTTGGTTGGGTCCCATGTCCTTTTGGCATATCCTCCTCATTGTGGATATATATATATATATATATATATATATATATGTATATATTGTATGTATGTGTGTGTGTGTGTGAACATTTACTTACTTTCTGATATGATAAGATGCTCCAAGTTCATCTTATATTTGCTAGCCTAGTCCAAGAATCAGTCATTTCTTCAAGAACCCTCAGACTAGAAACAAAGAAGGTGATCAGTGTATTTGCATATATTAATATTATTACTATTATTTTAAATAGATTTTATTCTTTAGAACAGTTTTATAGAAAAATTGAGAGGATAGTACAGAGAGTTCCCATACACTCCACACCCATTTTCCCTATTATTAACATTTTACAGTAGTAAAATGTTACTATTAACATTTGTCCCTATTAACGAATCAATATTGATACATGATTGTTAACTAGAGAGAGTCATACTTTATTCAGATTTCCTCAGTTTTCCGTAATGCCCTTTTTCTGTTCCAGGATCCCAGCCAGGATATATTATGTTGAATTGTCATGTCTCTTTAAGCTCCTCTTGGTTGTGACAGTTTCTTAAACTTTGGTTGTTTTCAAAGACACCTCTGAGGAGTACTGGTTAGGTATTTTTTAGGATATCCCTCTATTGTGATGTGTCTGATGTCTCATGATTAGACTGTGGCTATGAATTTTGAGGAGAAAGATCACAGAGGTAATATGCCATTGTCATTGCATCATACCAAGGGCACATCTGTCTATGTGATTTATCACTGTTGATATTGACCTCGATCACCTAACTGAGGTGTTTGCTAGGTTTCTATACTATAAAATTCTTTTTCTTCCCCTTTTGCATTCTGTAATCTTTGAAAGGAAGTCAGTATGTGCATCCCACATTTAAGGAGTGGAACCTAGATCTAATTTTGTTTTGTTTCTACTATCTAATTGTCAATACTAAAAATGATGCTTCTGTCTTTATTGGACATAAGTTAATTTTAAGCAAATATGTTCTCTTAGATTTGTAAAATAATCAGAAAAAAATATATGATAAATATACTTATAATGTCAATTACAACTTAATGTGCACCTAATGCTACTTACTTCTCAGCTAATTAATCTGTGTTAATGTTGTAAGCCAGCTTCTGTTTTAGTTCTGTTTTACCTACTTGAATATCCATTTCTTAAACTATTACAGCTAGAAAATATTGGAAACCCTCTTATTAATGAAAGTTTCTTTCCATTTTTGATATATCTCCTAGTTTCTACATGATGAAACATTTCTGAGTTTTCTAATGGCTGGCCAATAAAATTAGGCTCTGATAGTATTTTAAAGAATAATTGGCCACTAAAAATATGAGAGAAACTAGGCATACAGTGAAGAGTACATTTGCCACAATAATTACTGGGTTGTTTCCTAATAAATGGCAGAGCTGTACAGCATCACACTGAGTATAAGAATGCATAGAAGCTGAGAGGAATTTAAGGTTAAACGGAAAACAAAATGCTCTCTGGGGTTTTAATCACTAATTACAGGTCTATAAATAGCCATTTCTTGTATTTGGAGGATATTTGGTTTCTTGGATATGATTTAGTTTGGCATATGGGCTTGCCAGGTTTGTTTTTTTTTTTTTAAATTTTTCCCCCTTTCCTTTTGTGAACTGCTCGAAGTGATTAGAGAGGTCAGACAAAAAGACAGGTGGTGAAAATATTCCAAGGAAGAATACAGAAACTAATTGTCTGGATTTGTCAGCAGTTCTGTTTAGTGACCTAAAGGACTTGACCCAGCACTATATTTAGATTTTGCAAGAAGGCATATCACAATACAATGTTTACAGGCCTTCATTTTCTGAGTAATGATTGTGCTTTCATTCAAAAGATTTTTTTCCTGGTTTGTTGTAGTACCTGGTCCATATAATGTGTAAGGAGACCTGAAATATGTGGCGACAAACACTGAAAAAAAAATTTGAACCCAGAGAGAAGATTAGCTATTTTCTCTCTTCTTGAACATAAACTTCTTTGCATTTCAGTCTGCAAAACTTTAATATATCTATGATAATAAGCATGGTTCTTCTGAGAAAAGTGATCTTTTATAATTTAATATACATAACCTGAATGAAGCCTTGTATGATTATTTGCCAGTATTTGTACTCCTTATGTTATATATAGTTGTTCTATGTAATTTAGGATTCTGTCTATTTTGAAGGCCCTACTGGCTCTTATATTATTATCTATTTCCTACTATTTGAAGGAAAATTAATACGTAGATTCTAGTTCTGTCACCTATTTTGGTAGAATCTAAATTTGTGTAAAACATAATTATGTTGGTTTCAAGGCATTTCCTGAGAAATCAGAAATCTCTTTGTCTTGTACTTCAAAGAGTAGATGATTGAATGTCTGTGAGTTAAGAGTTCCTCTCCAATCACAAAATAATATAGCTCCTCTTCTTCATAACGTTCCATTTTTCCCTCAAGCTACTCAATGTTTTACATATATTATTTCATATTTTTTGCAAGTAGACTAGAGCATAACTTTTGACATTTATATTATTTAGTAGTAGACTAGGAGTTTTGAGTCAGTAAGAATTTTAAATCAATGAGTTTTCCATAAAGCAAGAATTTTGAATTTTATCCCAGAACTCATTCTATCAGGATCTGAAAACTATAATAAGGGTATGGTTAGCAATCTTCCAGAAGAATATCTTTGTAGTTTTCTCCCTTTCTCCCTCTATGTTCTGGAGCTTAGACTACAAACAGAACAAACAAACAAAAAAAAAAAAAAAACCAGGAAAAACTTGTTGAACAAACAATGCTTAAGTTTATTATACCTTTTACAGTAAAGGAGAAAATCACCTTGCCAGTTTTAGCAATGTTTCAGAACGGGAAGTCAGGGAGGATATTTATAGGGTTTTAAGACCTAGACTAAGTAGTTTTTACGAAAGGTTTTACAAGATGAGAAACTGGTTGGAATAGGCTAGAGTATATGACATAATAACTGAATAGGTAGATATGTTAAGGCTAGGTATTGAAGTAATTCTTGATGAACAAGCTATTAGTCTTGATGAGTAGTTAGTTCTACCATCTTGTGATTTTGGAACACGCATTTCCTTGAGTAACTAGTAAAGTCATGTTACACTTATTCTCATTATTGTTTAATAGGGAATGGAAAATATGTCTGGCTCTGGAATTGTTTAACACAGGGGTAGGGATTATGTGAGTTTCAATTAATATACACACATTTGAACTTTCAGTCTTGTTGACTTCATTTCTCCATCCCCACTGCTACCACAATAGTTTAATTATCATCGTCTCTTACCTTGTTGTTGTTGTTTTTGTTACATGCCGTCGAATCGGCCCCAACTCATAATGACCCCTCCTTGGGTTTCCTAGGCAGTATCACTATGGGAGTAGGATTGCCCAACCTTCCTTCCGAGGAGTGGCTGGTGGGTTTGAACCGCCAGCCTTCTGGTTAGCAGTCAAGTGCCTTAGGCACTATGCTACCAGAGCTCCTCTCTTACCTAGGCTACCCTAATAACCTGCAAATTGTTCTTCCTCCTTCTTCTTTTACTTCTCTACAAACCATTTTCTATAGTTGCCAAACTAATCACTTTCTTCACCTAATTAAAGTCTTTGAAACATTTCCTATTGTACTCAGAATAAACCAAGACTTCTTGCACTGACAGAATGCCCCTGTATAATCTGGCCTGTGTTGTTCTCTGACTGTAACTTCAGTTGTTCTCCTTCTTGGTCCAGCATTGCACTTTGGCCACAGCTGTCTTCTCTTTCTTCCTGCCTTAGGGACTAGAGACTGTTCAGTCAAATTCACCAGGCACACTCTGCCCTTAATCTCAATCATCTTTCTCTTGTAACTGAGATCTCATTTCAAAAATTATTTAATCAAAGAGAACTTTCTGCACTACCAAATCTAAAGCAATTCTGTTTGTCCTCATCTAATTTTACTGTCTTCATATAATTTACCATTACATGAAATTATTTTGTTTGCTTAACTTATTTGCTTATTTATTTCTGTTTTTCTTTCTGTGGAATGTAAATAGGAACCTCTTTTTTGCTAAATGTAATGTCCCCAATGCCTAGAACATTGCCTTCTACACCAAACCAAACCAAACTCACTGCCATCAAGTTGATTCAGACTCATAGCAAACTTCATTGGCTTTCCAAGGCTATACATCTTTACAGAAGCAGACTGCCTCATTTCTTCCATGGAGCAGCTGGTGGGTTCTAACCACTGACCTTTTTGGTTAGCAGCCAAATGCCTTATCCACTACACTGCCAGAGCTCCTTGCCTTGTACACAGTAAACACTTAAAAATATTTGTCTCTTTGTGTTAGTGGAGGTGTAGGGAAACATTCATACATTGTTGGTGCAATGTCAACTAGCACAGTTTGAGAATATCTATTAATATAAGAAATATTCATACTCTTTGATGTAGCACTCATACTTCTAGCTATTTATCCTACAGATATACTTGCTTACATGCAAAAATAAGGTATGGACAAGGATATTCATTATTCAGAAAATAGTTAGTAGCAAGTGTGAGGCTGTTATCTTAGAAGGGTTTGCTTTCCAGTTTGGTTATTGCCTGAAATCTATAAACTTGGCTGCTCATCATTTCCCTCCACTTACATGAAATTTTGTTAAGTGGTAAGACTGTTTTGTCCACCTGGGACACTGAACACCTGCTTTCATTCAGGGACTCTGGAATTTTGGTAGTTGCTTGGCAAAGAGTGCCTATGTGACCAGTCCCTTGGTACTAAGTCTCTATTGAATTTCTCTGGGAAAAGCATTCCACACGCTACTTTATCTATTTACTGCTACTAAAGGAAGGGACACACTTAATGTGCCTCTTCACAGGAGGGAGAGAGCATAGGAAGCCTGCATATGATCTTCTTTAGACTCTGCTCATGTCATTTCCCCTTATTAATCCAGTTATGTATCTTTTTACTGTAAGGTTAACAGTGACACATCTATATTCGGAGACCTGTGAGTCCTTCTACCAAATAACAGAATACATGGATGGTCTTGTGAACTCCTAATACATGCATTATAAATTATTTTAATAGAAAAGTATTGAAAAAGGACAAATGTCTATGCACATAGGAGTAATGACAGCACATGGAAAGGAATACTGTGCAATATTATGTGAGACAGTCCTATATATACTGATGTGGAAAGATTGATAAAATATCTAGTTAAAGGAAAAAGCAGAGTTCAAAGTGGTTTCTGTAACATGTAGGCTATTGTTTAGAAACACATACATTATATGTTTGAAAATGCATAGAAGATAACTAGAAGTATGTTTTAGAATCTGATAATAGTGGATATCTTTTAGGAGAGGCTTGGTGGCTGGGGGAAGTAAAGGAAAAGGAAATTTCACTATCTATTCTGCCTTCCAAAAAAGAAAAACAACAACCCAAACTCACTGCTGGAGAGTCAGATTAGACTCACAGCGACCCCTCCTTAGGTTTCCCAGGCTGTATCACTACGGAAGTAAATTGCCCAACCTTCCTTCTGAGGAGTGGCTGGTGGGTTTGAACTGCCAGCCTTCTGGTTAACATTCAAATGCCATAGGCACTATGCCACCAGAGCTCCTATTCTGCCCTGGTGGTGCAAAAATCAAGTGCTCGACTGCTAAGATGATGGTTCCAACCCACCCAGAAGCTCCATAGGAGAAAGCCCTAACAATCTGCTCTTGTAAAAATTACAGCCAAGAAAACCCCATGGGGTAGTTCTGTTGTGTCACACGAGGTTGCTATGAGACAAAATCAACTCAATGTCACTCAACAACAACATCCTATATTACTTAATATGTTGGTTACCAGCCACATGTAGTTATTATAATTTCAATTTGAAGTAATTAAAATTAAATTAAAAAATTCAGTTCCTCAGGTGCACTAGTCACATGTCAAGTGCTTAATAGCCACATATGGTAGTGTCTACCATATTGGATGGCATAGATATAGAACATTTCCATTTCATTACAGAAAGGTGTTTTGAATAGCACCGAGCTTTACTTTTTTTTTTTTTAAATATCATTTGATACTTATGCCATGTGCATGTTTTACTGTTCAAAAAATAAAAGTTAAAAAAAGTAAAGTTAAATGAACAAATGATGAGTGTTGACTGAAAAGTTCTCCATTAAGGAAATTCTGAGAATCCCAACAAATAGGATCATATCACTTGAGTGTCTTTATGGTAGAGGTTTACATTAGTTATGGTAGGCCAGCAGCTTAAATTGTCAGTACACATTTTATAAAAACAAATCATCAGCCTAGGATGAGAAGCCAATTCCATATTTTGGAAACCCCAGCAGATTCACTGAGGAAAGTGCCAAGGAGCACACAGTTGGATTATTGGCCTCTCGCCCTCACCTAGCTCCAGCAACTTATCCTGTAGGCATTTGGCTAGCTCTAAAATACTGGCATGCAAAGTAAAATAGACATCCTCTCTGCTTTCTCCCTCATTCCATCAGTAAATAGCCCTTGTAAAACCATGTGCAAAAAAGAAATGATAATCAATTTTATATGCTTGAGTCAAGAGGTGTCAGTAATAGTATAATTAATATTTTTACAGTTCAGTTCAATATTTATTAAATACTGAATAATAAATGGCCTTTACCCTTGAGGCTGTTTTATAACATAGGTTTTGGTATGGGAGATGGAAAAAGAGAACAAATTGTGTTAGCATAATAGTATTAAATAGTGTCCAGGTAAAGGTTTGCACAAGACACAAGACAAGGAGAAAGGTTGCCTGAATCCAATCTTAAAAGATGAGTGAGGACCTGTTCAGCCACAGTAGTCAAAATAGCCTCATCCTGGTATAAGGACAGCCACACAGACCAACAGAAGAGAATTAAAAACCCAGAAGTAAATGCATCCAACTCTGGACAGTTGATTTTCAACAAAAGGCAGAAATTCATGAAATGAGGAAAACAGAGTCTCTTTAACAAATGGTGCTGGCAAAACTGGATATCTACAATTAAAAAAAAAAAAATGAGTAAGACATTTCCAGGCAGAGGGTATATAACTTTGGCAAAGACAAGAATGTGGTCTGTTAGAATATCTACAGTGGTTGCATATTCCTTGTTGTTGCTAGGTGTCATAGAGTTGGTTCCGACTCATAGTGACCCTATGTACAACAGAATGAAACAGTTGCCAGTCCTGTGCCATCCTCACATTTGCTGCTATGTTTGATACCATTGTTGTAGCCACTTTGCCACTCCATCTCATTGAGAATTTTCCCCATTTTTGATGAGTTGGGTCTGACTCGATGGCACATAACAACAATGACTACCAAGCATGATGTCTTTCTTCAGGACTGGTCCCTCATGATAACATGACCAAAGTACATGAAACAAAACCTCACCATCCTTGCTTCTAAAGACCTTTCTGACTGTACTACTTCCAAGACATATTTTTTCATTCTTCTGGAAGTCCATGGTATGTTCAATAGTTTTTGTCAATCCCATAATTTGAAGGCATCAATTCCTCTTCAGTCTTCTTCTTTCATTGCCTGGCTTTCACATGCATATCACGTGATTGAAAACATCATGGCCTGGGTCAGTTGCACCCTAGTCCTCAAAATGACATGTTTGGTTTTCTAAAGAGGTCTCTTGCAGCAGATTTGCTCATTGCAATACATTGTTCAATTTTCTTACCATCATCTCCATGGGCACTGATTGTGGATCTAAGAAAAATGAAATCTTTGACAACTTCATTTTTTTCTGTTTATCATGATGTTGTCTATTGCTCCACTTGTGCAGATTTTGTTTTCTAGTCCTAAAGCCTCAAATCACCGGTAGAAACCAGGGCAAGAAGAGACTAGAAAGGGAAATAAGACCTATGTAGTGGGAGAGCTTGTGCTGAATGCTAAGTAGGATGGATTTTATCTGGAAAGGAGTGAGGAGCCAAGGGAGAACATTGAGAGGAGTGGTGTCTGATTTCTTTACTTCTCTGGATGCATGTTGCAGAATAGATTTAGAGGTGCAAACTCAAACAAGGCAATCCATTAAGGGGTTGTTTTCACAGTCCAGATGAGAGCTGATGAAGGCCTTTGTAGTTAGTATACTCTCTATGGCATTTCTGTCTTCCCTGTTTCACAATTTCTACTTCTTCATTAGTACTGGCTGAGATCATCTCCCAACAAACTATGGGAATCCAAGTCCTTTTCTCAAGATCTGCTACTGGGAGAATCCAAAATAAGAGAAGAAGTGGTCAGCAGAGTTAAACAGTGCATAGATGACCAGAAAGATAAGACCACAAAGTCTCCACTAACTTCCTCAACTGGAAGATGTATGAAAAGAATCCAGATTGCAGAACCAAGGAGTTATTGTGAGTTGAAGAAGAAGGCAAATGAGTATAGGTGAAGCTTCCAACAAATTTGGCAAGTGACATGGTGATAGCTAGAAGGGGACCCTTATTCTGGAAATTCAATTTTCCAGAATAGAAGAGAATTTTACAATGAACCCATCAGACAATACTGCAATCCTGCTCCTCACACAGTTTCTCAAGTAATTTCACAATTGCTGAAGAGACTTCAGCAGAGTGAATGGAGGATAGAGAACTGTAGAAAGACAGATTAGTGACAACGTCATCTGAGCTCCTGGACCCAGTCACACTGGAAGCTCTCTCCCCGCTGCAGAGTTTTAGATTTAAGTAAGTAAGTTCTACATTTTGCTTGAGTCCAACTGACTTGGGTTTTTGTAACTGGCAAATTATAGTACAAACCTTTCATATTTAGGGATTATTTAAATACATTTTTGTTTTTACAAAATACTCTCACACACATAGAAAATCTATTAAAAGTGCTAAAAGGGGGAAGAGCCAGTAAGGGAGAACGCAGCATTAAGAAAAAAAAAAAAAAAAAAAAAAAGCAAAAATTGGTAATTGATGAAACAAAGCCCTTGATAGGATGTTCACTGAGGAAATCATGAACTTGAGCTGAAGGACTACTCAAAAGTATTTTTTCCCCAATGTTGTATTATGAAAATTTAAAAACATGCAGGAAAGTTGTACAGTTAGTAATCAGATATCCACCACCTAGCTTCTACCATTAATATTTTGATGTACTTCCTATTTTGGTTTATCACCTATTTCATTTATTTGTTCTTCTACCATCCAGCAAAACATCTTGTTTTTTGGATATATTTCAAATAAGTTGCAGATGTTAGTGCACTTCAACCCTAAATATTTGGAGTATATATTATTAACTAAATTTCCAAATTTGGTTATTAAATATTTAATAAACAGAAAAACTCACCTATAATATTTCTGTTATTTTAATATATTATTAATATTTTAAAGTTAAAATACTGTTATTATCTTTGTGCTGGTATTATAATTTCCAAGGAATTTTTTCATGTTTTCCTCATATTTCAGAGCATAACCCATTAGTAAAATTTCTGAAAAATATAAATCAAGCTCATCTGAATAGATGTGTTGCCTTGTGAAGAAATTAGAAATAGTTATTCTTAAGAGTATGAAGTTTCCTATATGTGTACTGAGGTCTTGAAAATCAAGTACACACCAATGGATCTTGCAACAGCCTTGAAGTGACCATGCTTGCATTTCCATCAGTATCCTCCCGATAGAATTTTGATCCTGGAAGATATTATCATCCTAGAGTTACAAAAAGCTTTGGTTTCATAACAGAGCCTGGTATAGCATTTTTTTTAGAAAACATGTTGTTATATCTTAGTTTCTTAGTGTGTTGTTACAGAAATAACACAAGTGGGTGGCTTTCAAGAATAGGAATTTAGTTCCTCATATTTTAGGAGGCTAGAAGTCTGATTTTCTAAACTATGAGAAAATAAATTCCTATTCTGAAGTGTAAGTCTGAATTCAAGGTGCCCTGCTAGGGGAAGACTCTCTGCTCAGGTGGAGAATCCTTGTCTTTTTCAGTTTCTCTTTCTGAGTTCCTTGGTGATCTCCATGTGGCATTTGCCCTTTCTTTCTTCTGTGCCAAATTTGCAATTTTATATGCCAGAAGTGATTGGCTTAAAATACACCCTATAGTAATATGGTCTCATTAACATAAAAAGAGAAAATCCTATCCCAAATAGGATTACCTCCACAGGTATATGGGTTAGGATTTTTAACACATATTTGGGGGAACACAATCCAAACTGTAATAGATGCCAGGGAGTTGGCTTGACTCGTAGCACCTAATGTACCACAGAACAAAATGTTACTCAGTCCTCCATTATCCTCACAATCACCAGCATGTTTGAGCCCATTGTTGTGGTTGTTGTACCAATCCATCTCACTGTAGATGTTCCACACCCTTGTTGGCACTACTTCACCAAACATGTTGTCCTCCTTTAGTGATTGATCCCTCCTGAAGATGTATCCAAAGCAAGAGAGTTAAACAATATTCTGTTGTAATTCATAAGGTTTTTGCTGGCTGATTTTCAGAAGTAGATCAACACGCCTTTCTAGTCTGTCTTAGTCTGGAAGTTCTTGTAAAACCTGCCCACCATGGGTGACCTTGCTAGTATTTGAAATCCCAGTAACTTAACTTCCAGCAACCAACCACAGTACAGAAAACTGACAGACTAGTGGTGGCAAGAAAATAAATACATTTACATATTCTATACAGAGAAATGGGAGCTCTGGTGGCATAGTGCCTAAGGCATTTATTTGACTGCTAACCAGAAAGCTGGTGGTTCAAACCCATCAGCCACTCCTTGGAAGAAGGATTGGGCAATTTACTTCTGTAGTGATACCACCTCAGAAACCCTAGGAGGGATTGATACGAGTCACATCTGACTCGACTGCAGTGAGTTTGTTATTTTTGTTCTTTTTATACAAAGAAATATTTTATTTTGTACAAGAATCTACCTTGGCCCTTGCCCTAGCCTTTTACTGGGTCTAAGTACTTTGTTCTCTTCATATTATAAATCCTTGCTTTCTGAGTTTAATTTCTGGAAATCTCTATAGTTCTTGTCTGCTATTATGTGTTAAATTATTGCTGAATCCTCCCCTATTGCTCAATAATCCATCATTGCTACCTCTTTCTCACCTCACAAGGACTCTTTCAAAGGTGTCCCAATGTGGTTTGGTCAATGATGGCTGGAGGAATAGGGTGTAGAATGGTAGTGGAGGAGTCGAAAATAAATGGCAACTGTAGTTAATTCACTTCCTTCACATTTATGTGATTTTTAGGTGAGTTACATGTAGCATGTGCCTTAATGAATTCTTTCCGGTCATAAGGTTGAATACACATGTATCACTGATTGCATATATATAAATAACTCATCTGGATAAGTACAGAAAATCCGCTCTAAGTATCTGAAAGAGATTCCCTTCTCTTTCTTCTGTGGCCTATTCATCCAGCTGTGCTCTGAATCCCATTCTTTTCTTCTTGCAGGGCTTGCACCATTACAAAAGCCCTTTCTCTCCTGAAGCATAGATGTCACCTCTCCATTGTGTATTTTCATCAGTCCTTAAGCATATATACAGGTAAAAGGAAGGAATTCTTCTTTGGCCTCATATTTCCCTCTGGGCACCATCTTGACTCTCATCTTCCCTTCACAGATGCACTTATTTCAAGACTTATCTACACATGTCATTTTTCTTTCTTTCTCTCTTTCACTCCTTTGTTCATTACAATATGACCTCAGTTCCCACCCCTTCACTAACATAATAATTCTCCTCAGTGTCACTAAGTTAATTGTTGTTGTTGTTGTTAAGTGCCGTCGAGTCGTTTCCAACTCATAGAGACCCCATGCACAGCAGAACGAAACACTGCCCTATCCCGCGCCAGCCCCACAATCCCTACTATACTTGAGCTCATCATTGCAGCCACCATATCAATCCATCTCGTTGAAGGCCTCCTCCTCTTTCGTTGACCCTCCATCCTAC
>NW_006921950.1:3042592-3099571 GCF_000298275.1 Orycteropus afer afer
GCCAGCCTTCTGGTTAGCAGTCAAGTGCCTTAGCCACTATGCTACCAGAGCTCCAGATCATAGTCATGATGATTTTTCTGAAGCTCAAATTTGATCACATCAATTTCTCCATTTAATATTCTTCAATGGTTTTCTGATGTTTTTAACCTAAACTCTAAATCTCTTTGTATAATATAAAAGAAGCCTCAAGTCTGAATTCTGTCTTATTTTCCTCTGATTTTATCTCCATCCATTCCCTAGTTGCATTGGAGGAACCTGATCTACTGATCCACTTACTGGTCCCCCAAATCCTCTAGGTGCTCTCTTGCTTCAGGCTCTTTATTGAGGTTCTATTTTGCTCTTCCTAGAAAGTTCTTGTCCTCAGCTCCCTATAGGATGGTCTCATTTGGATATCACTCCTGAGAAGTCTTTCTTTAACCTCCTAGTCCTGGGTTATGACTAGGATCTCTGTGTGCCCTACAGCACTTCCATGTCCTGAAAGCCTTAGGCATACCATTCTGTTTTGTAATTATAATAAGTTCCTGAGTTAACAATGTCAGACTTATGGACAACTTGTACTTAAGAACGGAGTGCCATAAAGCCTATTATATTAAACATTTGAGTTATATACACTGGTTCATAGTAACTGGTGCACACATTACTTTGTGACACTCATGAAAACATTGTGTGGCTTCAGCAACTGGTCAGCTGGAGAAAGGAGAAATTGGTTGCCTTTTAAGTTGTGCCATGTTACCATTAACACTGTGTTGAGTGTGTAAATATGTATTTGGCTAAACTTTACCTCTTATGGACCCTTGTAACCATGCCTCCAAAGCATAAATCAAATGCAAGTGATGGTGATATATCAAAGAAAAGGAAAATGATCATGACTGAAAATAAAGTGGAAATAATAAGGTGCAGTACCATATGTAGTTATATTTATTATTGCTTTTCTTAGTTATCTAGTGCCATTATAACAGAAATATCACAGTGGATTCCTTTACCAAACAGAAATTGATTTTCTCACAGTTTAAGAGGTTAGAAGTCCGAACTTAGGGTGCCAGCCCTTTTTCCCTCTATTGGCTCTGGAGGAATATCCTTGTCTCTTCTGCTTCTGGTTCTTGCTTCCTTGGAGATCTTGATATGCCTTGGCATATATCTCGTCTCTGCTTACTGGCTGCTTGTTTAATCTCCTTATATCTCAAAAAAGGTTGACTGAAGATAATCTTATAGTAATCTTGCCTCATTAACATAATAAACAAAAGTCATTCCCAAATGGGATTATAATCACGGGCATAGAGGTTAGAATTTGTGATACATATTTTTTCTGGGAAACAATTAAATCCCTAACATTATTGCATTATTATTATATATGATATTATTATGTTTGAGATATTTAATGTATCTGGAAGTGTTTCTTAAGTGTTTTATATGCATAGAAAGGTAAAAAGTATACTAAGACAAACATTTGACTAAATGATGCTAAATAAGAACCATATGTACCTGTTCCAATTTACCCACAAATACAATTTCCAGACAGACTTTGGAACAGGTCTCATTTGTAACCCGGAGGCTGCTTGCACTTATTTTCTCATACCTCTCCCATTACCCTATGTTTTCTTCCCTGAGCACAATGTCTGATACATGATAAACCAAACCTGCATTTGAATTGGTTTCATGATGTTTTTAGGTGTCCTTTTCTTCAATTATGAAATACGAGTATCATAGTTCCAATGCACTTTTAGGCTGAAGAGACAAATTTTAAGATTCACAAATTCTACCTCTAAAAACCTACACAGAACCATTGTTATTAACAAGGAAACACTGCATTAAATGTTTTGAGTAAATACATATATGCACCATTCTCAGATTTTTTTTATCTCTTGTGTTTTGAGAAATAGGTTGGTTTATAATGAAAGGGAAATTTGTTGGATGAGTATTTATATTATGTGTATAATAAAATCATGATCCTATAGTTTTTCAACTGGTAATTCATAGGGAAAAATGATGTTGTGTCAGAATATCAGAGTTGTTCATTTTATGTATAAGACAATATATCAAAAGTATGGATACTGATTTTCTACCTGCTTATGAAAACAGGTGATCATCCTATAAACAATTTGTATTTTGCTTCAAGAACTATAGAAAACAAAAAGTTTCTAATTATTGGGTTGATACTTGTACCTCTGGATTTACTCATACCCTCTCTCCTTCAAAGTTTTTTTTCTCTTGAAAAGCACTAGGTCCATGTTGCTTTCTTTTTTACGAGGAGCTCTGGTGATGCAATAGTCAAAGCATTTAGCTGCTAACCATAACGTCAGTGGTTCAAGCCACCACCCACTTTGTAGGAGAAAGATAAGTCAGATTGCTTCCGTAAAGATTTACAACCTTGGGAACCCTATAGAATACTCTTTCCTTTAGGGTCACTTTGTGTTGGAATTGACTCGATGACAGTGGATTTGGGTTTTCCTTTTTACTTTGTTAATTTCAAAGTATCCTAGGATTTTAGTCTTTTTACATTTTTATAATTTGTATATGATTTCTGAAAAGGTTAGAAGTTTTATCATTAGACTATATCAATTTGGAAGTTGCAATATATATTAGTCAGGATATTAAGTTATGCCAAAGTTACAAACAATTCAAAAACTCTGTAGCTTTACATAATCAGGGGTAATTCTCATTGAATAATGTGTATTTTGGGTCTGAAGAGGGCTGAGTTAAAAAACAATTTAGGAACTCAGGTTGACAGAGGAATCATTCATCCTGAATATGATCAGCCACCATGTCAGAAGGATACAGAAAGCTTGAGGGTCTCCCACAGGCCATTAAATGCTCTGGTCTGGAAATGGCACATTTCATTTGAACTCCTGACCCATTGGCCAGCCTAGTGACATAGCTCTCTCTATAGGTGGCCTGGAATTACTGAAAGATGGAGAACTGCACATTTGGCAAAGTATGCTAATACCTCCACTACTCATCCATCAGTTGGTTGTACTTTGGTAGCTTGAATGTTGCTATGCCATCAGTATTTCAAATACCAGTGGATCACCCATGGTGGACAAGTTTCAGTGGAGATTCCAGACTAAAACAGACTAGAAAGGAAAACATGGTCAGGTACATTTCTGAACATAATCAGCCGCTAAAGACCTTATGAATAGCAGGGGAACATTGTCTGATACAGTGCCAGAAGATGAGCCCCTCATGTTGGAAGGTACTTAAAATATGACTAAGGAAGAGCAGCTGCCTCCTCAAATTGAGTCAGCCATAATGACATGGATAGAATAAAGCTTTTGGGACCCTCATTTGCTGATGTGGCACAACTCAAAATGAGAAGAAACAGCTTCAAACATTCATTAATAATTGGAACATGGAATATATGCTGTGTGAATCTATAAAAATTGGAAGTTGTCAAAAATGAAATGGAACTCATAAAGATCAAAGTCTTAGGTGTTAGTGAGCTGAAGTGAACTGGTATTGGCCATTCTGAATTGGACAAGTATATGATCTGCTATGCCAGGAATGACAAATTAGTAATGAATGGCAATGTCATATTAATTGTCAAGAAGAACATTTCAAGATCTTTCTTGAAGTACAATATTGTCAGTGATAGAACAATATCCACATGCTTACACAGAAGACCAGTTAATACAACTATTATTCAAATTTGTGCACTAACCTCTAACACCAAAGATGAATAAATGGAAGATTTTATCAATTTCTGCAGTCTGAAATTGACCAAACATGCAATAAAGATGTATTATTAATTAATGGTGATTGTTGGTGTTGTGATACTGCCTCGGAAACCCAAGGAGGGGTCTCTATGAGTCGGGGCCTACTCAACAGCACATAACAACAACAACAACAACAACATCACTATGGAAGTAGATTGCCCCATCTTCCTTTCGAGGAGTGGCTGATGGATTGGGATGTGAAATTTGGAAACAAAGAAGAATCATCAGTGGTTGGAAAATATGGCTTTGGTGATAGAAATTGTGCCAGAGACTGCATGATAGATTTTGCAATAAATAAATACATACATAAATAAATAAAAATAAAAATAAAAATTCATTGCAAATAATTTTTTTCAACAACATAAACAGTGGTTATACATGCGGACCTCTCTAGATGGAATATACAGGAATCAAATTAACTACATCTATGGAAAGAGACAATGGAGAAGTTCAATATGATCAGTCGGAACAAAGCCAAGGCCATAGGCTGACTGGGGTGGAACTAACCATCAATTGCTCACATGCAAGTTTAAGTTAAAGCTGAAGAAAATTAAAACAAGTCTACAAGAGCCAAAATATGACCTTGAGTATATCCCACCTAAATTTAGAGAGCATCTGAAGAATAGATTTGCTGCATTGAATATCAATGACCAAAGACCAAATAAGTTGTGAGATGACATTAGGGACATCATACATGAAGAAAGCAAAAGTCATTAAAAAGACAGGAAGGAAAGGAAGACCAAAATGGATGTCAGAAGAGACTCTGAAACTTGCTCTTGAACAGTACCTAAAGCAAATGAAAGAAATGATCAAGTAAAAGATCTGAACAGAAGATTTCAAGAGGTAGCTCAAGAGGACAAAGTATTATAATGAATTGTGTAATGATCTGGAGTTGAAAAATCAAAGAGGAATAACACATTTGGCAGTTCTCAATGTGAAAGAACTATACTAAAAATTCAAGCCCCGAGTTGCAATATTGAAGGATTCTATGGGCAAGATCCACAATCAAAACCCATGAAAGTAGTGGTCAAGAATCAGATGTCATATTGCATTGTGAAAATCTGCTGCAAAAGATCTCTTTAAAGTGCTGAAGAGCAAAGATGTCACTTTGAAGACTAAGGTTTGCTTAACCCAACCCATGATATTTTCAATCACCTCATATGCATGTGAAAGCTGGACAATGAATAAGGAAGACTGAAGAAAAGTTGATGCTTTTGAATTGTGGTGTTGGTGAAGAATACTGAAAATACTGGGGACTGCCAGAGGAATGAACAGATCTGTCCTGGAAGAAGGGATCTCTGGTGGCATAGTGCCTAAGGCATATGACTGTTAACCAGAAGGTTGGAGGTTCAAATCCACCAACCACTCCTCAGAAGGAGGATTGGGTGATCTATTTCTGTAGAGATACTGCCTCGGAAACCCATGGAGGGATTGCTATGAGTTGGATTTGACTCAGTGGCAGTGAGAGTTTGATCCTGGAAGAAGTGCAGTCAGAATGTTCCTTGGAAGTGAGAATGGCCAGACTTCATCTCACTTACTTTGGTCATGTTTTCATAAGGCACCATTCCCTGGAGAAGGATATCATGCTTGGTAAATTGGGGGGGGGGTGGTCAGCAAAAAAGATGAAGACCCTCAAAAAGAGAGATTGACACAGCAGCTGCCATGATGGGCTCAAGTATAGCAAGTATTGAGAGGCTGGTGCAAGACTGAGCAGTGTTTCGTTTTGTTGTTGGAGCCAATTTGACAGCACCTAAGAGCAACAACAATGGGAAAGATATTGAACGATGCAGGAAGCATCAAAAGAAGATGGAAGGAATATACAGAGTCATTGTAACAAAAAGAATTGGTTGACATTCAAATATTTCAGGATATTACATTTCAGCATATTATATGTGGAATGAAACTTTCAGGGATCAAACATTTCAGCATATGATCAAGAATTGATGGTATTGAAGGAAGAACTCCAAACTTCACTGAATGAATTGGCAAAAACCAAGGCTTCAAAAATTGATGGAATACCAATTTGGATTTTCAACAAACAGAGGCAATGCTAGAGGTACTTACTGATTTATGCCAAGAAATTGGAAGACAGCCTCCTGGCCAACTGACTGGAAGAGATTCAGATTTTTACCCATTCCAAAGAAAGATGATCAAACAGAATGTGAAAATTATCAAACAATATCATTAATATTACATGCAAGTAAAATACCACTGAAGATAATTCAAAAATTATTGCAGCAGTACTCAACAGGAAACATCCAGAAATTCAAGCAGGATTCAGAAGAGGGCATGGAATGAGGGATATCATTGCTGATATCATATGGACCTTAGCTGAAAACAAAAACTACCAGAAAGACGTTTACCTGTGGTTTATTGACTATGCAAAGGCATTCAACTGTGTGGATCATGATTAATCATGGATAACATTGCAAAGAATGGCAATTCCAGAATAATTAATTGTGCTCATGAAGAAACTGAACATAGATCAAGAGTCAGTTTTTGGACCAGAACAATGGTATACTGTGTGTTTTAAAATTGGAAAGGGTGAGTTTCAGGGTTGTATCCTTACCATACTTATTCAATATGTTTGCTGAGAAAATAATATGAGAAGCTGACCTATAGGCAAAAGAACAAAGCATCAAGATTGGAGGAAGACTTATTAACAACCTGTGATGACACAATCTTTGTTGCTGAAAGTGAAAAAACCTTGAAGCACTTAGTGATGAAAATCAAGTACTAAAACCTTCAGTATGGATTACACTTTAACATCAAGAAAATAAACTGAAAAAGAGGAGCTTCACAACTGAAGATAACTGATAAGCAATATCATAGCAAATGGAGAAAATATTGAATTTGTCAAGGATTTCATTTTACTTGGATCCACAATCAACATCTAATGACACAACAGTCAAGAAACAAAATGGTGTATCACATTGGGCAAATATGTTGCAAAATACCTCTTTAAAATGTTTAAGAAGAAAGATGTTACTTTGAAGAGTAAGGCGCACTTGACCCAAGCCGTGGTATTTTCAATAGCCTCTTATTCATATGAGATCTGGACAATGAATAAGGAAGACTGCAGAAGAATTGATCCATTGAAATTGTCGTGTTGGTGAAGAATATTGAATGTACCATGGATTGCCAGAAGAATGAACATATCTGTTTTGAAGGGAGTATATCAAGAAGGCTCCTTAGAAGCATTCCATCTTTTGTACTTTGGAGATGCTATCAGGAGGAACCAGTCCCTGGAGAAGGATATTGGGCTGGGTAAAGGCTAGAGGGTCAGCAAAAAAGGGGAAAACTGTCACTGGGATTGAGTGACACAGCAGCTGCAACAATGGGCAGGCAATGATTTTGAGAATGGAGCAGTACTGGACAGTGTTTCGTTCTGTTGTACATAGGTCACTGTGAGGTGAAACCAACTTGACAACGCTTAACAACAACAACATTCTAATAACTACCTAAACCTGTCTCTGCTATCTTCATTACAACAGTCCTTTTAACAACCTCTTAGCATTTTTCCAAAGCAATCCTTATTTAAATCATGCAGGAATTCAAGACAGCTTGTCTATTTTATCCTAGCTCTCTTTGCCTAATGCTCCTACCAAAGGCATGGGGAGATTGAGTTGTATCATTAGCATGTTCCTTTTGATGTCTGGCTGTTGTAGTATCGCTGCTACAATGCTCTGCAGCTCTGACTTGGAAAATGGGAAACAATCATTTCCTGAATTGGACTCCTGCAAAGGGACTTTTGGATCATAGACTGCTGAGATTGTTTGTTGTTGTTAGGTGTCATCTATTACTTCCAACTCATAGCAACTCTATGTACAACAGAGTGACATAGAGTTTGTGTCATGACTAATCCTGCACCATCTTCACAATCATTGCTTTATCTGGTGCCATTGTTGAAGCCCCTGTGTTAATTCACTTTGTGGAGGGTCTTCCTCTTTTTTGCTGACCCTCTACTTTACCATCATGACATCCAACTCCAGGGACAGTCTTTCTTGATAACATGTCCAAAACATGTGAGAAGAAATCTTACCATTCTCACTTCTAAGGAGAATTTTGGCTGAGCTTCTTCAAGACAGATTTGTCTTCAAACACATCAATTCTATCTCAGTCTTCCTTATTCATAGTACAGATTTCACATGCATATAATGTGGTTAAAAATGTCATGACTTGGGTTACATGCACCTTTGTTCTCAAAGTGACATTGTTGCTTTTTAACACCTTAAAGTAGTCTTTTGCAGCAGATTTGCCTAATGCAGTACATTGCTGTTGCTTCTATGGACATTGATTGTGTATCTAAGTAAAATTAAATCCTTGACAATTTCAACATTTTCCCCATTTATCATGATATTACTTATTGGTCCATTTGTAAGAGTTTTTGTTTTGTTATATTGAAATGTAATCCATACTGAAGGCTGTAGATACTGACCTTCATGCTTGAAGACCTCTTCACTTTCACGAAGCAAAGTTGTGTCATCTGCAGGTTGCAAGTTATTAATGTCTTCCTCCAATCCTGATGTCTTATTGTTCTTCATATGGTCTAGATTTCTCAGATTATTTCCTCAGGAAACATGTTGAACAAATGTGGTGAAAGGACACAACCCTTCCTGATTTTAAACCATGAATTATCCCTTTATTTTGTTTAAGCCATTGCCTTTCAGTCTATGAATAGCTTCCGCATGGGCACAATTAAATGTTCTAGAATTCTCATTCTTTACAATGTTATCAGTAATTTGTTATGATCCACATAGTCAAATGCTTTTGAATAGTCAAAATAACACAGGTAAACATCTTTCTGGTATACTCTGCTTTCAGCAAGATGTATCTGACGTCAACAGTGATATCCCTCATTTCATGCCCTCCTCTGAAGACAACTTGCATTTCTGGAACTTTCTTGTCAATGTATAGCTTCAATCATTTTAAATTATCTTTAGCAAAACTTTGCTTCTGTGTGATAGGAATATTGTTCAATAATTTCCTGTGTTCTGTTGGATCATCTTTTTTGGAATGGATACAAACATGGATCTCTTCCAGTCAGTTGGCCAGCTATCTATCTTCCAAATTCCTTGACATAGACAAGTGAGCACTTCCAGCATTGCTCCATTTGTTGAAAAATTTCATGTAGTATTGTGTTAATTCCTAAAACCTTGTTTTTCAACAATGTCTTAGTGCAACTTGGACTTCTTCCATCAGTACCATCAGTTCTGGATCATATGCTACCTCCCAAAATGATTGAACATTGAATAATTCTTTTTGGTACTCTGTGTATTCTTTCCACCTTTTCTTTTATTTTTTTCTTTCTTTCTTTATTTTTTTTTAATTGTGATTTTGGTGAAAATTTATGGAGCAAATTCACTTTCCATACAGCAGTTCTCATATACTTTGTCTCATGACATTGACCACAATTTACCACAATGCAACAGCTCCCCTCCCACTTCCTCCCCATAGTTACCTCTTCCCAGTGTTCATCCCTCCATGCCTTCCTGCCCCCTGAGCTGTCTTCCTGTGCATAATCAGCCCTTCTTTCTCCCATGATTGTTCTCTCCAAAGAATGCATCTACCTCAGATAAATGTTCAACTCCTATGCCTGTCTTTTGCTTGGCTGGAAGCCACAGGTGTGGGTTCAATTCAAGACCTGAGGGCAGTTAGGGGCCATAGTCTCAATGATTCTGCCAGGCTCTATTGGACCAGCAAATCTGGTCTCCCCCCCTTTTTTTTTCTCCAAATGATTTTGAGTTTTGTTCCACATTGTTCTCCCTTTCTATCTAGGATTTCCTACATAGATCCCCTTCCAAGTGGTTGACCAGTGGTAGCCGGGCATCATCTAGTTCTTCTGGTCTCATAGTCATATAGGCTGCAGATCGGATAGTGTACCACTCTCTAGGACTAGTTGTTTCCATGAATTTTTGGTTTTCTTCATTCTTCTATGCTCTGGACAAGGAGAGACCCATCATTGCATCGAAAGGGCAGCTTGCAAGCTTTTAAGATCCCAGTCACTACTCGCCAAAATAGAAGGTGGAACAATGTTTCGTGTGGTATGTTATGCCAATTGAGCTCGATGTCCCCTGTGACTATGGTCCTGAGCCCACAGGTCAACTACTCAATTTCTCTGGGTAACTGGCTGTGACCAAGAAGTGACTACAACCTTGCCCGTTGTCAGCTTTCCCACACACTTGGGGATTCAAATCATACAAATAAACTTATAAGACCATTGTCTGCCAACCCTACACATGACCTTGGGCACACTACCCACTTCATAGACATACCTACTTGTTCAGCCTGTCCACCCATCTATCCACCCATATACCCATGCTTGCCTTCATTGACAATGCAGTACTGTATGTCTTTCCACCTTTTCTTGATGTTTCCTGCATTGTTCTATATTTTGCCCACAAAATCCTTCAATATTGAACTTGAAACTTGAGGTTTCTGGCAGCCGCCTACTTTCAGCTTGAGAAATGCCCTTTTGGTTTTCTAATTTCAGGTCTTTGTCTATTCCATTATAATACTTTACTTTGTCTTCTCAAGCTGCCCTTTAAATTCTTCTGTTCAGTTCTTTTACATTATCATTTCTTTATTTCTCTTTAGTTATTCTTTGTTCAAAAGCAAATCTCAGAGTCTTTTCTGATGTCCATTTTAGTCTTTTTTTCTTTCCTGTCTTTTTAATGATCTTTTTTCATGTATAAAGTCCTTGATTTCATCCCACAACTCATCTGGTCTTTGATCATTAGTGTTCAATGGCAAATCTATCCTTGATGTGGTCTCTAAATTCAAAGTCATATTTTGGCTCTCCTTTGTTTGTTTCTCTTCAGCTTCCACTTGAACTTACATATAAGCAGTTGTTGGTCCACTTCACAGTTGGCCCCTGGCCTTGTTCTGATTGATGATGATATTGATTGAAGATATCATCTCTTTCCACAGATGTAGTTGATTTGACTCCTGTGTATTTCATCTAAGAAGATTCACATGTATAACCACTCTTTATGTTGTTTAAAAAAGTATTTACAATGATTAAGTCATTGGTCTTGCAAAATTCTGTCATGTAATCTCTGTCATTTCTACCACCAAGGCTATATTTTCCAAATACTGATGATTCTTTTTGTTTTCACCCTTCCCATTCCCATCACCAGTAAATATCAATTCATCTTGATTGCTTATTTGGTCAATTTCAGAAGGCAGAAGTTGGTAAAAATCTTTAGTTTCTTTATCTTTGGCTTTAACAGTTTGTGTGTAAATTTAAATATTAGTGGCATTAACTAATATTAAGGTCTTCCTTGTAGGCATATGAGTATTATCCTATCACTGACAGCATCATACTTCAGAATAGATCTTGAAACATTCTTTTTAATGAATGTGACACCATTCCTCTTCCATTTGACATTCCCAGCATAGTAGACCATATTATTGTCTGATTCCAAATGGTCAATACCAGTTTTTTTTCAGCTCACTAATGCCACTCCTCAGAAAGAAGATGGAGCAATCTACTTCCATAGTGATACTGCCTTGGAAACCCAAGGAGGGGTCGCTATGAGTTGGGTCCGAATTGAGGGCATACAACAACAACAACAATGCCCAGAATGAGGAGCTCTGGTAGCGTAGTACCTAAGGCACTTGACTGCTAACCAGAAGGCTGGCGGTTGAAACCCACCAGTCACTCCTCCGAAGGAAGGTTGGGCAATCGACTTCCGTAGTGATACTGCCTCAGAAACCCAAGGAGGGGTCACTATGATCTCAATCTACGGCACATAACAACAACAATGCCTAGAATATCAATCTTTCTGCATTCTATTTCATTTCGACAGCTTCCAAGTTTCCTAGTTCACACTTCATATCTTCCTCGCTTCAGTTATTAATGGATGTTTACAGCTGTTTCTTCTCATTTTGAGTCATGCTGCATCAGTAAATTAAGGTCCTGACAGCTTTACTACATCTACATCATTAACGTCTACTCTACTCAGAAAAGGTAGCTTTTCTCCAGTCTTAATTTTGAGTGCCTTCTAATCTGAAGGGCTTATCTTCCAGCACTATATCCAACAATGTTCCTCTGCTGTTCATAAGGTTTTCTTTGGATTTATTTTGTTGTTGTTGTTTTTTCAGAATTAGATTACCAGGTCCTTCTTCTTAATGTGTCTGAGTCTGGATGCTCTGCTGAACCTGTCCACCATGGGTAACCCCACTGGTGAGATTGCTTACATTACTTGAAAAAAAAAAAAAAAAAGCATCCTGAGGTGCCTTCCCACATTCTAGTATTCTAATTAGAAGACAGCAAATGTCTGTAGAGCACAGAAATTATGGTGCTGTAATTGGAAAGAAGCTTCATTCCAGAGGTTCACCACAGGTCAACAGCCATTATTCCATAAAATTTTTTCAATAATGTATTGTGCTTGTTTGTTTATTAATGAATGTATTACTGTATCAGCTAAGAGCACCCTTACACTGACTGGGGTTTTAAGGTGGCTTTATTGCTGTCTTGTCCTTATTTTATGCTGCATCCAACATTGAAAATGGAAAATGGATTTATGTTGGTTATTTGGTTACTTGCACTCCAGGTATAAGTGGAATTTGACTTATTACATGTATTTTTCACAAAGAGTCCTTGATTAACAGGATTTAGATAAGCCTTGGCTTTAGAAAGTTTTGTATACATGTTTATTTGTACATGCAATACGCTAAAGTAAAAAGGCGAGTTCAGCTTTTCTAAGTTTTCCGTATTAATTTATGGATCCTTCTTAGGAATATTCTCTTCAAAATCTCCTCCCATTTTTATAACCATGGCATTGGCTTTGAAAATGTTTAGTATCTCTCTGAGCTACGTACTCAAAACAAACAAACAAACAAACAAACAAAAAACACTTCACTGCCATCAAGAACTACATACTAGTGTTCCACAAATTCTTTGCTCTTATTAAATAATCAATGACATGATCTATGAATACAGGGAGACAGTGATAAAAAAGATGACACCAGGAAGAAGCAGCTATGGGTAAAATTTTCACAATAATTCTTTTTTCTTTTTTCTAAACAGAACCTTAAAATAAATTTAGAGTGTGGAGCAGAGTACAATGGTGACAGCAATGTGCCTGCTGCCTAACAAAAGTTGAATTCTCTGTCAAGAATGATAATTACCAGCTCTGAAGAGGAGAAAGCCACCTAACTCTGTCCTGATTACTAATTAATCAGGTGCTAATGGCATTTAAACCAGTGATCCTGTTTCAGCAATGGAAGTTACAAAATGATGCCAATGATTTAAAGAGATCCTGAGTCTCCCCTCGCAATCCCTTCCCTCAAATTAAAAGCAATAGTAAACTAGTTCCCTGCTAGTGTTTTTTTTTTTTTTTTGCCTGTGTATTATGTATGTATAATTTGTCTTATTCTCATGGAAGCACATAGTTATCTGGCACTACAGGTTTGAAGTATAGAATATCTTCGGAAAGGATTCTAGAGATTTTTAATCTCACTTCTACATTTATTAAAAGGTCAGGTTTATCTTAATAGACGTCTTCTTTTATTTAAATTGTTTAGATTCTGTCTTTAGGTAATACATGATCATTGGTGGGGATTTGAATATTGGAAAATCATCGGGAAGCAATAAATATCATTCAATATGACTGCTTTAGATTTTAGTATCTATTTTCCAGATATTTCATTTTTGTATCCATAGACCAATTTATTAAATAACATTGCACACTTTATTCTATAGCCTGATATTGTTGTAAATATTCTTGTGGCATTAAATTTATTATGTCATATGATTGATGATTTAAGCATCCAGCTGCTAACCAGAAAGTCAGTGGTAAAAACCCACCAACCACTCATGGGAGAAAGATGTGACAGTTTGTTTCCTTAAAGATTTACAGCCTTGGAAAGCCTATGAGGCAGTTCTACTCTGTCCTGTAGGGTTGTTATGAGGTGGAATTGACTCAATGGCATGGATATTCAATTGAATAAATTTATCAAAGTACATTTACCCAATTTCTACTATCGGATATTTAGGTTGATTCAGTGTCTTTAGTCCTATAGCACTGCAATAAACATATATTTATATAGATATTTATGTGTAACTCAAATTAATTACTACGATAAATGATTAGAAATTTAGTAAGTAAGAAAAAAATCTTTTTTATTGTGATGTGGGTGAAAGTTAAGTATCTGGATATAAATAATTCTAGAAAGTTTATATAATACTTGGTCCTTTTCTTTTCCTTTTTTATTGTGATTTGGGTGAAAGTTAGCAAAGCAAATTCATTTTCCACTCAACAGCTCATACATATTTTGTTTTGTGACATTGATTGTAATACCCACAACATAGCAACTCTTTCCCCTCATCCTCCCTGTGGTTACCTTTTCCTTGGGCCCTTATTTCCCATGCATTCCCGCCTTCTGTGCTTTCTTCTTACACAAATGCTGCCCTTATGTTCTATGATGGTTGATTTTTCTAAGTTATGCACTTCCCTGGTAATGCAGTATTGTGTATATATTTACCTTTGTTGTCTGTACTTCTTGTGCACCTTTCCGTATCTTGCTTTTCCTTAGTGATAGTGTGGTATCACCTGCTTTGGGTGTATTGTCTTTCCCTTTAGTCAAATCTCTATGTGCCCCTTACCTGTCTAGAAGTTTTCCCTCCCCTGCTCCCATCCCTGGTAACCAATAAAGTAAACTTTTCCATGTGTAAATCTTTCCTTGACTTTTTATAATAGCAGACTCATACAATGTTTGTGCTTCTGTGATTGATTTATTTCACTAAGCATAACATCCTCCAAGTTCATTTGTGTTATGAAGTATTTCATGGATTCTTCATTATACTTTAATGTTGTATAATATTCCATTTTGTGTATGCTCCATAGTTTGGTTATCCATTCATCTGTTAATGGGCATTTAGGTTGTTTCTATCTCTTTGCTATTATGAATAATGCTGTGATGAACATGGGTATTTATATGTCTATTTGTGTCCTAGATCTCAGTTCTTTAGGCTATATACCTAATAGTGGAATTTCTGGATCGAATGGTATTTCTATTTGCAACTTTCTAAGGAAATGGCCACACCATTTTCCACAGTGATTGGACAATTTTACAGTCCCACCAGCTATGTAAGAGATTTTTCAATCTCTCTGCATTCTCACCAGCATTTGTTGTTTTTTGTCTTGTTGAACTTTGCTGTTATTTTTGGTATGAGATGATATGTCATTATTATTCTGGTGGCATAGTGCCTAAGACATTTGACTGCAAACCAGAAGGCTGGCAGTTCAAACCCACTAGCCACTCCTTGGAAGGAAGAGTGGGCAATCTACTTCCATAGAGATACTTCCTCAGAAACCCAAGGAGGGGTAATTATGGGTTGGATTTGGGTCAAGGGCAGTGAGTTTGGTTTTTGTTTATTTTTGGTAATGACTAATGAGGTTTTTTTTTTTTTTTTTTTTTTAATGATTGTCAGCCTTTCTTCATGTGTTTGTTGGCTGACTGAATATCTTCTTTGGTGAAAAATCTGTTCATGTCCTTTCTCATTTTTTAATTGGATTGTTTGTCTTTTTGATGTTGAGATGTTGAAGTTTTCTATAAATTTTAGAGATAAGTGCATTTTCAGATATGTTGTTATCAAATATTTTCCCCCAATGTACATGTTCTCTTTTCACTCTTTTGGAGAAGTGTTTTGATGTACTTAAGAATCTAATTTTTATAAGGTCACAGTCATCTAGTTTTTTTCTGCTGTTTGTACATTTTGGGTTATTCTTGCTAGTGTATTTATGTCATAAATTAAGGCCTGTAAGTTTGCTCTTATTTTATCTTTGATGAACCACATAGTTTGAGGTTTTACTTTTAGGTCTTGGATCCATCTTGAGTACATTTTTGTGTATGGTGTGAGGTATGGATTTTTTTTTTTTTCATTTTTTCTGCAAATGGATATCTAGTTTTTCTAGCACCATTTGTTAAATGGTCTCTTCCTCATTTAATGGGTTTTGACCCTTTGTCAAAGATCAGTTCTCCTTAGGTGTATTGATCTATTTCTGCATTCTCAAATTTGTTTCTCTGGTCTATTGTGCCTATTGTTGTACCACTACCAGGCTATTTTGAACACCATGGCTGTAGAGTAGGTTTTGAGATAAGGGAGTGTCAGACCTCCTGCTTTATTCTTCTTCTTCAGAAGTTCTTTGCTTATCTAAGGACTCTGGTTTCCTATAAAATTAGTGATTGGTTTGCCCATGTCTTTAAAGAATGTTGATGGAATCTCAATCAGGATTGCATTGAATCTACAGATTACTTTGAGTAATATTGACATTTTCACAATGTTTAGTCTTCCTGTCCATGAGCATGGAGCACTCTCCCATTTATGTTAAGTCTCTAGTAGTTTTTTTGTAGTAGTGTTTTGTACCTTTCTTTGTATAGATATTTTATGTCCCTGGTAAGACTTATTACTAATTTTTTTTTTTTTTTTTTGGTAGCTATTGTAAATGACATGTTTCCCTTATTTCTTTTTTGGAGATGTTTTTGTTGATGTAGAGGAACCCAGCTGATTTTAGCATGTTGATTCTGTAGCCTGTCACTTTGATGTATCTTTTAATTAGTTCCAGTAGTTTTCTTGTTGATTCTCTTAGCTTTTCTATGTATAGGATATCATCTGCAAATAGACATAGTTTTACTTCTTCTTTGCCAATTTGGATGTCTTTTATTTCTCTTTCTTCCTTGTTGTCCTCACTAGGACTTAAATAAAAATTTGAATAGAAGTAGTGATAGAGCACTTCCTTGTCTGGTTCCCATTCTCAAGAGGAATGCTTTCAGTCACTCTCTGTTGAGAATAATTTTGGTGGTTGGTTTTAGATATATGCACTTTATTATATTGAGGAATTTCTCTTCTATTCCTATTTTTCTGAGGGTTCTTATCAGGAATTGATGTTGGATTTTATCAAATACCTTTTCTGAATTGCTTGATATGACCATGTGTTTCTTTTAATTTGTTTTATTTATGTGATGGATTGTTAATGTGAGTCATTATGCAGACAACACAACCTTGCCTGCTGAAAGTGAAGATGACTTGAAGCACTTACTGATGAAGGTTAAAGACTACAGTCTGTGGTATGAATTACGTCTTAATGTAAAGAAAACAAAAATCCTTACAACTGGACATATAAGCAGCATCATTATAAATGGAGAAAAGATTGAAGTTGTCAAAGATTTCATATTACTTGATTTCACAATCAACACCAATGGAAGCAGCAGTCAAGGCATCAGATGGCATATTGCACTGGGCAAATCTGCTGCAAAAGAGCTCTTTCAAGTGCTGAAGAGCAAAAATGTCTCTTTGAAGACTAAGGTGAGCTTAACTCAGGCTATGATATTTTCAACAGCCTCATATTCATGTGAGAGCTGAGCAATCAATAAAGAAGAGTGAAAAGAGTTGATGCTTTTGACTTGTGGTGTTGATGAAGAATATTGGAAGTACCGTGGACTGCCAAAAGAACGAAGTGTAGCTGGAATGCTCCTTGGAAGTGTATGTCAGACTTTGACCTACTTTGGTTATGTTGTCAGAATGGACCATTTCCTGGAGAAGGATATCATGCTTGGTAAAGTAGAGGGTCAACAAAAAAGAGGAAGGTCCTCAATGAGATGGATTGACACAGTGGCTGCAATGATGGGCTCAGGTATAGCAAGAATTGTGAGGCTGGTGCAGGATTGGGCAATGTTTGGATCCATTGTACATAAGGTTGCTATGAGTTGGAGCTGACTCAACAACACCTAACAACAACAACATGTGATGGATTATGATCACTGATTTTCTAATGTTGGATCATCTTTGCATACCCAGTATGAAATCCACGTAATCATGGTGTGTTATTATTATTTTTTATATAGTATTGGGTGCTTTTGGCTAGGATTTTGTTAAAGATTTTTGCATCTGTATTCATAAGGGATATTGGGTTGTAATTCTACTTTTTAGTGATGTCTTTGCCTGGTTTTGGTATCAGAGTTAATGTTTGCTTCATAAAACATATTTGCATGTATTCTAACTTTTTCATGTTCTGGAATACTTGAGTAGGATTGATGTCAACTCTTCTCCAAATGTTTGCTAGAATTATCCAGTGAAACCATCTGTGCCAGGACTCTTTTTTCCTTTGGAACTTTTTTTTTTTTTTTTTTTTTTTTAATGACCTGTTCAATTTATTCACCTGTTAGTATCTGGTCAAATTTTCTAACTCAGCCTGTGTTAGTTTAGGGAAGTAGTGTTTGTAGAAATCTGCTAATTTTGTCTAAGCTTTCGGATTTTTTGGAGTACAGTTCTTCATAGTATCCTGACATTATCCTTTTTATCTTGTTTTATTCTATTGTGATATCACCTATTTCATTTCTTATTCATGTTATTTGCATTTTTATCCTTCTATTCCTTTGTTAAGGATTTGCTGATTTTATAAATCTTTTCAAAGAACGAACTTCTAGTCTTATTGATTCTTTCTATTGTGTTTCTGTTTCATTTATTTCTGCTTGAATCTTTATTATTTTTGAATCTAGGCTTTTTGAGACTCTTTTTCTTATTGATGGAGATGTTGGGTTAAGTGTTATTTTTGGTTCTTTCTTCTTTTTCAATGTGTGCATTTATTGCTATCAATTGCCTTGTGAACACTGCTTTTGCTGTGTCCCAAAGATTTTGGTATGTTGTATTTCATTCTTGTTTGATTTAAGAAACTTTTTAGTTTCTTATTTCTTCTATTACCAAGTAGTTTTTGAGGAGGATGTATTAAGTTTCCATGTGTTTACTTTTTTTTCCTTTATCTTCCTGTAGTTGATTTCTAATTTATGTCATTGTACTCTAAGAATGTGCTTTACAGTATTTTGATATTTTAAAATTTACTTAGGCTTTCTTTGTGGCCTAACATATAGTCTATTTTGAAGAATGTTCCATGTGCACTGGAAAAGAATGAACATCATGCTGTTGTTGAGGAAGTGCTCTGTATATGTCTATAAAGTCAATTTGGTGATTGTGTTGTTTTTTTTTTTTGTGTCTTTGTTGAGTTTCTTTCTAGTTATTTTATCTTTAATTGAAAGTGGTGTATTAGGTCTCCTACTATTACTGTTGTTGATTTTATTAGGTGTTATCCAGTTAGCTCCAACTCATAGCAACCCTATACACAACAGAATGAAATACTGCCTGGTCTTGCACCATCCTCATACACTTTGCTATTACTGTGGAGTTGTTTATTTCTCTTTTCAATTCTGTTTAAGTTTGGTTTATATTTTTGGCAGCTCTTCCATTGGGTGATGTGATAGTTGGAGTTGTGTGTCAACTTGGCTGGACCACAATTCTGTGTGGTTTAAGCAATTGTGATGTGGGCTGTTCCCATGATGGGATCAGATGTATATGTTTTGAGCAGCTAATCCATTGAAAGGGAGTTTTCCTAGGGATGTGGCCTGCTTCCAGTATATTTATGAACATCCTGGGAAAAGAGACACTCTTCTGTGGATCAGGATCCTGTTGTGCTGCCTACAATTGTCCATGAGCAAACAATCCACCATTAGGCCTGGAGATCTTGGATTCATCATTTATTGGAGTCAACAGCCAGTATACTGCCTGCCAACCTTGAGCTCATCAGCCCCTACAGCTGTATGAGTTGGGAAAAGCCTCCAGCTTGACATTTTATCCAAGAACTTGGGACTTGCCAGCTTCAATAAGTGTGTGAGCCATGTTCCTAAGATAAATTTCTCTCTCTCTCTCTCTCTCTCTAAGCTTCACTGGTTTTGCTTCTCTAGAGAACCCAGTCTAACACAGGTGCACAGATATTTATTATGGTTATGTCTTGTCTGATTGATCCTTTAATCATTATAAATGTTCTTCCTAGTCACTTACGGTGGTTTTTGTCTTGAAGTCAATTTTATCAGAAATTATTGCCACTGCTCCATTTTTTTTTTTGACTGCCATTTGCTTGCTATATATTTTATTTTCAAGCATTGATTTTTAGTCTATTTTTGTCTTTGTGTCTAAGATGTATATCTCTTGTATACCCATATTGATGGGTCATGTTTTCTTATCTATTCTGCAACTCTCTGTCTCTTGATTAGCACATGTAACCAGTTGACATTCAGTATAATTTTCAACAAATATGAATTTACTGCTGTCTTTTTTCTATGTGTTTTATTGTGGTTTTGCTAATTTCTTTATTCTATGTAATTTTCTGTGGTGAGCTCATTTTATTTATGAATGTTTACATCATTTCCTTCATTACTGTTGTTTTAGTATTAATAAATATTTATGCCTTTCCTCTTGGTCCAAAAACTTTTGACATATCACTAAATTTCTGTTCTGAAAGTTTGTACCAATTTTCATAACTACCAGCAACAATACTGAATAATAACATTTTAAAAATCTTTACTAATAGATGTATGAACATGGAATTTTATTGTTTCAATTTGTGTTTCTTTGCTTTCTATTAAAATTGAACGTTCATCAAAAATTTCTATGGATTCTTTTTGGATTGTCTATTAATTTACTTTGCCTATTTTTCCTTTGGGCAGTTTTATTTTTATTATTGTTAGGTAGTTGTTTATATGTGAAGGATATTAGCTTTGTCATCTTATATAACATAATTATTGTTTTAGCCTGCCATTTCCACTAGAATTTCATTTATTGTGTTCCATACTTTGAAATAAAAACTGGTTTTCAATGATAATATTTAAATATGTAATCTGGAGAAAAGAATTATTTTTTCTGGGATCCATTTACCTCATCATTAAAATTTGTGTCAGCAAAGAGGACTAGGTCTGCTTGGGAGTAAGAAACAGGACAGATTGGATGAAATGAACTTAGGTAACTCTTACAAACCTAAAATTCTATGCTTCGATTACTTCCCAATTTTATTCTAATTACTGCATATAATCAAGCCATATGGTATTTTTTTGATCTTGTATATTTTGGACAAGTATTATCATTGCTTATTAAGTCACAGTGCTACAAAATTGGGGTTAATTTTCTTTTAATGAAGAAATTTCTGCATGCCTCCAGGGCTTTTTTTTTTTTTTTTTTCTCCCTTCTGTTAAAGTGTTATGAACCATTTCCATTTAAAAAACACCAATATCTTTAATGAGTTAGGTCTGCCCGTTTCATGAAATTGCAGCTAATGAATGACCTTGCTGACAGAAATGGGCAACACAATTAGAGTTACCAAAGTTTCCTTTCTGACTCTGAGCCTGTTTAACTTTTTCATCATGTGCATGGACACACACAGAGAGCCTCTGAAATATAAAATAATACACTGGTGACTGCATTGTTAGTAGAAGAGACAATGCTGTTTACAAATGAAGTCTTTAGCAGTGATATCTGGTTATTTGGAGACATTCTGTTTTATTGAAGAGCTGGGTTGCACAGTGGTTAAAGCTTTTGGCTGCTAACCAAAATGTTGATGACTGTAATCCACCAACTGCTCCATGGGAGAAAGACAAGGCAATTAGTTTTTATAAAGATTTACAGCATTGGAAACCCCATGGATATTTCTACTTTGTCCTACAAGTATGGCTATGAGTCAGAATCAACTTCATGGCAGTAGGTTTGCTTTTTTGTTTGGTGTTCTTTTAGTAGGTACTTCTCACAGTGATTTACATCTATTAAGTTTGGAGATTCTGGATTTCTATATGGAACATTCTCTTTTTTATATATTTTAGTGTTCAACTGCTAACTGGAAGCTTGGAGGCTTGAGTTCAACTGGAGGGAAAGTGTTCTGGTGATCTACTTCTGAAAAATCAGCCACCTGAAAACTAATGGAGCTCAGTGTTACATAGATGTACATGGGGCTGCCATGAGTCAGAACTGACTTGACAGCAATAAGTTGGTTAGCTTGGGGAAGTCCCAAAGTGCTTTCCTTTTATCAGAACACCAGATTTTGCTTTCCAGTATTGCCAGAATGTTGACTAGGAAGACCTGGAACCTCTAGGCGTGTGTGGCCTACTTTGATTGATCACAGGAAGCCTCGAGGGGGAGCCAAGTGCTTATCCTGTCTTAGGCTGATTTTTTTTTTTTTCCTTCCATCATTCAAAGAAAAAATACTGATCATGAATTCTAGAAACTGGCATTTCCTGCAGAAAATGTCTGAAAGGAACTCTAGCTCCAGGCTGTTTCTCATTAAAATGCTGTGTTTCCTGTTTTGTTCATTATAGTTTTGAAAGAGCCATCTTTTACCCTATTTTCCCAGAAAAGCTTAGTGTACAATTACCTGGAATCAGTATTCTAACTTTAACTAAAATCCTACTTCCTCCCCCAAAGATCATTATGGGAGGGTCAGGGAAACATATCTTTAGGAAATCACTTCCTTGTGCTGAAGTATATTGGATTCCTGCCACTCTCCTAAATTCCAACCCCCAGCAAAGATAGTTCTTTCTTTCTCCTTTCTTTCTATTACTGAGTACTTGGAAATGGTTTTTGCTGTTTTCTGAGCTATAAACTAGTGTAATGAGTATGATATTTTGAAACTTTCCTGATTGAGATCTCTTTGTTAGTAAGTTTTCCTCAACTCTGTCCACCATTGTGGCATAGCTAAGGAGACTAGACTGTGGAAGAGAAAGATGTGATATAAGGGAAGGAAAAGCAAAAGCAAAAGTTCTTTCTACCAGCTTCAGAAGGGTGTGGGAAGAGGAAGAGACTAAGAGTTGGAAGAGAGAGGTACAAGGCATAGAAAACTGTATCTTCTTTGTTTGGTTTTGTCCAAGGAGGGTGATTAGATAAACCAAGGGGAATGAAGTGGGCAGGATTATTCCAGTGATTCAGTTTGGGATTCTGGGAGGAGACTGTCTCATAGGCTGCTCTCCCACTAACCTGGAGCTGATCATATCTGAGAAGGCTTCATGGAATAGCCTGAGTAGAATGACAAAGGACTTGCATTTATTTCTGAGCTCCATTTGCCTTGTGTGTGATCTGAATAGAATTCAGGCCTTCTCACATGAGCCCCTAGGAGGAGTGGAAGTAGACTGCTTCTCTAGATGGACACTTTGCTAGCATAAGAACAACTATGGTAATAAATGTTTACACAGTGCTTATATGTGCCAGATATAGTTCAAAGTGTTTCATCTATATTAATTAATCATCAAAGCAGCTGAGAGGCAGATGTTACTATTACTCTTCATTTCATAGATGAGGAAACCCAGGCAAGGACATATTAAATGGCTTGCTCAAGGCTATAGATAATAACAATGGAGCTGGGATTTGAAAATAGAAAACCTGGTATCAGAATCTAGGGAATTATTGTTACCAACAGGTCACTAAAAAGACAAGAAAGGAAGAAAAGATCAAAATGGATGTCAGAAGAGACTCTGAAACTTGCTCTTGAATGGAGAATAGTTAAAATGAAAGGAAAAAATGTCGAAATAAAAACGCTGAACAGAAGATTTTAAAGGGCAGCTCAAGAAGACAAAGTATTATAATGAAGTGTTCCAAGATTTGGAATTAGAAAACCAAAAAGGAAGATTTGGCATTTCTCAAGTGGAAAGAACTGAAGAAAAAATTCAAGGCTCAAATCACAGTATTGAACTGGTGGCGCAGTGCCTAAGGAATTTGACTGCTAACCAGAAGGCTGTTGGTTCAAACCCACCAACCACTCAGAAGGAAGATTGGGCAATTTACTTCCATAGAGATAATGCCTCAGAAACCCAAGGAGGGGTTGCTAGGAGTTGAATCAACTCAATATCAGTGAGGTTTTTTTTTTTTTTTTTTATGGGAAAAATATTGAATGATGCAGGAAACATAAAAAGAAGATGGAAAGAATACAAAGATTCACTCTACCAAAAAGAATTGGTTGACATTCAATCAATTCAGGAGGAAGCATTTGATCAAGAAACAATGGTATTGAAGGAAAAAGTCAAAGCTACACTGAAGGAATTGGAGAAAAAGATGGCTGCAGGAATTGATGGTATACCCATTCATCTATTTCAACAAATAGATGCAGCTCTGGAGGTTCACACTTGGCTATGCCAGGAAATTTGGAAGATAGCTACGTGGCCAACTGACTGGAAGATATCCATATTTGTACTCATTCCAAAGAAAGGTGATCCCACAGAATGTGGAAATTTTCAAACAATATCATTAATATCTCATGCAAGTAAAATTTTGCTAAAGATAGTTCAAAAGTGTTTGCTGCAATATATTGACAGGGAACTTCCAGAAATGCGGCTGGATTCAGAAGAGGATGTGGAAGGAGAGACGTCATTGCTAATGTCAGATGGATCTTAGATAAAAGCAGAGAATACCAGAAACATGTTTACCTGTGTTTTATTGACTACACAAAAGCATTCAACTCTGTGGATAATAACAAATTATGGATAACACTGCAAAGAATGGGAATTTCAGAACACTTAATTGTGATCATGAGGAACATATACATAGGCCAAGAGGCTGTCGTTTGAACAGAACAAGGGAACACTGCATGGTTTAAAATCAGAAAGGATGTATGTCACAGGTGTATCCTGTCACCATACTTATTCAATCTGTATAATCTGAGAAAATAATCTGAGAAGCTGAACTATATGGAAAAGAATGGACCATCAGGATTGGAGGTAGACTCATTAACGTGTGATATGCAGATGATACAACATTTTGTGCTAGAAATGAAGAGGACTTGAGACACTTATTGATGAAGATCAAAGAGTATAGTCTTCAGTATGGATTACACTTCAGCCTAAAGAAAATAAAAATCCTTACAACTGCACCAATAAGGAACATCATGAGAAATGGAGAAAAGATTGAAGTTGTCAAAGAAATCATTTTATTTGGATCCACATTCAACACTTACAGAAGCAGGAGGTAAATCTGTTTTCAAAGACTTCTTTAAAATTTTGAAAAGTAAAGATGTCACTTTGAAGACTAAAGTGTGCCTAACCCATGCCGTGGTATTTTCAACTGCCTCATACACATATGAAAGCTGGACATTGAATAAGAAAGACCGAAAAAGGATTGATGCTTTGAACTGTGATGTTGGAGACAATTAATGAAAATATCATGGATTTCCAGAAGAATGAACAAATCTATCTTGGAAGAAGTGGAGCTGGAATGTTCCTTAGAAGTGAGAATGCCAGACTGTGTCTCACCTACTTGGGTCATAGGGTCAAAAAGGAATAGTCTCAGGAGAAGGATATCATGCTTGGTTAAATGGAGGGTCAGAGAAAAAGGGAAATACCTTCAATGAGATGGATGGACAGTGGCTGGAACGATGGGCTGAAGCATAGCAAAGACTGTGAGGATGGCACAGGACCATGCAGTGTTTCCCTCTGTTGTACACAGGGTTACTATGAGTCAGAATCAACATAATGGCACCAAACAGCATTATTTTTAGGAATGAACGAAAATACTTAGAGCTGTTGAGTCAGTTCCAACTTACTACAACCCTAAAGGACAGTGTTGGTGTTGTTGTTATGTGCCGTTCAGTTGGCCCTGACTCATAGCGACCCCTCCTTGGTTTTCCGAGGCAGTATCACTCCAGAAGTAGATTGCCCAACCTTCCTTCCGAGGAGTGGCTGGTGGGTTTGAACTGCCAGCCTTCTGGTTAGCATTCAAGTGCCTTAGGCACTAGGCTATGGTAGAACTGCCTTATAGGGTTTCTAAGGCTGTAAATTCTTATGGAAGCAGGATGCCACTTCTTTCTCTTGAACAGCGAATGGTGGGTTCCAATTCCCAATCTTTCCATTAGTAGCCAAGTGCTTAACCACTGGACCACCAGGGATCTCCTTGTTAGGAGTGAAGTGGTTCAGTAATTGAAGCCTACTGTGCAAACCCCCAGGGCCAAACCTCACCTGCCCATAGCACCAAAAAGCATCAATGAGAGAGGACGGTGGAACCTTAATTAAGTAGAGATGTAGATGAGAGATGGTCTATATTATACAATACCAGATGCTAGAAGAATGTTCAGTGATGTGGTGAGCCCTTGGTTTGGAGAGTTGCATAAGAAATACAAATACATTTATGTCACTCTTTTCACCCACCGCTCCAAGGGCATGTCAATTTCTGACATATAGTGTTATGGATTGAATTGTGTCTCCCAAAAATAGTGTTGTAAATCCTAATGCCTGGTTATAATCTCATTTGGGAATTGGTTTCCTTTGGTATGTTATGAAGCAGTATTAGTGTAGGCTATATAGCAGTATTAGTGTTATATATCACTTTCTTTTGAGATATTAAAGAGCAGATTAAGCAAACAAGCACAGAGAGGGGAAGACAGATGCCATGCCACATGAAGTTCAGCAAGGAGCCAAAGAACAAAAGCTGAAAAGAGACAAGGACCTTCTTCCTCCAGAGCAACACAGAGAGAGTGCCTTCCCCCAGAGCTTGGACTCTGAATTCAGACTTCTACCTTTCAACTGTTAGAAAATAATTTCTGTTTATAAAGCTACCTGCTTGTGGTATTTCTGTTATAGCAACCCTAGATAACTAAGATATGTATCTACTGCTGGCTTGAGGAAGGGAAGGGAGAGGAGTAAAGATCTGACAGCCTGAGACATTATAAAAAAGAGACTGTGATGCCTAAGCAGTTGGTTCAAATGATGGGTTTAAGCTGAGGTTATGCAATTGGACTAAAATTAAAGCTTTTTTTTTTTTTTTTTTTTCTGCCATGCTGTTGGTGCCATGCTCAGGAGCAAAATGGAGTCTGTTACAGATAGCTAATGGAGTAACACTTTCCGTGTGCATCTGATTGTAGGATGGGTACCCTAAAGACTGGAAGTATTTTTCTTTGTCTGTAGATCAAAAGTACTAGAGTATAGTTTTGCAATTATCCATAGAGAAGGAAATAAATTCTACCTGCATTATTATCATTTTCCCCAACAAGAGTTAAATATGACTCAACCAAAATGATCTGTGTTATTGTGTTTTCTAACAAAATGATCTGTGTTATTGTGTTTTCTATATAAAAATTAGGAGCTCTGGTAGCATAGTGGCTAAGATACTTGCCTGCTAACCAGAGGGCTGGCGGTTCAAACCCACCAACCACTCCTTGGAAGGAAGGTTGGGCAATCCTACTTCAGTAGTGATACTGCCTCGGAAACCCAAGGAGGGGTCGCTATGAGTCGGGGCTGACTCGACGGCACATAAAAACAACAACAACAACATGTAAAAATTACTGTAATTTCATGACTTGTAAATTCTTTAAGATTACCAGATTGTAAGGAGCTCTGGTAGCATAGTGGCTAAGACGCTTGCCTGCTAACCAGACGGCTGGCGGTTCAAACCCACTAGCCACTCCTCGGAAGGAAGGTTGGGCAATCCTACTTCCGTAGTGATACTGCCTCGGAAACCCAAGGAGGGGTCGCTATGAGTCGGGGCCGACTCGACGGCACATAACAACAACAACAACAACAACTTAAAAAAAAAAAAAAAAAAAACAACAACTGATCATTAAACAAGTACCTTCTGCCATACATTTTTTCTGATGGCTAATGTAGAAACCAATTGCCTTTCTATATTTGGAAAGATAGAGAGTAGAAAGGTCATATAGGACAATTGCTTAATTTAAGAATTGCATATATTTACCCTTGACAAAGACTCTATTGACTGCTCAGTATGGAGACCGTCTAGGAGGTGGGTGGACAATGCAGTTCAGACGTGCCAGAGCCTAACTCAGCAGGATGGCACAGATGCCAAATCGTGCTGCCAAGGTTGAGATGGTCTTTCAATCACACTTTGAGATTCTCAGGCAGAATCTCCTAGAAACATCAGACAGATTGGAACCTAGACAGGCCTGAAGTTAATGTTTTGATGTTATGTGACTCATGATCTAGGAAATTATGCAGTTGGATAGAGTCTAGACTGATTATTTAGAGGTTCCTGTCTTCTTAGATTGGTTGGTAGTTTCCAAATTTTAGACATTTGAAAACTATCTTTATCTGTACAGTGTTATTAATACTTTTCTTTAAATAAATTCACTATTTCTACTTAAATCCATCTATTTAAAAAGAAAAAAAGAAAAGAAGTTGTATAATCATCATAGATGGTAAAAAAAATTTCAAAAAAAAACTTTTACCATAAATAGGTCAGAGTCAATAATCACCAAACAAAATAAAACAATGATATCTAGTCAACTACTGTTGTCTGCTTAAGTGTCTGAACATATAGCCCAAATCTTGATTTTATAAAGGGAGATTAACAAGTGTCTCAAAACAGTAAAACCATAATTAGTGTCAACTGAGACTTTCTCTATGATATAAATATGATTGAAAGATAATTTAAAAGGCAATGATGCTATTTAACATTGTCTCCATGTACCACTGAAAACCATCTGTTATATCACTTAAAACCATATCAATGAAATTTTTGGACTACTAGGGACAGCACATAACAATAACAACAACAACAGGGAAGTACTAATTTAGGATAAATGTAGATTTTCCCCTGGAGAACATCTGGTCCAGCCTCATATGGTCATGAGCTCTGGGATGCTGTGGGAACTATCCTAGTGATAAAGGATTTGCAAGCAAATAAATTATGGGTTTTCATTAGTACCAGCCATGTAGCATGCTCTACTTCAGCCCAACTAACACACAATCCATGACGCTGTATATTACAAACTCCTCAGGATTGTCTTTCTGCTTGTTTTGATTTAAAAAATAGGAAATTGAAGGGAAAACAGACAATTCTTCTTTGGGTGCTCCAAACAGTGTGTACTGCATTTCATGACGCAGACTTGATGGCTTTTTGTGGACAGCAAAAAAGAATTGCAAGTGGCCTTGAAAGGAGAGTGGTTGATGTCTGTTGTACAATATAAGACATATATAACATTAAGGAGTATATTAGTTTCCTGTAGTTGCTGTAACAAATCACCGCAAACTTAGTGGCTTAAAACAACAGAAATTTATTATTTCACAATTCTGGAGGCCAAATTCTGAAATGAGGGCTGCATTCCATCTGGAGGCTCTCAGGGAGAATCTGCTCCTTGCTCTTCCAGTTTCTGGCAGCTATCAGTATTCCTCGATTTGTGACTGCATCACTCTAATCTCTGCCTCTGTGGTCATATTGTCCTCTCTTCTTCTGTGTGTATTTCTTTTATCCCTTTCTTTCTCTTTTAAGGACACTTGTGATTAAATTTAGGGCCCACTTTGATAATCCAGGATAATCTCATCTCAAAATCTTTAATACAGTCAGATCCACAAAGACCCCTTTTCCAAATAAGATAACATTTACAAGTTCCAGAGATTAAAAACAGCAACAACAACAAAACACCAAACCAGTAGCTATCTAGTTGATTCTGACTCATGGTTGACCCCATGTGTGTCAGGGTAGAATTGTGTTTTGTAGGGTATTAAATGGCTAAGTTTTTGGAAGTAAATTGCCCCATCTTTCTTTCAAGTGTGTCTGGGTAGTTTGAATAGCAACCTATTGGTTAGCAGCCATGTGGATTGACTCTTTGCACCCCAGGGACTCTTCCAGAGATTAAAACATGGATATCTCTTTTTTTAGGGGGTTTGGGGAGTTGTGAAGAGACATTTTCAGCCTCCCTCAGACAGGGAGAGATGTGAAGAAGTAAAATTTATAAAGCATTCTCTATAAACCTGGTTCTGTACTAAGCTCTTTTTGTTTAGTTTATTTACTCCTGACAAAAATTCCATGAGGTATTGTTGGTCATATTTCACAGATGAGGCAATTGAAACAGGTTAAAATCTTACCTGAGATCTCAAAACTGGCAAGTGGTACATACTTTAATAAATGAATTTTCCAGATTAAATATAAATAACATTGTATTTACAACCTCACTGTTCTTATGTAATCAGGTAAACTTGTTCTGCTTTACTGAATGTTTTGGCCCCTTCCACTATTTACTCAATCTCCTTTTTTTCTGGTGAAGACATGTTTAGTCCAAGTTTTCCATGAGACACCTGAGTAAGGACCACAGTATCATACAGTGAACTGTAGCTGTGACTCTCCTTGATTTCAGAGGTGAGCATTAGCTTCTTTAAACAAAACAAGACAAAGCAACACCTTGGTGGCTGTTGTTGTTGTTGTTGTTATATGCCGTGAAGTCAGACCCGGCTCATAGCGACCCCTCCTTGGATTTCCGAGATGGTATCACTATGTAAGTAGGTTGCCCAACCGTCCTTCTGAGGAGTGGCTGGTGGGTTTGAACTGCCAGCCTTCTGGTTATCAGTCAAATGCCTTAGGCACTACACTACCAGAGCTCCTTGATAGCTATAGCACATCAGATATCTCCTTTTTCAATATCCAAGCTGCTTCAGAGTTAGTCAAGTGTGTTCAGTAGTTTTGTTGAATTAATCAATCCCAGTAATAAGTTGTTTATCTGGCCTACAGAGACTCAGAAACACTCAAACTGTTCACCTTCATGCATGTGCTTTGTGTGGCTCTGCAAATTATTTTTAGTAGGTGCTGTAATTGCTGCTAAGAGTGGAGCTTACCAAGACTCTTAAACATGAACCTGTTGAGCAGCTTTACTTTCACAAAATGGTACGAAACATTCAGGCAGGAATAAACTTGCCTGGGATGCTTTATTCAAAGTTTAGGCTTGGAAGAAATATTAGCAATGACCTCCATGTGTCCTCTTTCAATCCAGTTGAATTAGAAAGCAAATTACGATTACATCTTTTCACCACCATCTGGTTAAATGGGGCTTTTTAATCGTCTATGTCATGGGCTAAGTTTAAAGAGGAAGAGTGGCAAGGAACTAATTCCCCACAGACAGGAAATGTGTTGAAGCTGTTTCAGATGTCTGCCACGGTTTGTTTTCTGAATCCTAAACATAATGTTGCTTTACACAGGGCATGGATGGAGAAGTGACCCAGGGAAGAGCTGTAGGACTCTCTGTTGACACATGTAATTTGGAGATACAGATCAAGGGGCAGATCTATCTAAGAGATCATTTAGTATTTGCTCCAAATAAATAAAACTTTAGCAGCCACATGTTTGTTTTGCAGAAGTGAGTCTAAAACACACAAACAGATTTGGGGCATTCTTCACATAGGTGAAAAACAGACTTCGTATTTAGGATTGAGAGCTGTTTGCTTTGGCGTGCTATGTGTTCTCTTTGCAAGCTGAGTGAAGGGAAAGTGTTGTCTTTCCATGCCCCCTTCTTCCTATCTACCAAACTTCAACTCTGGGCAGTTTCTCGTGATATTGAACAGCTGCTCCTTTCCAAATCCTATAGGTTTATATTGTGGCTCTGTGTTTATCTTGGACACTCTAGTAGGCTGAGCTTATTATCTTATTGCTTTGCCACCTCAGAATTTGTTGCATGAAAGGGGCCTGCTGCTGGCCGTGAGCTATGAGTGGTAAGTCCAGACTTTCAGAGTCCTCATGAATTAGGGCACCAGATGCATAAGTAAGATAAACCTGTTACTCTGTTAGCCCTTGGGATGAGATTTCTCCCTTCTGAAAGCGCCTTTTGCAGAGTTAACAATTTAGATTAAATTAGTTCAGAACACAAGAAGGCAATTTTCATTTGTAAAGGGATTAGTGTTTTTTTTTTTTTTTTTTTCTCTCTCCTTCTTCTTTGGCTAGAACAACAATCTAAACAGAAAGATAAATTGAAATGGGATTTGATTTTTAAGTGGCTTTCACTAATACAAATAATAATATGAAAGGAAAGCTATTTGGGTGAAGCTGAATAGCATCTGACCATGGCATTTTAATAAATGTCAGTAATAAATTTAAGATTTTAATTTATGATGCTGGTGTTTTAATTGCTTTTCAGAAATATTCTCAGATGGACTAATCATGCCCATTAGGCCCATTTCTCCAGCAAAACTTACAGAGGCATTGATCCATCAGGTCCTAGGCTGTGGTCCTAGGGCCAAACAGAAGTGAACCAGGGAGGAAATAGTCTTTGGTTTAAAATAATTTTCATCCCTAATGCACCTTAATCTCTAAAACATTTGCCTAGATTCTTTATACTGGGGAAACTCTTATTCATGGTATAAAATAAAATCAAATACATTTCATGGTAATGAACTACTCAGGTTTAATGAATTTTTCTTTAAATGTGGAGGTGATGTCCTATTTTAGAATTACTTTTGTCCAGTGAGTATTTAAGCAAGTGATTATTCACTTAAATATTCTATGGAGTATGTTATAGACATAGAGAAAATGAAGATAAATGTCAGTTCCTCATTTCCATTTACTTAAAAATTATAGTTATTAAAAAATAAATATGATGGAGAGTCTAAAATGTTGAGACAATTTATACTTTTCTACAGCTCTGGTGACTTCTGAAAGAAATCATGCAGTCTCCAGTTGCCACCTGCTTCTTTGGTCATAGATTAATAACATCTGACCAAGCATGAAGGCATGCTGGGGCCATCTGCCATTACACATACCAGGATGTGTTTCAGCTTTCCCAAGTAGAATTCTGATTAATGACTTAGCTCCACTTTCAGTTTATAGTTATCCTATTGAGCTTCATGACCCAGTTATTTTGATAACAGGAATTTAGTACTCAAAACCAGAACTTAATCCTCTTGCTACCAGTCAAAGCAGTAGGCCACTGTACATCATTTCATTGTTAATTATGAGCTGTCTTCCATGTCAAGTAAGGAACTCTGGTGACACATGGTTAAGAGCTTGGCTGTTAATCAAAAGATTGGAGGTTCAAAGTCACCAGCATTTCCACTGGAGAAAAGACCTGGTAATCTGCTCCCATAATGATTACAACCTAGGAAGCCCTATGGAGTAGTTCTACTCTGTTATATAGAGTTGCTATAAGATGGCACACAACAATAACAACAGCTACAGGATGTCAAATAAGACCTTTGCGTTTTGATGTGGTCCCCAAAGCTGAGAAAAACAGGTACCAAGAAGCACCACATTCTAAAAAGAATTGGATTCTCTTTCCTCCACTCCAGTCCCTTCCTTCCATCTCCCTTCATCATACAACTGTCAGCATCCTCATCACCACAGTCATCAAAACTGTGACCTCTTCTCTCTTCACCAGGATTTCTTTGTGCTCTATCCTTTGGATACCACAGAATTAAGAGCTAAATATTACTAACTCCCATCTAATTTTTAGATAAGATAAGAAAGATGGGATTCTGTGCCTCACTGGCCTACTATTCATACTACAAAGGCTCTTATTAGTTAGTGACCTAACCTATTCCAACCTTGCTCCTTCAGGATAGGAAGAGCGTCCCAATGTCATTGTGTTTGGCATCCCAAAAGAAGCTACCGAACTGTGAGAAGTGGTGGTCACAATGGAAATGACATCAGTCTTCAGAACAGGACTAAGAGACCCTGTTCTAGTTTTAACTACAGTTAGCTAAGTTAACTGGAGCAAGCCACTTAATCTCACAGAGCTTTAGTTTTTTGTCAAAAAAGGTGAGAGGATTAGAAGCTTTCATTTTCAAAATGTGTTATAAAAATCCATAGTGCTGCCTATAGGACTAGTGATAAGGTCTCATACCTCCCTTCTTTCTTTGTCTCACTTTTAATGAGACTAAGGACCTGGTGGTGAATCAGTTGGCTTGTGACCATGAGGCAACCAGTATGAGGATGAAGGCTTACACTTGAAATATGTGGAGCTGGGTCCAGGGTATTTCTTAGGTACCTTCCCTGACCTGAACTGCCTTTTTATTGTTTGCAACAATAAACTGTATGTATTTAAAACTATTCTTAGTTGATTTTCCATTGCAAGAAGCTGATGTAGTTCTAATGAATACAGCCTTAAAGTTGTGCAGTTCATCAGACAATTCTGAAATCAATAAACATACTTAGCATTCAGTTAGTATTTTGTAACATCCCAAGTGTAAACTGTTTCTATCAGATACTTGAAGGTTTTTTTTTTTTATATAATTTGTTTAAAATGGGATTTTTTCAGCATCCCCTATAGAGAGTATTTCTTTAGTGTTGCCAATAGTAGAGAGAAGATGATTCCATAAATCAAAATGTGAAATATTAAACTGGAGAGATGACTCCATCGTTGACAACTACTAAAACAGAGGGTTGTTCTCTTATGTCCTAAAGTAACTAACTTCCTTGCTAATTTTTAGATAAACAGACACTCATTTCTGTTTGTCTTTAATAAAGCAAGTACAGTTATTGCTTGCAAAACTGAGTAACTGGCAATTTTAACCTTGTAATTAAGACTTGGATCTGAATTGCTTTTCAATAGTGAAATTGATTTAATAAGTAAATATTTAATCTTTATAAAAATCTGGATGAAGTTTCTTAGTCTTTAATATATTCACATCTTGATACATATCAGTGGATTGCTAAAATAAATTGAAATGCAACTCTAGTCTTCAAACAAACACAACAAGCCTTTGGAATAAGATTCTTGCTTGAGATTGGAAAATGTTGAAGACATATTTGGAGGAGAGATGTGGTGGAAATGTGTTACCTAGGTTACATGAATTTATGATCAAAAATATAAAATGGATCTTTTAAAAGCATGTATTCTTCCCCACTTCAATTTAAATATATTTGAAGTCTGCTGCCAACTTGATGACTCCTGCTTTACAACATCACTCATATTTCTGATATCAAAGGGAAAACATATTTTCAAGAGAGTTAAAAATCTCTATTCCATAAAGGTATATTTATAACATGCCATTTTTATGATAGGTCACTGGAGAGAAAAATCAGATTTTATTTGAAAGAGTTTAGAGTGGTGATAGAAACCATAGTTTGGATTTTTTATTCATACATTAAATTCCCACAAAACAAGTTGCATTTACATAATAAAAAAGTAATGAAAAGGATGTTACCTTTGAAGTCAAATAGGCTTGTACTCATATCCCTGTTATCCCATTTCTACCTGTGGCAGCCATTTGGTTGGCTAATCCAACACTCATTCCCAGCCTCCTTCTCTCTCCTAATTTCCTGCATGTGATTGTTTTTAAATGTTGTGGAGTTTATTCCAACTCTTGACAAATCCTTGCAGTACAGAAAAGTGTTCCATAGAGTTGTCTTGCTTATAATCTTTATGAAAGCAGATCACCAGGCCTTTTCTTCAACAGTCCTGCTGGGTGGGTTTGAACTGCTAATGTTTAGATTAGCAGTCAAGGGCAAACCCTTTGTGCCACCTAAGGACCTTTAACTTTCCACATATATGCTGAGAAAGTAAGATGTAGCTTTCTCAACCTCTCTTCTGGCTAGGCTGTGTTACACAGTTCTGTCCAATAAGATATAAGAGGAAACTTCCAGGGCATTTCTAGGAAATATTTTCCTCAAGAGGAGAGAACAACATGAGGAGAAACTCATTTTCTTCTTACCATCACCCCTACTTCTTCTGGTGTTGGATCTGCAAATGCATAAAGCAGTGGTGGTCATCTTGAAACTGAGAGGAGAAGGACAAGAAGATGCCAGGGATGTTGGCCAAGTGGTCCTTGCTTTGTGTCACTCATCCAACCTTGTGATTACAAGCTTTCCAATTTCCAGAAGATGAGCACAAAATCATGGAGCTAGATAACACATTGGAAGGACCAAAGAGTAGAATAGTATTGGCTGAAGAATACATTAGCCAGCTACAAGACAGATCCCTTGATACCAGCTTTTATAAAGAAAAATTGGAAAAAAGAATGAAGAAATCCTAAGACTTATATGGGACCACACCAAGAGAAATAACCTATGTATGATTGAATTCCAGAATACGAGGAAGCAAAAAAAAAAAAAGAAATGAAAAAAGAAACACAGAAAATTATCAAAAACTTGCTAGCAGAAAACTTCCCCAATATCATGAAAGAAATGACATCCATCCAAGAAGCTCAATGCATCCCATACAGGATAGACTCCAAGAGAAAGTCACCAAGACATATAATCAAACTTCCAAAATCAAAGACAAAGAAATAATTTTGAGAGCCACTCAGGAAACATGAAATGTTACCTACAAAGGGCAACCAATAAGACTCAGCTCTGATTTCTCACCAGAAACCACGCAGGCAAGAAAGCAATGAGATGACATACAAAACCTTGAATGAAAAATATAGCCACCTGGTTTGGTTACCTGGCTTATAGTATGTAAGAGACATGCTACAAATGTATGGCTTGAACAAACAGGAGTTATTCTCTTACAATTTAAGACGCTAGAAGTCAGAGTACTAAGTGCCAGCTCTAGGGCCTGGGTGAAGGCCCCTCCACTTGGGTCTTCAGTTCTGCATCTTGCTCCTTGCCCACTGAAGCTGGAGGCTTCTTTTAACTCAGATGCTGGCTGCCAAGGCTGACAAACCCAAGGTCATCAAACAAAGTGACACTGTCCCAAAATTATCAAACAACATGGCAAGCCACTGGTTTGGGTTTAGGAACAATCATAAGATCAGCAGACAACATGGGATGCTGCTGAATGAAGACTAGGTTACATGCTGGGTCCAAGCAGGCCAAAAATCTCAGAAGCCTTTCTCAAAGCTATCTTCTTATATACTGGAAGCAGAGCACATCCCTAGAGCAGCTGTTCAGCTGCTCCAGTAGATTCCACCATGGAGTTAATTACCAGTCTCCTTATGGGGAATAACTACATCTGACTGCTAGCCTCTCAAAACCAGGCTCAGCCAAGTTGACACACAACTTAACTACCACACCAACCAAGAATTACATATCCAGCAAAACTGTCCCTAAAATATGATGGTAAAATTAGAATATTCTCAGATAAACAGAAGTTAAGGGAGTTTGCGAAAACCAGAATAACCTTACAAGAAATGCTAAAGGAGGTCTTTTTGACAGAAAACCAACAACATAGGACAACAACCTAAGGTTAAGACACATGACAACATGACCCAGAAACCAATCCAGAAAAAGAATTCTCAAAACTAAAATAAGCTTATGAAGTGGGAAATAGAAAACCAGAGATGTCAATCTATAAATAACAACTACAAGTCAAAAAGAGAGAATAAATGGTATTATTACAGATTTTCCAAATGGAGAGGAATCAAGACCATATTAATATAGAACAGACTATTCCAAACTTAAGAAGGTAAAAGTTTATTACAGGGTAACCACAAAGGAAATTATTAAGTTTTTAACCAGAATAAGGCAGAATAAAGATTATAATCATAAAGATTAGTAACCAAAAAATCAACAACAATGAAGAAAAGGAAAAGAAAACACTAACAAAATGAACTAAGCATAGAAAAATATTCATAAAAAAGAAACCATCAACACCACAATAAAAAACACAAAAGAATCACAGCAGTAAATTCATGCCTACCATTAATTATGCTGAATGGAATGGATTAAATGCACCAGTGAAGAGAAAGGGAGTGGCAGATTGGATAAGAAAACAAGACCCATCAATATACTGCCTAAAAGAGACTCACTTTAGCCACAAAGATAAATATAAATTTAAAAGCAACGGATGGAAAAAAAAAATATATATCAAGCTAATGACAACCAAAAACAGACATAGTGGCAATATTAATTTCTGATAAAATGGACTTCAATGTGAAAAAAAGCATAATGGACATGGAAGGACTTTATATAATGTTAAAAGGGTCAATCCACCAAGAGAACATAGCTATAATAAATACCTGTGCATCTAACACAACAGCTCCAAAATACATAATACAAACATTACAATAGTAATGTACTACAATAGTAGTACAAGACTTTTGATGAAGGAGAGAGCAAACAGAAAGAAGATCAACAAAGATACAGAAGATCTCAACAATACAATCAACCAACTTGATTTCTTATACATATACGGAACATGCCACACAACAAAAATTCAATGCACATACTTTCCTACTGCACCTGGATCATTCTCCAGAATAGACCATAGGTTAGGCCCCAAAACAGGCTTAGTAAATTTAAAAACATGAAAATATTACAAAGCATCTTTCCAGATCACAATGCTATAAAGTTAGAAATCAATAATAGGAAAACCAGAGGGAATTAAAAAAAAAAAAAAAAAAAAACACATGGAAACTAAATAGCACCCTGGTTAGAAACCCAAAAGAAATAGAAACCTTTTCTTGCCATTGCTGAAGAAATCAAATGTAAAATAATAATAATGATGAAAATGCCTAGAAACAAATGAAAATGAAAACACAACAAACCAAAACCTTTTGGACACAGTGAAAGTAGTACTCAGAAGCCAATTTATAGCAATAAATGCACAGATCAAGAAAGAAGAAAGAACCAAAATCAGCACCTTAACCCAACAACTTCCAGCAATTAGGGGAAAAAAAAACGACCAAAGAACCCTACAATCATCAGAAGAAAGGAAATGATAAAATCAGAGTAGAAATAAAAGAAACAGAAAAGCGAATTTAAAAAAAAAATCATCAAGATTAGAAGCTGTTTCTTTGAAAAGATTAACAAAATTGACAAACCACTGGCAAATTTAACTAAGGGAAAGGAAAAGAAGATGCAAATAACATGAATAAGAAATGAAATGGGTGATGCCACAACAGAACCAATAAGTAAATAAGTAAGTAAGTAAGTAAGTAAGTAAATAAAAAGAATATTAACAGAATACTATAAAGAATTGTACTCCAAAAAATTTGAAAACCTAGAAGAAAGAACACATTTCTAGAAACACACAACATACCTAAAACTAGCACAGACTGAGGTAGAACATTTGAACAGACTCATAATAAAAGAAGAAATGGAACAACAGGTCATAAAAATACTCCCAATTAAACAAGTCCTAGCCCAGATGGCTTCACTGGAGAATTCAACCAAATGTTCAGAGAAGAGCTGACACCAGTTCTACTCAAACTATCCCAGAATATATAAAAAGATGAATCCTTCCAAATTCATTTTATGAAGCAAACATAACCCTGATACCAAAACCAGGCAAAGACACCACTGAAAAGGAAAACTACAGACCAATACTCCTCATGAATATAGACGCAAAAATCTTCAACATAATCCTAATCAAAAGAATACATCACTGTATCAAAAACAAATAACACACCATGACCAAAGGATTCATACTAGGTATGCGAGGATGGTTCAACATTAAAAGAAATCTAATTGGAATAAATCTTATCAGAGACACGAAAGACCTATACAAAAAAGCCTACAAAACACTATTACAAGAAATTATAAGAGACCTATAAAAATGAAAGAACAATTGAAGCTCATGGATAAACTGAACATTGTGAATATGTCAATTATTGCCCAGAGAAACCTATACATTCAATGCAATCCTGATCCAAATTCCATCAACATTCTTTAAGGACATGGACAAATATATCATTAATTTTATGTGGAAAGAAAGAGCCCTTAGATAAGCAAAACATTACTGAAGAGGAAGAACAAAATAGGAGGTCTCACACTCCCTGATCTCAAAATTTACTGTACAGCCACAGTAGTTAAAACAGCCTGATATTGGTAGAATGATGGACACATAGACCAAAGGAACAGATTTGAGCATCCAGAAATAGATCCACCCATCTGGGGACAGCTGATCTTTAACAAAGGTCCAAAAGCATTAAATGAGGAAGAGACCATTTTACAAATGATGCTGACAAAATTGGATATCCATTTGTAGGAAAATGAAACAAGATCTGTACCTTATATCATACAGAAAAACCAACTCAAGATGGATCAAAGATCTAAATGTAAAACCTAAAACTATAAAGAGCATCAAAGAAAAAAAAAAAAAAACAGGGACAAACTCAGGGGCCCTAGTACATGGCATAAATAGAATATCAAACATAACAAAAAACTACACAAACTGCAGAAGATAAACTTGGTGTGTGAGACCTTCTAAAAATTACGTGTGTCTAAAGATTTCTTCTAAATAGTAAAAAGAGAACTTACAAATTGGGAAAAAAAAAATTGGCAATGGCATGTACAACAAGGGACTTATTTCTAAAATTTAGAGAAAACTTCAAGATCTCAACATCAAAAAGATAAAAAAATTCCATTTTAAAAATGGACAGAAGATATGAACAGACACTTCAACAAAGAAGATATTTAGTCAGCCAACAAACACAGGAAGAAATTCTCACAATCATTAACCATTGTTGTTGTTGTTGTTTTGCCATCGAGTCGGCCCCGACTCATAGCGACCCCTCCTTGGGTTTCCGAGGCACTATCACTACGGAAGTAGGACTGCCCAACCTTCCTTCCGAGGAGCATTAACCATTAGAGAGCTGCAAATCAAAACAGCAATGAAATATTATCTCACCCTAAAAATAATAGCAAATTTCAACAAAACAGAAAAAAGCATGATTATAAGGCTGTGGAGAGATTGGAACTCTCAAACACTGCTAGTAGGACTGTCAAATGGTTCACTGTGTAAAATGGTATGACACTTCCTTAAAAAGTTGAAAATAGAAATAATATTTGATCCATCAATCCCACTGCTGAGTATACATCCTAAAGAAGTGAGAGCCAGGGCATAAATAGACATAGGCACACCCATGTCCATCACAGCACTATTCAAAATAGCAAAGGAAGAAACAGCCTAAGTGTCCTTTAACAGATGAATGGATAATCAAACTGTGATCATATACACTATGCCATATTAACGAATAATGAAAAATCTGTGAAACACATAGATGAACCTAGAGGACATTGTGCTGAGTGAAATATCGGTCACAGAAGAACAAATATTGTACAAGTCCATTATTATAAAAAGTCAAGGAAAGAAATATATGGAAAGCAGCTTTCTTTTTTTGCTTATCAGTGATGGGAGGAAAGGGGAGGGAACACTACTAGCTAGTTAAGAGATACGTATTTATTTGGGTGAAGGGGAAGGCAATATACCAAAAGTGGGTGACCGGCACAATTCATTAAGGAAAAGGAAGTGCAGAGAGGTGCACAAGAGGTACAGGCAACCAAAGTAAATACTATTACATACACAGTACTACATTATCAATAGTAAACATTAATCTATGCGTGGATACATAGGTAGAAAGATAGGCAAGATGATCAGGTATGGGTAGGTGAACAGGAAAGTACCCATGACTATATATAGGTTTGGTAGACAATATTTCTACCTAAGTATTTGTCCTATCAAAATGCCACATATGAAATAGAATAAATGGGCAAGGTTATATGATAACTCCTTAGCCACAACCAAGCATCTTGAGGAAGTGAGTCACTGGGCCTGTGGTCTTGGGACTATGGTTGTTGGGGACATAGAGCTCAATTGCAAAACATTGGTCTACATCCTATATGGTGAGTAGTGATAAGTGTCTTAAAAACTTGTAAGTGGAGATTTAAGATACAACTATTGGTCTCTCCTAGTCTGGAGCAAAGAAGAGTAAGGAAAATCAAAGACACATGGAAACAATTAGTCCAAGGGACTAGTGCACCATATGAGCCTCAGCCTACATGACTCAGATCAGAAGAACAAGATAGTGCCTGGCTACCACTGCCAATCACTGAGAAAGGGACCAAAACTTGAGATTCTTGGATTAAATGGGAAAAAAAATGTGGATCAAAACTCAAAATGATAAAAAGGACCAGGCATACTGGTCTGATAGAGACTAGTGAAACCCCTGAGACTATGGCCCCTAGTCACCTTTCAGACCTGGAATTGAACTCACTCCTGTGGCTTAACTTCAAACCAAACAACAGTCATACCTAGGAGGTGAACAACTACACCAGGGAGGTGCACTCCCTAGAACAGTCAATGATGGGAGATCAAAAAGGAAATGTAGAAAGCAGTGGTAGTCATATTAAAACTGAGAGGAGAAGGACAAGAAGATATCAGTGATACTGACCAAGTGGTCCTTGCTTTGTGTCACTCACCCAACCTTGTGATTACAAGCTTTCCAATTTTCAGAAGATGAACACAAAATCATGGAGCTAGGTAACACATTGGAAGGACAAAAGAGTAGAAAAGTATTGTCTGAAGAACACATTAGCCAGCTAGAAGACAGATCCATTGACACCAGCTTTTATGAAGAAAAATTGGAAAAAAGGGAGAAAGCTCAGAATGCAGGAAGACATAGGAAAGAACACATAGGAAAGAATACATAGGGAGGAAGTAAGAAGAGAGCTGTTACATTGTGGGTATTGCAGTCAATGTAATGAAACAAAATGTGTATGAACTGTTGAATGGAAAACAAATTTGCTCTGTAAACTTTCACTCAAATCACAATAAAAAGTTTTATTTTTTTTTTAAACAACAATCTCCCCCAGTGATTTGTACTAACAATGAAGCCTGTGAACCTCTATGACAGGTATTTAGCTTTTAGAGAAAATGGTTTTCTTCTCTCAAGAGATGTTCTTAAAATTTATTTTCCACTATGTTGTTGTGAATACACCATTGTCTCTTAACAAGCAGCTGTAGTAGGCATTCATGTAAGCACATAGACTGCAGCTTAAGAAATCCACTTTCTCTTCTCCCTCCACCCTCCCTCCGTCTCGCCCTTGCTCTTCCCGTTCAACTCAATGTTCATTATGAGCTCTCATTCTAGAAAATTAGTTCTCTCTCTCTTTTTTTTTTCCTCATGCCATAGACTTCCCTGGCAGTCTGATGAGGCCCAAGAATTCTTTTCAGAATAATGTTTTTCATTTATTTAGAACAAAGTAAAGGACATAAAAAGCCAAAAACTCACTGCCGTCAAGTTGATCCCAACTCATAGTGACCCCTCCTTGGGTTTCTAAGGTGGTATCTCTATGGAATCAGACAGCTCAATGTTCCTTCCGAGGAGTGGCTGGTGGGTTTGAACCACCAGCCTTCTGGTTAGCAGTCAGATGCCTTAGGCACTACACTGACATAGAGACATAAATTAAATGATTAAATTTCAATATTTGCTTGAAACTTAAAAATATTAATATCAAATAATTTTAAAAAGCCACAATAGTGATGGAATGATTTATATGCTTATTTATGAATGATTAAAAAATGACTTGATAGGCTGACTCACCCAACCAACTGTGACTTAGTGGATTCCAATTCAGAGCAATCCTATAGGACAGAGTAGAACTGCCCATAGCATTTCTAAGCATAGTAAATCTTTATGGAAGCAGATGTCTCATCTTTCTCATGAGAAGGAGCTGGGGGTTTTAAACCACAAACATTTTGGTTAGCAGTTTAACACTTTAAGCACTGCACCAAGAGAGCTCCTTACAAGGGCTAACAGTTACTGAATGTGGTAGTCCAGTTTGTGTGTCAACTTGGCTGGGCCTGGTTGAGTGGCTGGGCAGCTGGATGTAGTATTCCCCATGATGAGACTGGCAATCAACTCCATGGTGGAATCTACTGGGAGCAGCTGAGTAGCTGCCTTAGGGATGTGATCTGCTTCCTGTACATAAGCAGAAGCCTTGGGGAATGGTCTCTAGCTGATGGCACGCTTGGACTCTGCATATAGCTGTGTCATTGTTCAGCGGCCTGCCATGCTCTGTTGACCTTGGGACTCACAATAGGCTTAAATAAATGGCCTGCTGTGTGTTTTGGTAACATCAGGACTGTGCCTTTTTACTTGTCAACCTTGCGTTTGTCCGCCTCAGCATCCAGGCAGCTGTCTGAATGAAGAAATGCCTCTAGCTCCTTTGGGCAGGAAGCAGGAGGCAGAGCTGGGCTCCAAGATTGAGGGGCTTTTACCCAGCCCCTAGAGCCTGGCACTTTGAACCTGGACTTAAAGCCTCCAAAGTGTAAAAGAATAAACTCCTGTTTGTTAAGGCCATCCCATTTGTGGTATATTTCTGTCAGAGCAGCACTAGATAACCAGAACTCTGAAATTTTGTAATGATGATCATAAAAAATATTTTGAGATACCTGCAACAGCTATATTAAAGTGTTTGTGATTTCTATTGGTGTAGCTGGTCTGAAGTCTATTTGCATAATTGAAAGAATGCAAAATGTTAGTTAGAAAGCAGTGAAAATGAAGATGTGGTTTTTCCTGTTGCTAAGTTCTAGATACTAGGTTAACTCTGTTGTTGTTATGTGCCATTGAGTCAGACCTGACTCATAGCGACCCCTCCTTGGGTTTCTGAGGCAGTATCTCTACAGAAGTAGATTGCCCCATCTTCCTTCCGAGGAGTGGCTGGTGGGTTTGAACTGCCAGCCTTCTGGTTAGCAGTCAAGTGCCTTAGGCACTATGCTATCAGAGCTCCTAGGTTAACTCTAGAGTGATGGAAACTTAATAATATTCAATTCAAGGTCATCTATGCCTTCCATGGCATTACATATAAGTTCTGGGGGCTTATCTAGTACCAGTGAGCTTTTGTTGAAATGTTCTGGTTGCCCTCTGTCATCTTTTCCAACCATCATTAGCTAAGGTGTCTACCAGTCTGTCCTCAGCTGTTAGCTTCAATTTTGTCAATCTTAATTTTTTTTCAAAGATCTTCTTTATATTCACTGGATCATTCTATCTTCTCCCACCACTCTCTGTGACATTCTGAATTCCTCTGCTAATCTTGTGTCATCATGGGACATGGAGAATATTGCCAGACAGTCTAATGTCCCATGTGCTCAGGCCCAGGGTACATTTTTTTTTTCTCTGAGGAATTACCACCTCTCTAAGACTCTACCTTGAAAAGATCCATCTACTCTGGGATCCCACAAACCTATGTGGGTGTTCTGTCCATTCTCACTCCAACTCACCCAGGAGAAGAGATGGGGTGAGTAGCAAGGAACAGAGTGCCATTTTTAGCGCTTACTAGCTCCTAAACCTTTACAGTTTTTCTGCAACTCTTTTCTTTTGTCTGCATTATTGAATTAGAATTATTTCCTAATCTTGTGTTAGGATTGGGGGAGAATTTTTTCTTACTAATTAAATACCATTCTAAATATAGTTTCCATGAGGCCTTCTAATGCACTCTATTTGTGAAACACTTTTATTCTCCTCTTTCTGTTATAACACTATTCTCTGGGTAATGATTAGGGAGAAGACTGAAAAGTGTATGTGTCCAGGAATAATTAAGTTTCAGGTTAAGAGTAATATTGCTATGTGCCAATTGTCTTGAGGACTGAGGAAGTGAAAGGGAAAAGATTTAAGCTGTGTTCACTGCTGAGTGAAAGAACATCTGGGCATGTGAAGGAAATAAAGAGAAAAACATTGAATGGCTTAAATAAATAAAAGTTTCCTCTCATGTATGGAAGGATCAGACCACCCTTTGGGGCTCTTCCCCATGTGACCATTCATGGTTTCAGATTTTTCTTATCTAGTTGCTTCATTATCCCCTAGGATGTAGTCTTCATCTGCATAGTTGAAGGTGGTCACTCTTGATAGGAAGGGGTAAGGAGAGAAAATATGGATTGTTTTTAAGTAGGTGATACAGTTAGACATGTCACTTCCATTTATATCCTGTTGGTGAAAATAAACTACATGGTGACTCCAAAATGCAAGGGTACCTGGGCAATGTAGTCTCTCACTGGACAGCCACAAGCCCAGCTAAAACTTTCATCATCTGGAAGACATGGAAAACGAGTTTTTTGAGGAACAGTTAGTAGGCAGCCACACTTATGTTACACACTTTTTCCTCCTAATTCCTCCTAACTTCCACTAGAAGTTAACCTGAAGATTTGGCTTATATCACATGGTTTTCCTCAAAGGTTGAGTAATATTGCTATGTGCCAATTTTCTTGAGGGCTGAGGAAATGACAGGGAAAAGACTTAAGCTCTGTTCACCGCTGAGTGAAAGAACATCTGGGCATGTGAAGGAATTGGTGAATGTGCTAACTGAAATCTTTGTGCAGTTTAAGTGCCTACTGAGGAAGATCTGGATGAGAAGCTGCCATGGCAAGTGAGACCTAGCAATGAGACTGCTTAAATTGCAAGGGAGTAGTAGAGCTGGTACAAGCTGATGGTTGTCATCTAATGTCTGATAGCATGTTTGAGTCCTTGGGAGAAAATTAAAGGGGAATTAATACCCCAAACCACCTTTAATCTGTCAGCTTGTTGTACTGTGGTGGCTTGTATGTTGCTATGGTGCTGGAAGCTTTGTCATTGGTATTTCAAATACCAGCAGCATCACCCATAATGGATAGGTTTCAGTGGAGCCTCTAGACTAAGACAGACTCAGAAGAAGGAACTGGAGATCTACTTCTAAAACATTGGCTAGAGAAAATTTTATGAATAGCAACAGAACATTGTCTGATACAGTCCTGGAAGATGAACCCCTCAGGTTGAAAGACACTCAAAATAAAACAGGGGAAGAGCTGCCTCCTCAAAATAGAGTTGAACTTAATGACATGGATGGAGGAAACCTTCCAGAACTTTCATTTGCCAATGTGGCACTCCTTAAAATGAGAAGAAACAGCTGCAAACATCCATTCATAACCAGAACAAAGAATGTACAAAGTATGAATCTAGGAAAATTGGAAGTTGTTGAAATTAAATGAAATGCTTGATTATTGAAATCTTAGGCATTAATGAGCTGCAATGGACTGATATTGGCCATTTTGAATTGGACAATTATATTGTCTACTATGCCCAGAATGGCATATTGAAGAGGAATGGTATTCCAATCATTGTCAAAAAGAATATTTCAAGATCTATCCTGAAGTTCAAGGATGTCAATGATAGAGTGATATCTATACCCCCCAAAAGGAAGACCAATTATTATACCTATTATTGAAATTAACACACCAACCACTAATGCTGAAGTTGAAGAAATTCAAGATGCAATAATGATGCATTGATAATTACCAGTGATTGGTATGTGAAATTTGAAAACAAAGAAGAAAGATTGGTAGTTGGAAAATATGGCCTTGGTGATAGAAACAATGCCAGAGATCACATGATAGAATTTTGCAAGACCAACAACTTATTCACTTGCAAATACTTTTACAAGAATATAAATGGCTACTATATATGTGGAATACACAGGAGTAATGAAGAATCAAGAAGCTCTGGTAGTGTAGTATCTAAGGCACTTGACTGCTAACCAGAAGGCTGGCAGTTCAAACCCACTAGCCACTCCTTGGAAGGAAGATTGGGCAATCTACTTCTGTAGTGATACTGTCTCAGAAACCCAAGGAGGGGTCGCTATGAGTCGGGTCCGACTCGATGGCACATAACAACAACAACAACAACAACTGAAGAATCAAATAGACTATGTCTGTGGAAACAGACAATGGAGAAGCTTGATATTGTCAGTCAGAACAAAGCCAGGGGCCAAATGCAGAACAAACCATCAATTGCCCAAATGCAAGTTCAAGTTGAATTGGAAGAAAATGAAACATGTCCAGAAAGACAAAGTAAAACTTTGAGTATATTCCACATGAATTTCAAGACTATCCTAAGAGTAGATTTGATGCATTGAACACTGATGACCAAAGGCCAGATGAGTTGTGGAATGACATCAAGGATATCATACAAGAGAAAACAAAAGGTCACTAAAAACAAGGGAAAAAGTAGACAAAAATGGATGTCAGAAGAGACTCTGAAAATTGCTCTTGAACATTGTGTAGCTTAAGCAAATGGAAACAATGATGAAATAAAAGAGCTGAACAGAGTATTTCCAAGGGCAGCTTGAGAAGACAAAGTAAAATAGTATGATTAAATATGCAAAGACTTGGAGGTATAAACCAAAAGGGAAGGACATGCTTGGTCTTTCTCAAGCTGAAATAACTGAAGAAAATATTCAAGACTTGAGTTGCAATACTGAAGGATACAATACACAAAATATTGAATGATGCAAGATACGTCAAAAAAAGATGGAAGGAATACAAGAGTCATTAAAAAAAAAAATGTACCAAAAAGAAGTGGTCAACATGAAACCATTTCAAGAGGTAGCGTATGATCATGAAATGATGGTACTAAAGGTAGAAGTCTAAGCAACACTGAAACAATTGGCAAAAAACAAGGGTCCAGGAATTGATAGAATAGTCACTGAGATGTTTCAATAAATGGATGAGTGCTGAAAAGGCTCACTCATTTATGCCAAGAAATTTGGAAGACAGCTACCTGGCCAACCAATGGGAAGAAATCTGTATCTGTGCCCAATCCAAAGAAAGGTGATCCAATAGAATGCAGAAATTAAAAAGAATATCATTAATATTACACATAAGTAAAATTTTGTTGAAAATAATTTAAAGAAATGGTTGCAGAAGTATATTGACAGGGAATTGTCAGAAATTCAAGCCAGATTCAGAACAAGGAATATCATTGCAGATGTCAGATAGATCTTGGCTGAAAGCAAAGAATACCAGAAAGATTTTACCTGTATTTTACTGACTATGCAAAACATTAGACTGTATGGTTCATAACAAACTATGGAAAACCTTGTGAAGAATGGGAATTTCAGAACACTTAATTGTGCTAATGAGGAATCTGTGTAGAAAATAAGGTGGTTATTTAAACAAAACAAAGGAATACTGCATGGTTTAAAATCAAGAAAGGTGTGCATCAGGGTAGTATCCTTTCATCATACCTATTCAATTGGTATGCTTAGCAAATAATCCAAGAAGCTGGATTATATGAATAAAAATGTGGCATCAAGATTGAAGGAAGACTCATTAACAGCCTGCAATATGCAGATGACAGAACCTTGCTTGCTGAAATTGAGGATGACTTGAGATACTTACTGATGAAGATTGAAGACTACAGCCTTCAGTATGGTTACACCTCAAAATAAAGAAAACAATAATCCTCACAAGTGGACCAATAAGCAACATCATAATAAATGGAGAAAAGATTGAAGTTGTCAATGATTTAATTTTATTTGGATTCACACTCGATGCCCATAGAAACAGCAGTAAAGAAATCAAATATAATATTGTTGCAAAAGACCTCTTAAAAATGTTAAAGACCAAAGATGTCATTTTGAAGACTAAGGTGCTCCTGACCCAAGTCACGATAATTTCAATAGCCTCATGTGCATATGAGAGCTGGACAATGAATAAAGAAGACTGCAGAATTAAGTTGAAATATTGAATGTATCATGGACTGTTAAAAGAACATGCAAAACTATGTTGGAGGAAATGCAACCAGAATGCTCCTTAGAAGTGAGATTGGCCAGACTTCATCTCTCATATGCTGGTTACAACCAACGTATGAGACCGATCCCCGGAGAAGGATATCATGCTTGGTAAAGAAGAGGGTCATCAGAAATGGGGAAGACCCTCAACGAAATGGATTGACACAGTGGCTAGAATGATAGGCTTAAGTATGACAACAATTGTGAGGATGGTGCATGACTGGTCAGTGTTTTGTTCTGTTCTACAAAGAGTCTCTATGAGTTGGAACCATCTTGACAGCACCTAACAAAAACAACATAGTATAATGACCACACAGTTTGATATCTTGTACACTCAGGGGCTCATCTATGCAGAATTATGGAATCTGAGAGACTTCCAAAGGACAATGGACCCTCCAGGAGGAAAAACCACAAGGTAGCTTAGGTGCTTAGTGTTACTGCTCATAGCATCACAATGAACATTGTGCCTTAAAGATGGTGGGAAACTAATGAGAAGACTGCTGTATTCAAATGATCACTGCAAAAACTCTAAGCAGCAAATTGAGCAGATAATAACAGGCCCTGTGGGAGTAGTTAGGCAGTGATTGAGTATGCGGGTCTTTGAATACATGTAAGACCCTTCCCAGGGACTCCCTGAACTTGCTGATGAAGTTTGCAGTAGACTAGAGCTCTTGATTAACTTGGGGGAGCCAGAGTCAAGGCAATTTAGGTTCCATACAATGGAGATCTACCTTGATTAGGATAGGTGGAAAACATTCTCCTTTATTGTTATAAAAGAACTTCTATTTGATAAACTCTATACTTTAAAAGTATATTTACTGTAAACTTTCACCCAAATCACATTTTTTAAAGTGTATTTAACACTTGAAAATATTTTATAATTTAGGTTTTACTAATTTATACTAAATGATACTTCTCTCAACCTAAATCTACATGCCCTAACTAATCAGAATTGATAGAGAAAGATCAGTGATTTAAACAAGGCAGCATGCATTACAACAAAATCTAGGAAAACATACTCTACATAAATAATTTTCCTTCTTTGGGGCCCTGAAAATACTTTGTATTTCACCACCAGCTCATCATGTTCAGCCTGTTATTATAAGTGATTACACTTACAGATTGTTAAGGCTAGAAGATACCTGTCTAAATTGTTACTTATAGATGGGAAAATACACAGCCCACAGAGTTTCAATGACTTGTTTATGATCACATAGCTTTTTATTCCTTCTATTGGATTATAAGGAGCTCTGGTGGAATAGTGTTTAAAGTGTTCAGCTGCTAATCAAATGGTGCTTGGTTCAAGCCCACCAGCTGTTCCACGGGAGAAAGATGAGGCAATATGCTTCTGTAAAGATTTACAACACTGGAAACCCTATGGGACAGTTCTACTGTGCCCTAAAGAGTTCTGATGAGTCAGAATCAACTCAGTGGCAGTGGGTTAGGTTTGGTTATTGGCTTATACTGTCCTGAGACTCACCTGCCATGACCTACTCTGCAGTGACAGCCCTGTGCCTTGTTCATCAGTGGTCCTGTATACATCAGCTAAAATGAACTTTATTTGTGTGAGATGAATTTTATATTGGAAAATAGAATTGTACTAAAAGCTTGTTAAAAGCCATACTTGAATTTAAAGGCCCATTTCTATGTAAGAAACTAATGTGTGGGTGCATCTCTATTTGGTGAAACTTTTAAAATATTATATTTAGCCAACATCACATTTGTGTAGTTCTTACCATGTAACAGGGATTGTTCCAAGTGGTATACAGATATCAACTTCAGTCTCCATGGTAGCTCTCAGAGGTAGGTTCCATTATCATCCTCTGTTTACAGATGAAGAGAGTAAGGCATAGAGAGGCAATGATTTGTCCCAGATCATACATGGTTGAGCTAGGATGCAAATCTAGTCAGCCTTGCTCCAGCTTCTCCTCCAAGGGTGTGGATTGTGTGAGGATTTCCCTTTGATTATTGTACTCAGTTGTTTTGATTAGGCTGATGAGCAGCCAGGGCTTCTGGGCACTCAAATTCTAATATTTCCTCTCTGACTTTGCTTTCTCCATTACTTCTGGGTAATTTCTCTTTCTATCATTACTGAAGTACAAGCCTTCCTTTGGTGATTTCTGCAGTCTGGTCAAAAGCAGGCTGTAGAAATTAGGCTCCAAGAAACCCACACTGGCATTGCTGACACTTCTCCAAGTTTGGATCACCACAGGATCCCCCACAACCAAACATGACACAACTGATGAGAGGTTGGGGCTCGTGCCTTACACAGTGCTCTTCAGTGTAGTCAGCAGAGGCAGAAACTCATGTGGCTTTGCTGACACAGCTTACCTCAACCTCAAGAGGCTTCTGTTAGGGCCAGCATAGCACAGAAGGAAGTTAAGATGCCCTCCTGGCCAGCCAGTAAGGGCTATAACTTTCTCTGCATCGTCGAGTAATTCATTCTGGTGGGAAAGTGTGGAGCTTCAAGCGTTAGATCTATGTCCTGGAATAACATTCTCATTCAAGATTGGAACAAAGTATAAAAGTGGTTATGTTGTCATTTTAAACTTGCCAGAGAGCAGAGAAATGACTGCAACAACTTTCCATAAAAGGAAAAGTACTCATTTCCAAAGCTTTTGCTGAAATGATTACTCTACTCAAATTTCACATTTTCTCTGTAAGACACAAAACCAGCCAGAGAATTTTGGTTCAAATTAAGCTTATTTTAGCTTAATAATATGTGAGTATTCAACTGTAGAAAAACAGGGAAATTTTATACCTCAAATTTAACCTAGAGCTGATAGTTAGTGGGAAATAGATCGAGAATAAGCTATGGGATGAATACCCAAAACTGAAAAAAAAAAAAAAAAAATACAAAACAACAACAACAAAAAAAAAACCCCAACAACTTTGAAATATTTTTTTGTTGCGATTATCATTATTATCAATATGTTTATTTTAGCCCCTTTGAGTTCCTAGGCTGCTTTGATTTGGCCAGGAGAGAGACAGGGTTTGTTCATCAGCGTATAGTAATTTCCAGACAAAGCGCTTTCTTGGGACATCATCTCTCTAGTTGTTTTACTGAAATTCAATCAAGGGGGCATCTTTTCTGGTTATAAAAGGCAATTCCATTTTAAAAAGCTGGATGATTATATACAATCTAAATCAACTCTGAAATAATATTGGAACCAGAACTGATTCTGAGGTTAAAATAGGTATCTTGGGACATATTCAATATTTTGATGACAAAAATCTACCTCCTGGGATTTATAGCCTGAGAAGATTTCATTCAATTTAGAAACAAATTAAATGGAAAGACTTGAGCAGAAAAATACAGCTTCCAACAACATGTAGGGTGTAGGCATTTATCATACATTTTTTAAGATAAAAATACATTTTGAATTTCAGCTAGGTCCCAGGTACTATGTTGCACAGCATAAATAAGAGACAGTTCTGTTCTCAAGCAGTTTATCAATTAGATTAATTTGAGGAATTATTGCACTGTTTTTAATCTTTTTGAGATCACAAACCCTGGACTGGTTAGATGCAACTGGAAGTGGCAAAACATCCGAAATAATTGTGGCTAAAAAAGTATGGTAGTTTATTTCTCCTCATGCAAAATTGGGCAATCTATAATTACATTTTCACTTCCATGATCATCAAGGATGGAAGTGTCTTTATATTTTTCACCCTGCCATCTTCAACACTCAACTTTCAACTTACAATCCAAGATGGCTGACTAAACTCCAGCCATCAAATTAATGTTTTGGCCAGGAGGAAAGAGAGTGAAGGTAATCCCAAGGGAAGCTGGATAATAGAGTCCTTTTTCTGCCATTTCTGTTTTCAGCTAAAAATGAAGAGAATAAAGGGGCATATTTAAGAATATTTTTAAAACTAAGATCCTTTTTTTTTAAAAAAAAACTCACATGCACACAGACATGCACACATTTTTGGATATGATTTTAGAGATTTGTTATAATTCCCCTTTCCTGGAGTCTGGCCAAGGTTCCCAGGAATATGAAAATGAGAATTTTGTCAGCACCCTCAGTTTCACATCAGATCTGAGGTAAAGATGTAAGTTTAATTTTTTTTTTTTTTGTAATATCTATGGGGGAAAAAAGGAAGAAATAAGGTTTGGCCGGTGAGGGGCATGAGAAGGCCATTCAGAACTGAGAATGTTTCTACTAGCCAAATTAGAAGTTTTCAGAACAAAAATTGCCTGTTAGAAGAGTTTCACACTGGCCATAAATGGCTTGGACCTTCTACCATTGCTTTGATTAGTCACTAATTGGGGGCTTTCTTGACTTGAACAATGAGATCCTGGCTGTAATTCTATGAAGGAACTTGACCAAAAATACTTCAAGCCCATTGCCATCAAGTTGATTCTGATGCATAGCGACTCTATACGTCAGAGTAGAACTGTCCCATAGGGTTTCCAAGGTTGTAAATCTTTTTGAAGCAGACTGCCTCATCTTTCACTGACCTTCTGGTTACCAACAAATGTCTTAACCACTGCACCTCTAGAGCTCATGAGAGGAAGCTCAAAGGAGCTGAAAACAGAAGGTTATCTGTGTTTTGCAGCTGGGCAGCAAGTCTTTTCATTGAAAAGATTGAGTGTTGCATCTTCAGATCAGCCACAACCAGAAGTTTAAATCACCATAGTACCATCCATGCCTTCTGCCATTATTAATGTTGCTATCGCAAAATTGTACCTCCCTGTCAACACTGAAATTTTTGGAGATTTTCCCAATTTGTTCATCTTGCACATTTAGTTCACAACAAATCTATTTAACAATGTCTCCTGACACAATCAATTTGGCCATTTGTACTGATGGCTTAAGAAAGGAGCAATACAATATGTCTTTAGGAAAAAGAAATAAAGGAGAAGCTTCAACTCCTAAGCCATCCATGACTGAAATGTCATCTCTACTATCACATACTTACCTGAGAGAGGTTAATGCTGGTCAACAGTTTGAGCCATGGACACTCCCCATTATCTGAGAGCAAGTTCAGTCATAATAAAGTTTATCAGGCTTCAGAGTGATACGCCAATGCTTTATGCTAAGATTCGGGAAGGAAGAACACAGATTCTACATTCAGAGCGGTGACAATAAAGCTTAGCTATTTAGAATGATCAAATTGAAGTTCAGTTACTGTTGTGGAAGTTCAGCACCTCCTGTCAGCACTTCTATATTATTCTTATAACTTAAAGCCTAGAAGTCTTAGGATAATTAGTAAGTGATCAGCAAGATGTTGCATGATTAATCTACAAATGATAAACTTGCTCGGTACCAGAAAGGCCTTCACCATGATAATATGTCAACACTCCAATAAAAATGTGAATTTATGATATCCAGTGTCATCTTCTTTTTTTCTTAGTGGACTCCAGGTGCTGTGAGTTAATTTAATTATACTCTCCAATTCATGGTATACTAACTCATTGCACTTTTTAAAGCCTTCTTCATTTAATTTTACTTTCTCCCTATTATTTCCAATCCTAGTCCTCTCCCTCAGATAGGCATTTACTCCAATATTTGACATATGTCCTTAAATTGGTCTGTATCTTGGTGAAATGTGTAGGGTTGTTTTGTGTGTATCTTCATTTTAAATTTCTATTAACAATCCTCAATAAAAATCTCTCTCTCTCTCTCTCTTTCTTAATTGGTTTTTAAGTTAACATTAAGTTTTAAAATTATACTTATGTTGCCGTACATCCATCTAACTCTGCTTCTAATTGCTGTCTAGGAGTCTATAGCCTGCATCCACATCATTTTATTAACACTTCCCTAGTGATAGATGTCATACATTACCTTCAACTCCCTGATGCCACCATCAATGTTTTTGGTAATCCCACCTGAGATAAGATCCATAAGATCTAAACAATAACTCTCAATGCAAACACTTCAAGCCTCTTTGGAGTATTTGTTTCTACTCCTGCCATCTTTTTACTTAAAAAAAACCCACTGCCATCAAGTCAATCCTGACTCATAGCGACCCCTCTTTGGGTTTCTGAGGTGGTATCTCTACGAAGTAGATTGCCCAGTCTTCCTTCCGTGGAGTGGCTGGTGGGTTTGAACCACCAGCCTTCTGGTAAGGCATTCTCAGAATGGGAGCTACAAAACCTTTTCCAACAGCCACAAAGCTTCTAACACAGTGTCTCTCAACAGGGAGTGGTCTTCCTTCCCCTCAGGGGACATTTGTTAATATCTAGGAATATTTTTGATTGTCATGATTGGGGAGGTTGCTACTGTCATCTAATGGGTGGAGGCTAGAGGTTCTGCTAAACATCCTGCAATGCAGGAGAGCTCCTCACAGCAACAAAGCATCCCTTCTAAAGTGTCCATAGTGCTTAAGATGAAAAGCCCTGTTCCAATAGAATTATTTTCAGCCCTACAAATGCATTCCCCTTACTTTCTATGTTTTTTGAGCTTTGATCTAATTTGTTTTTCTGTTTTTTTTCCTGCTTCCTTGCTATAATATTACATGACTTTTTTTTTTTTTTTTTTTAATTTCTCCTGTTAGATTTGCTTTTGACTGTGCTTCTGTCTTGTTCTGTGGCCACCTTTTGATTAGGTTTAGTTCTTGCCAACTTATACCTGTAACCAATTCTTATTAATTGACTTTCTCTATCCCAAATCTTCCTACTCTTCAATATAAAATAACACTATTTCTTGCTCTAAATTAATAATTTGACATTCTAATTCATACTCCACGGCACATAACAACAACAACAACAACAATTCATAAAACTGTGGAAGATAATGGTAGTTACCAAATAATGCCTACGCTTTACTTTAACTACTAATTGAACCCCAATTTTTTAAGTATGATAAGTAAAATATCAAATTTTCAGCCTCTTAGTTAGTAAATAGTAGTGATTGATTGTTTCTTCCAAAGCTTATTAAGAAACAAATAGACAACTATCATGTTTCTTTTTGCATTCTATCCTATTTTTCCTTATTTCTTCATGGAATGTAGACATTATTATCAGAGTGCCAACAGTCATCTTGGACTATGAGGTAACTTTGATGATGGAAGTCACAGGTATGAATAGAAGAGTAGAAAGAAGGAATTTGGAGTAATTGAGGTAGTGCAATCACTATGCTATCCCTGATTCTCACATTTGGACTTCTTCTGTGTGTGAGACAAATAATACTCTGTCTTTTAAATTATGGTATGGTAATATCTCATGTGAATGCCCCATAGACAAGAATAAAGTCCTTTCAATGTGCAGGCAAAATGAAGTCTTTGAGCTTGGAAAGCTAAAGGTACAATCCTGGACCATGCTGCATTCATGAAAGTAAATTCTCTTCTGTGAAGCCTTCCACAAACTTGCCAGCTTTTCCAAATGATAGAATTTGACCTCATCTGGTGGCATAGTGCATAAGGCACTTGACTGCTAACCAGAAGGCTGGCAGTTCAAATCCACCAGCCAGAAGGAAGGTTGGGCAATCTACTTCCATAGTGATACCTCCCAGGAAAGCCAAGGAGGGGTTGCTATGAGTCAGATCTGACTCGATGGGAGTGTGTTGTGTTGTTCCTTTCTTTAAGGAAACTAACAGTCAATTCTTAGAGGTGCTGCACTAACAAATGAGCCAGGTATAACATTAAAGTCCTGCTGAGTGATTAATGGGTTAATATTTAAGGAGTTTCCTTTGTTGTCTCCATTCTGTCCTAGACAAAGCTAAGGATGTAGTATGGATGTTGTTGCATCCATATCTGTTTTTTCACATTGTGATGTTATAATTGAGGTCATGGGGGACCAATACGAAGGTAACACTGAGCTGTCCCTCAATTGTGATACTATTTTTATGAGCCTGGCTAAACATTAGCATCACTGGTATCCATCTCATCAAGAAATTTAAAGGGTTAATATTTTGACTGGATGGTATTAAGGACTTTCTAGAAATCATTAGATAAAAATGTCAATAATTTTTGTTGTTGCTATATGCCATTGAGTCGGACCTGACTCATAGCTACCCCTCTTTGGGTTTCTGAGGCAGTATCACTATGGAAGTAGATTGCCTCATCTTCCTTCCGAGGAGTGGCTGGTGGGTTTGAACCACCAGCCTTCTGGTTAGCAGTCAAGTGCCTTAGGCAATGAGCTACCAGAGCTCCCATAATTTTCCTTAGGACCTTGTAACTGTTGAAGTAGAATCAACTGATAAGTTTGGAAATATCAGATTAAACAACCTCAGAATAGGTTATCCATTTACTACCTAAAGGTCATGCCAGATAAGGTATAAAGGAGTTACAAGAGCAAAGGAAGCTGGCATTCTGTGGTCTTAGTACTCGTCAGTTTCTAGGCCATAGTTTGCAATCTGAGGAATCAACTTTTATTCCTCTTTGTATCTGAAATATGGAAGCAGCCCCAACTTTTTTTTTCTATTATTATAATTTTTATTTTATTTTTCAGCCCCAATTCTTTTTTTTTTTTTTTTTTTTTAATTTTATTTAGATTTGGGTGAAGATTTACAGAGCAAAATCACTCTCGATACAGCAGTTCACATATACTTTGTCTCATGTCATTGACCACAATTTACCACAATGCAACAGCTCCCCTCC
>NW_006921950.1:3107169-3121119 GCF_000298275.1 Orycteropus afer afer
ACAAATACAAGCAAACTAATCACCGGGAAAAAACGCATGAAAAAGAAAAAAAAAATTAAAAAAGAAAGAAAGAGGAAAAAAAAAAAAAATCAGAGGAGAGCTGCTTAGGGCACCCAGGCTCCGTCTGAGCACACAGATTGCGATCGAACCCCTGTGTGTCAGCCCCAATTCTTGATGCATCCCCTAAAGAGTACAAAAAGCTTTATGAAGGCCTGAACAACGTGTGCTTTTCTTTTATTCCTTCCTTCCTTCCTTCGTTTCTTCCTTCCTCCCTTCCTGCTTTCCTTCTTCCCTCTCTGCCTCCTTTTTTTTTTTTTTTTTTTTTTTTCTTTATTTGCTTTTTTTTTTTTTTTTTTTTTAACAGCTACTGACATAATTAAACAGAAAGAAGATAGAAACTAGAGTTAATTCCTAGGGTAAAGCTTGAAAACAGAGACCATCAAGGCATAACTGATAGTATAATATGAAGAAATAAAAGTATACAAATGTATTTCTTTAATGGATGAGCTTAAATATTCATTGGAATAACTTTATTTTTCATGATTTAATAAGGTTACCTTGAACCCCAACTCCATTGCCCCTCCTAATATCTCTAAGGATCTTCACTCACTGCTGTCAAGTAGGGTCCAACTCATAGTGACCCCTCCTTTGGTTTCTGCAGCAGTATCTCTAGGGAGGTAGATTGCCCAGTCTTCCTTCCAGGGAGTGGCTGGTGGGTTTGAACCATTAGTCTTCTGGTTAGCAGTCAAGTGCCTTAGGCACTATGACATCAGGACTCCCCTAAGGATCTTAGAGGATTAAAAAATAAAAATAAATCTGTTGTAGTGGAGTTGATTCCAACTCAGAGTGATGCTATCAGATAGAGTAGAACTGACCAATAGTGTTTCCAAGGTTGTAATTTTTATAAAAGCAGACTGTCACATCTTTTTCCCATAGAGCAGCTTTCAGTTAGTAGTAGCCAAGTGCTTTACAACTGTGCCACCAGGAATGCATTTAGAGGATTAACCAAAAACCAAAGCCACTGTCATCCTGTTGATTCCAACTAATAGTAGTCCCCATTGGGTTTCTGAGGTGATAAATCTTTATAGAAGTAGATTGCCCCATCTTCCTTCCACAGAGTGGTTGGTGGGTTTGAACTGTTTACCTTCTAGTTAGCAATCAAATGCTTTAGGCACTGTACCACCAGAGCTTCATTTAGAGGATTGGTTTTTCCTAAATTATATTGGTGTTGATTCCTGACTTCTGGAATGATCATTCTCTTTTCTGAACTTTGCGTGCAGTTTCTTTTTGCTGGACATTATCTCCATCCCTTTGTTCCTTGAAGTACAAAGAAACATAGAATGAGTAGCAGCCTTTACTGAAGATATGAGATAACAGAGGGGGGATTCATAAAAGCCCTGGAGAGCAAAGGTTTTAAAATCATGGATTGTCTCTTCTGTTTTTGTTCAATCCTCTGGCCTTTTTACTAAACCTCTCTGACTTCTTCCCACTCCAGATTATTTCTAGGTGCTCCTACGCTCTTCCTAGCAACCTTACTGATATTAGGCTCCTTGTCCCCAAGTCCATGGGTGATGTCTGTTAAATCCAAAGACAATTTGTAAACACACTTCACATTTTTTCCCCCTAGAGGTTTCTCAGTCCCTAAGTTAATTAAAGGGGAGCTCTGGTGGCATAGTGTCTAAGGCATTTGAATGCTAACCAGAAGGCTGGTGGTTCAAACCCATCAGCCACTCCTCAGAAGGAAGGTTGGTAAATCTACTTCTATAGTGATATCACCTCCGAAACCCAAGTAGGGGTTGCTATGAGTCAGATCCAACTCAATGGCAGTGAGTTTTTCTTTTTTTTTTCCTGGTAAGTTAATTATTGAGGACCTTGGTGGTTCAGTAGTAGAATTCTTACTTGCCATGCAAGAGACCCGAGTTTGACTTCTGTCCATCGCATGTCACTACCTGTCTGTCAATGGAGGACTGCATGTTGCTATGATGCTGAGCAGTTCCAACAGAGCTTCTAGACTAAGATGGAACAGGAAAAAAGGCCTGGCAATCTACTTGTGAAAATTCAGCCAATGAAAACACTATGGATTACAATGTTCTGAGCCACAACTGATCATGGAGACAGTGCAGGACTGGACAGCTTTTTGTTCAGTTGTTCATGGGATCATCATGAATTGGAAGTCAGCTCAGCTAACAAGAACATGTTAATTAGCTTATTTATATTGATAGTCATTAAAGGTGGGTGCATGTCACCAATTCCACTGCCTGATTCATCCAAGTGTCAGCTGGAGTAAATATGGACCCTATGATATAGCAATTAGTTTCAATGTAAAAATTATGTAGGACAGGTAAGGCAGAGCTGTGTAGCCACATATTGTTGTTGCTGTTATGTGCTGTCGAGTCGGACCCGACTCATAGAGACCCCTCCGTGGGTTTCCAAGACAGTATCACTATGGAATTAGATCGCCCCCTCTTCCTTCCAAGGAGTGGCTGGTGGGTTTGAACCACCAGCCTTCTGGTTAGCAGTCAAGTGCCTTAGCCACATAAGGTATGCAATTTTGAAAGCAGATTGGGATGAGGGCAAGACCTCATTGAGAGAAATAATTTTGCCAACAGGGTACGTGAAAATGGTTCCTATGATATCATTTTGCCTCAGGTCACTCCTGGAGGAAAACTTTGACTTCAGAAATTCAGTATGATTTTAAAGCCTCACTAAGGTAACTTTTTTTCCATTTTATAAGTCTTGTGTACATTTCAGAGAGTTTCAACTCCCTTGGGAAAAAATATTAGAAATGAAAGTTTGGAACATTTCTTTTGAAGGAAAACTCTGGTGCTATTAGACTATTTGGGAAAGGTTACTTATGGCAGAATGATTAGGAGTGTTTTAAGATAATTGCTGCTTAGCACATAGTTTAGAATTTGAGGTTGAGGTTTGAAAGGGCAGAGTTGGCAGAAACTTTATGACATCTTAAATAAGTTATAAGAAAGCACTTTCACCATATTTAAAAGACCATTATTTCTCTGAACCAGTGAGAATTTCTCTCAAGAGCATTTTATGACTTGAATTACCGTAGTGTGAGGTTGGTAACCTCATTTCTGAGACACTCACAATGGAGAGGAGCAGCTGCTGGTTTGGGTCCCTAGGATCTTCAGGGAAGAGGAATAGAAAATTCCATGAAGACAGGTCATAGAGTCTTGGTTGAAACGTGTGCCACATGTACTATGTTGTCTGCATGTTGTATGGATAATCCTCTTCTCCGTAGGCTGTAATTCTATCTCTCAAGGAAGTTGGTGATGAAATTGGAAGGAATGCAGCTCAGAGCTCTGAAACTCTTCTCTGTGGATTGGGATAGCTAATCATCCAGAGATTTAAAAGGGAAGAAGATGGCTTCCTTGTCATTTGAAAGGAAATTATAGAATCCTAAGTACAATACTTAGTCTTACAGTGAGTCACCTTGTGTTGGGCAATTCCTAACTATGGAGAACCATGTCAAATATTTCCATATCAGGCTTCGTAAGGAAGAAAGAAGGCTGCCAATTAAAATGGCATAAAATTCAAATTGAAGTATGCCATGACCCTATTCAAAATCCTCCAGTGACTTGCTGAAGTGAACAGAATGAAACCTGGTAGATTCCTGTCTAATCTACATACCATTTCCCTTTCCATATTTTCTACCAAGTTCTCCTGCCTTTAAGTGTCTGTTGCCATATTATTTTACCTTCCACATCCCAAATATGATCATGTTTGTCTTCCAATCTTGACTACAGTGATGTGATCTTCTCTGCCTAAGAATATTCCTGCTCTTGCAGGCAGAGTCAGCTCCATGGCCAGCCATGCCTCCACTATAATACTTTTCATGGCACGGTATGGCCATTGTATGCTTTGTCACAAAATTGTAAGGTCCCTGAGAACAATATCCTTGTTGGACTCATCTTTCTAACTTAGTAGTTGTGTGGCTTTGGGAAAATTATTAAACACTTTGTACCTCAGTTTCTTAATCTGGAAAAGGCATGAGTTATTTTGAGGATTAAGTGAGAATGCTACATGGAGAAACACTTAATAATCTGTTGTATGACTGAATATTATGTAGTGAAAAGATAAACATAATCTTATTCTCTTACTTTGTTACTTTGATTTTAACCATCATAAGACCATACCAAAAACAAACCAAACTCACTGCCATCTAATTGGTTCCTATTCATAGCAGCCCCCATTGGGTTTCTGAGGCAATAAAGCTTTATGGAAGCAGATTGCCCCATTTTCCTTCTGTGGAGCAGCTGGTGAGTTTGAACCACCAACCTTTTGGTTAGCAGTCAAATAATAGAGTTAAAACCAAAATACCAAAGTAAGAAAATAGGGTTATATTTCTCTTTCCACTACACAATTTCAGTCATCCAACAGATATTTACTGAGGAAATATATTTACTCAATACATCCCACTATTTGTCTGTCAATTTGTCGTACTATGGTGGCTTGCATGTTGCTGTGAGGCTGGAAGCTATACCACAGGTATTCGAAATACCAGCCACATTAACCATAGTGGAAAGGTTTCAGCAGAGCTTCCAGACTAAGACAAACTGAGAAGAAGGACAAGGTCATTCACTTCTCAAAAAACTGACCACTGAAACCTTATGAATAAGATTTCTGGCAAGATGGCAGAATAGATAGAGAAGCTACATAGACCTTCTGCAACAAAGCAATTAGGAACCAATTAAAACTGATACAGAAGATGATCCTGGAACCCTGAGCTTGAAAATGAAGGATAAAGAAGTGGATTAAATACCAACTAGTGGAAGAACTAGTGGAAGAACCTGAATGAAAACAGTGAGCAACCCAGTAGCAACCTAAGAATTGGCTCTGTTTACCAAGAACTACTTGGGCAAAGACTGCATTGGTGGCTGACAACCAGAAAGGAAAGCAGGGAAGGAGGGAGACAAACAGAACTGCGGAATGCTGGCTATCCTGAGGGTGTAGCCATTTTGAATATTTGCAAGTAGCAGTTCTGAACTGGACAGCAACTTATGAATAAGCTCCCCTTGCTGAGGATATCATGGACATCTGCACTGGAGGCTGACGACTAGAAAGGTGCAATATTCCTCTTGTTACTCTCAGACCCCACACCTTCTTGGTGAACAGAGATATAGCTATCTCCTGCCTCCACATATCTTCCTAACCAGCAGGAATTCCATCCTGGTCCATGTCCTGAAAGAGCATGGATGATAGGCCCTGCCCCCGCCAGTTTTGTTTTTGTTGGGTTTGTTTTTAAATTATTCTTTTTATCTTCCTTCTTTTCTCCTTTTAATTTTTTTTCCCTTTCCCTTTCCCAGTTCCTATTTTTATTTCCCTTTATTTATTTTATTTTAATCTCTTCTCTTTTCCCGGTTCCCATCTTTTCTCTTTCTTGGTTCTTCCCATCCCTTGTTTTTGCTTTTGCACTTTTCTGATTTTTCTCCTTACTATTTTTTTAATCTTGCTCTTTTCTCTTATTTCCTCCTCCCCAGACATTGCTTTTTTTCTCTTTTATTTTTCTCATTATCTTTCTTTTCTCTTTTAAAATATATTTAAAACATTTTTCTTCTGATTTATTGCCTGGATTTTTTTTCCCCAATTGTTTCTGTTTGTTTATGTTATTTGAGTTCTTCATTCTCTTGTTCTTATTTATTTATTTTTTGATGTTTTTAAAATTTGTTTTGTCTAGCTGAGTGGGAGACAGCAACCCTTCCTACACAAGGCAACCTGCACCTCTTGCAGCCCCATTCACTGAGTGAGGGCCACCACTTGTTTTTGCAACAACTGAACAATGACAGATGACAGCCAACACCAGATCAACTCACCCTCAACTGCTCTTTATGAACAGCAAACAGAGATTTGTGCACACATTCTCATCCTTTATCATATCCATCAGTAGACAGGTCTTGCAAGATAGAAAAGACTGTTTTAAACTGTGGAAGAAAATAATAAATCACAGGGTAACCTCAAAGAAAAATAATAAAACTTTGCATCAAAATAAAGAAAAAGAGGACAAGCACAAATACTTAACAAATACTAAAACAATAACAATGAAGGAAATGATAACAATACTCGTAAGCAAAATGAGCTCAGCACAGAAAATTATATGGAACAAAGAAATCAGTAATACCACCCAAAAACATATAACAAAATGACATAAATAAATTAACACTTTATAATTACACTTAATGTCAATGGATTAAATATACCACTCAAGAGAGAGAGAGTTGTAGACAGGATAAGAAAACATGATCCATTAATGTGCTGTCTGCTAGAGACACACCTCAAAGACAAGGAAAAAAATAGACTAAAAATCAAAGGTTGGAAAAAGGTGTGTTAAGCAAATGGCAATTAAAAAAACATAGCAGGAATGACAATATTAATTTCTGATAAAATTTACTTTAAGACCAAAATGACTATAAGAGACAAACAAGGACATTATATAATGATTAAAACATCATTTGAACAAGAGCACATTACCATAACAAATCTCTATGCAGTCAGTGAAAGAGCCCCAAAATACTTAAATCAGAATTTAACAGAACTGAAAACACAAATAGATGACTCCACATCAATAGCAGGAGACGTTAATACACAACTTTCAATGAAAGATATAACTGGAAAGAAACTCAACAAAGATGCAGAAGAACTAAAAACATCATCAATCAACTTGACCTTACAAACATCTATGGAGCACTTCACCCAGCAACAGCAAAATATATGATCTTTTCCAGCACACATGGAACATTCTTCAGGATAGATCATACGTTATGCCACAAAGCAAGCCTCAATAAATTTAAGAACATTGAAATACTGCAAAGCATCTTCTCAAATCACAATGCTATAAAATTAGAAATTAACAGTAGGAAGACCAAAAGAAAAAGAGCAAATGAGTGGAAACTGAATAACACCTTTCTCAAAAAATGACTGGGTAATAGAAGAAATAAAAAACGAAGTTAAAAAATTCCTTGAATCAAATGAAAATGAAAACATACGTAATGTGGATGAACTTGGAGGACATTCTGCTGAGTGAAATAAGTCAATAAAGGAAGCAAAAATATTATATCAGTCCATTATTGTAAAAAGTCAAGGAAAGTTTTATACATGGAAGGGAACCTCTGCAGTCTGATATTGAACAAATATACAATCAAGGTGAATTGATTATTATTTGTGATTGGAACACAAAAGTGAGATATGAAGAAGAATCTTCAACCAGTAGTTGGAAATATGGCCATGGTGGCAGAAATGATGCTGGAAATCACATGGTAGAATTTTCAAGACTAACAACTTATTCATTGCAAATACCTTTTTTTCAACAATATAAATGGTGGCTATACATGTGGACCTTGCCAGTTGGAACAGATAGGTCACTCCATCTGTGGAAAGAGGTGATGGAGAAGCTCAATATCATCAGTCAAAATAAGGCCAGGAGCTGACTGTGGAATAGAGTATCAATTGCTCATATTCAAGTTGAAGTTGAAGCTGATGACAATTAAAACAAGTCCATGAGAGCCAAAATACACCCTTGATTTTATCCCATCTGAATTTAAAGACTATCTGAAGAATAGTTTGACTCATTGAACAGCAATGACCAAAGACCAGTTGAGCTGTGGGATGACATCAAGACCATCATATATGAAGAAAGCAAAAGGTCTTTAAAAAGAGACTAAAGAAAGAAAAGACCAAATTGGATGCCAGAAGAGACTCTGAAACTTGCTCTTGAACCTAGAGTAGCTAAAGCAAATGGAAGAAATGATTAAATAAAAGAGCTGCAGAGAAAATTTTAAAGGACAACTCAGGAAGACAAAGTAAAATATTATAATGAAATGGGTAGGTTTGGACTACAGACACTCAGGTTAGTGGATGAGCACAAACTGTTTACACCACATAGGAATATTAAGATATCATAAGTCATTTCAAATTTCTCACCTTTAGATGTAATGTTGTGATGGAAATATTCAAGTATATTTTTCTGAATTTCAGACAAAGTTCTTAAAAGAGATTCTGCTGTATGTAATAGGAATATTTTTAGAACTTTTGGCACATATTGCCAAATACTATTCCAGAATGTCACAGTTTAGTGTAATACCAATGATAAATGAAAATGCTTATGTTACCATATCCTCATCCAATTTAAATATTATTATTATTATTATTTTAAATCTTTTACTAAGTAAAAGGGCAAAAATCACATTCATAGTTATTTAATATGCACTTTTTTGGACCTAGTGAACTTGAACATAATTATAGATTTTATATATTAACTGTATTTCCTCTTTTGTGAGAATTGCATTTACATATTTTTCCCATTTAACTCTTATAAATCCACCATTGTTTTCACCCATATCATTTATTTTCTTTCAGCTAAATCCCTAGTTTTTCTATTTCCTTTAGGGAAAGAAATAAAAACTAAGTTTAAACAGAAATGGAATAACTAAACAGAAAGTATTTCCTTGTAAGTATATCAGCGTCACTTGTGGCTAGTGATAAAATGTGCTATTTTGAAATAACACCCTTTCAGTTTATTGTGAACTCCTCTTTTTCCAGAATGTCAACATTTATTCTATGCCAAAATTTAAAGGTTAACAATGAAGTATGTGTAGAATTACCTGTCATGAAGAAAGCAGAAATATCCACTAAAGATACTTAAGAAAATGTCATACTTCTGATTAAATAAATTTTGTTTTCTTTTTACAAATTTAGCACTGTTGACTGTCCTTTACTATTTGCCTCTAAGGAGTAAAATTAATTGTGATTGCTCTTCAACTAAAAAACAAAATATAATAAGGAAAGGGGCTCAAATTTTTGTGCATATTATCTATTGATTTAACACAAAAAGATAGTTAAGCCCTAATATTGGCATATAAAAATATGTACCCATGTATTTTTGCACCCACCACCAAGCTTAAGAAATAAACATTAGTGATCACATCAAAACCACCTGTAAAATCTCCTTCATACTTTCCTCTTTCCCTCACCAAAGTCAACCATTGTTTGAATGTGATGTTTATCTTTCTTGTACTTATTTTTATACTTTCACCGTAAATGTGTCACAATGAATACACAACTTTATTTTATGTTTTTTAAATTTTATGTAAATTGTATAATATTCTATATACCCACCTGCAAATTGTTTCTTCACTTCAGTAATGTACATTTGAAGCTTACGCATCTGGACATGTGAGGCTTTTTTGGGGAGCACTTACCTTCTCAAGTGTTGTTTGTGGGTCAGTAGCATCAGCAATGCCTCAGGGCCTGTTAGAAATACAGAATCTCAAGACTTACTCAAGACCTAATCAGAATCCTAGATGATTAGGATGCACATTAAAATTTAACGTACTGAGATTAAATTCCATCATATTAAAATCTCACATTTTATTTGTCTATTTTCCACTAATGGATATTTAGACTGGCTCTAAATATTTAACATGCTGATTTAATATTTTGTTTGTTTTATGTTTTATTTGGAAACAAAAAATCATCCATAGTAAGGGTTACCCATTTAGGCATGTGAATGACTTACCAAGGGAGTAGTTCTTCATCCCAGGATGACCAGAACTTGTAGCACATTGACTAAGGTCAGCACTATGTCTAATATTGTACATTTTTATGGTTTTCGCACCCTCCCTTCAATGTACTGGGGTCTTGCTATTGTTGTTGGGAGCCTTTGAGTTAATTCTGAGTGATAGGATAGAAAATCCCTGTAGGATTTTCTTGTCTATAATCTTTGTGGAAGCAGATTGCCAGGTCTTTTTCCCATGGAGTTTCTAGGTGGGTTCCAACTGCCACTTTTTTGGTTAGCAGCAGAGTGCTTAACTCTTGTACTACTAGAGTTTGCAAAAGTAAGGAGAAGGACTCTAATGTTTAGCCCACCATGTTGTTAGTAAGGATGCTCACTGACCAGTCCACAGAAGCCATGTCAGAAGCCTGTGAATGCATTCACTCTACACCAAGCTTCACTGGGGATTATGTCACCGAGTCCAGTGGCCAGCCCCATATACACATAGCCTGAGTCTCACCTTGCCCTCATTAAACTACCTACAATCTTTGGTTTTATTTTTCTTCTCAGTATTTAAGGAACCAACTGCTTGGGTAAAGCAGTTCTCCATTGAGAGAGACTACAAATTGCCAGTTGAATTCTCTTCTACTCTCTGGATCATCTCTGTTATGTCTAAAAACTCTTCCTTTTTTTGAGCCTAAAACAAAAATGTGTTAATTTATACCTTGGGGGCAAGAAGAATTCAGACCTTGGGAAAAAACATCAATATTATTCCTCTTGTTTCCATAGAAAAATTATATAATAGAGAAAAATAATACAATTTATTTCCATAACTTACTCTGTTATTAATAAAGTTCATCATTTACTAAATCTGTAGGATTTAGCTCAGAGTAAACGAATCAAGTTCATACCACTGAGTCACTACTATTTTTTAAACTCATCTCCTCCACACCAAGAACTTACCCTTTTGTAAATAAGGAAATTTGCTAAAAGAGATTAAATGGAATGACTAAGGAAGGTACCAAGGTTGCTCTGAAAATAACTGAGCTATATTTCCTCTGGTAAATGTCACTTAGAAAATTGTCTTACTGGTTCAATGCAGAATGAGTCCAATAGACTCTTCTTTCCTGGAACCATAGTAGGGTTTATTCCCAATGCTGCCTCAGCAATGAAGCTCCAGTCACACAACAAGTACCTACCACCAATAAATTACAAACAAAGAGTTATAACATTTGGCTGCCTAGGCAAGGTGAAATGGATCAGAGAATTAGGTAAGACTGACAGAGTCTGTGACAGATAAAATCTAGTAAATCATCAGTTATTAAAGTCTTGCTAAAGTGGACACAGCTATTTGATGGTAGAGCTGGCAAAAATCCATGAGCCTTGCTCTTTAGGCAGCTCAATTCAATAAACTGCCCACTTGGCGCCAAGTACTTCATATTTTATCTCATTTGATCTTTCAGATCATCCTGTAGAGTAATGGAATGAACACCATTTTACATATAAGTAAGCTAAATCTCAGGAGTGAGGAATGATAGGATTATATACATGGGTAACTAACCAAACTGAATTTGACCCAGATGGGCTTCTGATTGCAGGTCCAGGTCTCTTTCCTGTATATCTCACTAGATAGTTGGTAAAAATACTAACCACATTTAAATGTGGCCACGTGCACTTGCCCCAAGAGCCTATATTTGAAGTAATTATCCAGGTCACTCTGTCTCTTGATATTTCCTGCTCACTTTGGACTCTATCCACCTAGAAAGAAGCTAAAGTATTTCAGGGAGGTGTACTCTGGGAACTGTCTACTCTTGCCTGGGCACACTGCTGAAATTCCTCTTCCTGCTTGGCATCTGCAGTGTACAGTCAGATCAGATGGGCACTACCATATCCCACTGGGAATTTTCTGCCCACGTCCATCTCTGGTCACAGCTGGGACATCAGAATACACAAAATTTTGCTCTTTCTGTTTGCTCTATAGCAAAACAGTGAAGAACGTCTCCAGTTCTCTCTCCCTTCTCTTCTCATTCCCTCTCCTCCCTTTCCCTCTTCTCCCCTCCCTGCTCTTCTCCTCATCTCCCATTCTCTTTCCTTCTCTCCAACTCCCTCCTTATCTCTCTGAAAGCAAGGCTATTCATATCACTTTCCTGGGCTTAAATACATCATTTTTGTTTCTGACCCAGTCACTAGGGCATGAGTCAAATGCGGGCTCAGACAGATTTGAAGAAGCAGCTATAACTCAAGCACATCTCGCCTATATGATGACTACGTAGTCATAAAAACCAAACTCACTGCTGTTGAGTTGATTCTGACTTATAGTGACCCCGCCTTGGGTTTCTCAGGCGGTATCTCTACCAAAGTGGATTGCCCAATCTTCCTTCCAAGAAGTGGCTGGTGGGTTTGAGCCACCAGACTTCTGATTAGTAGTCAAAGGTCTTAGGCAGTACACCACCAGAGCTCCCAGTTACAAAGCTTCTTGTGCCTAGATTTTACCCCTATTATGGACCCTCATGTAAAGAAACTTCTAGACATCTCACCCCATCACTTTTTCAGGCATAGGTCAGTCCCATCTGAAATCAGCACCAATATAGCCTTAAAAAATAATAAATAGAGGCAATATTTATTGACTGCTTGCTATGGGACAGACTCTATATCCAGTGCTGCATTTATATTATTTATTCTTTTTTATTTTTATTGTGATTTGGGTGAAAATTTATAGAGCAAATTCACTTTCCATACAGCAGTTTACACACACTTTGTCTCATAACATTGACTACAATTTCCCACAATGCAACAGCTCCCTTCCCACTTCCTCCCAATAGTTACCTCTTCCCTGTGTCCATGTCTCCATGTGCTCCTGCCCCCTGAACTGTCTCCCTGTGCATAAACAGCCCTTCTTTCTCCCATGATTGTACTCTCCAAAGAATGTATCTACCTCAGGTAAATGTTCAACTCATATGCCTGTCTTTTGTTTGGCTATAAGCTACAGGTGTGTGTTCAATTCCAGACCTGAGGGACAGCTAGGGGCCATAGTCTCAGTGGTTCCACTAGGCTCTATCAGACCAGTAAACCTGGTTCTCTCCCCCCTTTTTTTTCCAAATAATTTTGAGTTTTGTTCCACATTGTTTTCCCACTCTATCCAGGATCTCCTACACAGATCTCCCTTTGACTGGTTGCCAGTGGTAGCTAGGCACCATCTAGTTCCTCTGGTCTCATAGTTGTAGAGGTTGTGGATCTCATGGTGTACCAGTACCTAGGACTAATTGTTTCCATGAATCTTTGGTTTTCTTCATTCTTCTTTGCTGTGGATGAGGAGAGACCCATCATTCTATCTAGAAGGCTGATTGCAATCTTTTAAGATCCTGGTCGCTACTCACCAAAGTAGGAGGTGGAACAATGTTTTGTGTAGTATGTTAAGCCAATTGAGCTTGATGTCCCCTATGATTATGGTTCAGAGCCCACAGGTTCAACTACTTGGTCCCTCTGGGTAGCTGGCTGTGACCAAGAAGTGACTACAACCTTGTCCCTTGTCAGCTCTACTATATACCTGGGAATCCTTACAGAACATACAAATACACTTGCAGAACCATTGTCTGACAACACTATGAATGGTCTTGGGTACACTCACTGCTGCATAGACATACCTAATAGTTCAGCCTGTCCACCCATCTATCCATCTGTATACCCGTGTTTGCCTTCACTGACAACACAGTACTGTATGTGCAAAAGGGTTCACCTTTGTTGTCTGTACCTCCCATATACCTCTCTCTGTCTTCTTCTTCCTCAATGCCACCATGTTGATCACTCACATTTGGTAAATTTCCCTTCTCTTTGCCCAAATCAATACTTACTGCTACCTATCTGTGTTCCCTGCCCTCCCATCCCAACTCTGGTAACCAACAAAGAAAATTTCATTCTATATATAAACCCTCCCTTGACTTTTACAATAACGGACTAATACAGTATTTGTCCTTCTGTGACTGATTTATTTCACTCAGCGTAATGTCCTCCAAGTTCATCCACATTATGTGGTGTTTTGCAGATTCTACATTATTCTTTAGGGTTGCATAGTATTCCATTGTGTGTGTGTACCATAGATTGGTTATCCATTCCTCAGTTGATGTACACCTAGGTTGTTTCCATCTTTTGGCTATTGTAAATAGTGCTGCGATGAACATGGGTGTGCAAATGTCTGTTCTTGTCATGGCTCTCACTTCTTTAGAATATATACCTAGTAGTGGAATGACTGGGAAAAATAGTATTTCTAATTGCAACTTTTTAAGGAATTGCCATACTCTTTCCACAGTGGTAGTATCATTTGACAGTCCCACCAGCAGTGTATGAAAGTCCCAATCTCTCCACATCCTCACCAGCATTTGTTATTTTCTGTCTTGAACTTTGCTACTAGTGCTAGGGCAAGATGGTATCTCATTGTTGTTTTGATTTGC
>NW_006921950.1:3122564-3125081 GCF_000298275.1 Orycteropus afer afer
ATGCCTTTGATTTCCCTTTCTTGTCTTATGGCCCTGGCTAGGACTTCCAATACAATGTTGAATAGAAGTGGTGATAGCGGGCATCCTTGTCTGGTTCCTGTTTGCAAGGGGAATGGTTTCAGTCTCTCTCCATTGAGAATAATTTTGGCTGTTGGTTTTGCATAGATGCCCTTTATTATGTTGAGGATGACTCTGATTGTTTTTCTAATGTTGAATCATCCTTGCATACCTGATATGAACCCCACTTTTTCATAATGAAAGATTTTCTTGATATGTTGTTGGAGTCTATTGGCTAGGATTTTGTTAAAGATTTTTACATCTATATTTATGAGGTATATTGGTCTGTAGTTTTCCTTTTAAGTGATATCTTTGCCTCATTTTGGTATCAAGGTTATGCTTGTTTCATAAAATGTGTTAGGGAGAATTCCATCCTTTTCTATGTATTGGAATAGTTTGAGTAGGTGTTGTCAGTTCTTCTCCGAACGTTTGGTAGAATTCTCCAGTGAAACTGTCTGGGCTAGGACTTTTTTGCTGGTAATTTTTTGATGACCTGTTCAATTTCTTCTTTTGTTATGGAAATGTTCAATTTTTCCACATCAGTCTGGGTTAGTTTAGGTAAATGGTGTGTTTCTAGAAATCTGTCCATTTCTTCCAGATTTTCAAATTTGTTGGAGTACAGTTTTTCACAGTATCCTGACATTATCCTTTTATTTCAATTGGTTCTGTTGTGATATCACCATTTCAATTCTTATTAATTTTATTTGTATTCTCTCCCTCTTTTCCTTTGTTAAATTTGCCAGTGGTTTGTCAATTTTATTAATCTTTTCAAAAAACTAACCTCTGGTCTTATTTATTTTTCCTATTGTCTTTCTATTTTCTGTTTCATTGATTTCTGCTCGAATCTTTATTACTTCCTTTTTGTTCTGGTAACTGTAGGCATTTCTTGCTGCTCTTTTTCTAATTGTTGGAGATGTTGATTTAAAGTTCTGATTTTGGCTCTTCCTTCTTTTTTGATGTGTGCATTGATTGCTATATATTGGCCTCTGGTCACTGCTTCTGCAGTGTCCCAAAGATTTTGGTATGTTGTGTTTTCATTCTCATTTGATTCAAAGAATTTTTTAATTTCATTTTTCGTTTTTTCGGCCACCCAGTTGTTCTTAAGGAGGATGTTGTTCAGTTTTCATGTGTTTACACTTTTCTCTTGATCTTTCTATTGTTAATTTCTAATTTGATAGCATTATGATCTGAGAATATGCTTTGCAGTATTTTCATGTTTTTAAATTTATTAAGGGTTGCTTTTTGGCTTAGCATATGGTTTATCATGGAAAATGTTCCATGTGCACTGGAAAAGATTGTATATTGTGCTGTGGTTGAGTGCAGTGCTCTGTAGATGTCTATAAAGTCAAATTGGTGGATTGTATTTTTAGCTTTTCTGCATCTTTGTTTAGTTTCTTTCCAGTTCTATGTTTCATTAAAAGTGGTGTATTAAAGTCTCCCACTATGACTGAGGAGTTATCTATTTGCCTTTTCATCTCTTTTAAAGTCTGATTTATGTATTTTGAGGCTCTTTCATTGGGTCTATAGATATTTATTATGGTTATATCTTCTTGTTCAGTTGATCCTTTAATCATTATATAATGTCCTTTCTTGTCTCGTATGGTGGTTTTTATCTTAAAGTCAATTTGATCAGAAATTAATATTGCCACTCCTGCTTTCTTACAGTTGCCATTTGCTTGATATATCTTTTTTCCAACCTTTGATTTTTAGTCTATTTTTGTCTTTATCTCTAAGGTGTGTCTCTTGTAGGCAGCACATTGATGGGTTTTGTTTTCTTATTCAGTTTGCAACTCTCCATCTCTTGAGTGGTCCATTTAATCCATTAACATTCAGTGTAATTATCAACAAGTATGAATTGGTTGCTGTCATTTTGTTATGTGTATTTTCATGGTGTCCCTTGTTTCTTTGTTCCATATTATTTTTGTGCTGAGCTCATTATGTTTATGAATCATTTTTATCATTTCCTTTGTTGCTGTTGTTTTAGTATTTGCTGAATATTTGTGCTTATACTCTTTTTTATTCTGCTGTGAAGGTTTATCATTTTTCTTTGAAGTACACTGTGATTTATAATTTTCTTCCCAAGTTTAGAACAGTCCATTCTATTTTGCAACTCTCTTGACTTGCTCACCACTTAGAAATTTTGTAACTACACAGTATTTTCCCTCTTTTTGGTGTGTAGTTGTCCTCTTTTGCCAATTGATATCTCTAGTTCCCTCTTTACAATCTTGTAAGCTTATTTTACTTTGGATATGTCCATAGCTCTGGTTTCTGGGTTATGTCATCTTGTGTATTAATGGTTGGTTGTTGTTTGTTATTTTTGGTTCTCTGTTCAAAGGACTCCCTTAAGTATCTCTTGTAAGGTTTGTCTGGTTTTAACAAATTCCCTTAGTTTCTGCTTATCTGGAAATCTCCTAATTTCATCATCATATTTGAGAGATAATTTTGCTGGGTATATAATTC
>NW_006921950.1:3125521-3128398 GCF_000298275.1 Orycteropus afer afer
CTTCAATCTCATTAATTCTGTTTTCCATTACATCTATTCTATTCCTTTGCCTTTCCTATGTGTTATCTATTTTTGACAATTTAGTATTAATCTTCTTGATATCTGTTTTGCTACCTTTGTAGGTCAAAACTGGTGAAATATTACCAATGTATATAGTTCAATTTATTTCCAATGACCTAAGGAGGGAGGAGCAGCTCAGGTGGTGCAGTGCCTAAGACACTTGACTGCTAACCAGAAGGCTGGTGGTTCAAACTCACCAGCCACTCCTCAGAAGGATGATTGGGCAGTCTATTTCTGTAGTGATACTGCCTTGGAGCCCAAGGAGAGGTTGCTATGACTTGGATCTGACTTGATGGCATTGAGTTTTTAGAATTTAAGGAGGGAGAGAAAAGGCTAGTGTTGCTAAAGTATAGAAAGCAAAGGGGATAGTGAGGTGAGTCTAGAAACAGGTAGGATAAGGGTCCAAAGATTGTATCTATGGTGCATGATTGTTAACACCATTGGTTATTGTTGTTACTTATCATGTAGTCAATTCCAAGACACAGCAACCCCATATATGCAGAGTAGAACTTCTCCCTAGGATTTAAAAGGCATGGCCTTTTGGAAACAGATCTCCAGGACTTAATTCTGAGATGCCATTGGGTGCATTTGAATTGCCAACATTTCAGTTGCTAGGCAAATGGTTAACCCAGGGATCTTATTACTAACACCACTGTTGTTAAGTGCTATTGAGTTGCCTGCAACTCATAGCAACCCTATTTACAACAGAACGAAACATTGCCAGTTCCTTGCCTTCCTCACAATCCTTGCTATGCTTAAGACTGTCTTTTAGCCACTGTCAATGCATCTCATTGAGGGCATTCAGTTTTTATAGCTGACCCTCTACTTCATCATGCATGATATTGTTCTCCAGGGATTGGTCCCTTCCAACAACATGACCAATATAGGTGATATGAAGTCTGGTCATTCTTATGTTCAAGGCGTATTCTGGCTGCATTTCTTCCAGGGCAGATTTCTTTGTTCTTCTGGCAGTCCATGATATTTTTAGTATTCTTCACTAACATCACAATTCACATGTATCAACTCTTCTTTGGTCTTCCTTATTCATTGTCCAGCTTTCACACTCATATAAAGCAATAGAAAATAACACAGCTTGGGTTTGAAGTATCTTATTCTTTAAAGTGACACTTTTACTTCTTAACACTTTAAAGAAGTCTTTTGCAGCACATTTGCCCAGTGCAATATGACATTTGATTTCTTGGCTGCTGCTTCTGTGGGTATTGATTGTGGATCCAAGTAAAATGAAATACTTGACAACTTTAACCTTTTCTCCATTTATTATTATGTTGTTTATTGGTCCAGTTTTGAGGATTTTTGTTTTCTTTACATTGAGGTACATCTCCATATTGAAGATTGTCATTTGATGTTCATCAGTAAGCACTTCAAGTCTTCTTTACTTTCAGAAACTACTGCATATTGCAAGTTGTTAATGGTTCTTCCTCCAATACTGATTCATTCTTCTTCATATAGTCTAGCTTCTTGGATTATTTGCTCAGCATACAAGTTGAATAAGTATGGTGAAAAGATACAACCCAGACACACACACTTCCTGATTTTAAACCATGAAGTATCCCCTTGTTCTGTTCAAATGACAGCCCCTTGGTCTATATTCAAGTTCCTCATGAGCATACAGTTTATACAGTTTCTGGAATTCCCATTCTTCACAGTGTTATCCATAATTTGTTATGATCTATACAGTTGAATATCTCTGCAGAGTCAATAAAACACAAGTAAACATCTCTCTGGTATTCTTTTGTTTCAGCCAAGATCCATCTGACATCAGCAAAGATATCCTTTATTCCACATTCTCTTCTGCAATCTGCTTGAATTACTGGTAGTTCCCAATCAATATACTGCTGTCAATCTACTGCTACAAATGATTATCTTCAGCAAGATTTTACTTGCATGTGGTATTAATGTTGTTATTTGATAATTTCCACATTCTGTTGGATCACCTTTCTTTGGAATGGACACAAATACTGATCTCTTCCAGTTGGTCGGCCAAGTAGCTATCTTCCAAATTTCTTGGCATAAACAAATGAGTATCTCCTGCATTGCATCTGTTTGTTGAAACATCTCAGTGGGTATTGCAACAATTCCTGGAGCCTTGTTTTCACCAATTCCTTCAGTGCAGCTTGGACTTCTTTCAATACCACTGGTTCTTGATCATACACTAGGTCCTTAAATAGTTGAACATTGACCAATTCTTTTTGGTACAGACACTCTGTGTATCTCTTCCATCTTCTTTTGATGTTTTTCCTGCATCATTCAATATTTTGTCCATAGAATCCTTCAATATTCCAACTTGTGACTTGAATTTTCCTTCAGTTCTTTCAGCTTGAGAAATGCCAAGCATTTTCTTCTCTTTTGATTTTTCTAAGTCCAAGTGCTTGCAAATTTCTTTATAATACTTTGTCTTTTCAAGCCACCATGAGAAATCTTCTGTTCAGTTCTTTTATTTCAGAATTTTTCCATTTGCTTTAGCTACTTTCTGTTCAAAAGCAAGTTTCAGAGTCTCTTCTGACATCCGTTTTGGTATTTTCTTCCTTTCCTATCTTTTTAATAACAATTTGCTTTCTTCATGTATAATTTTCTTGGTGTCATCCCACAACTTGTTTGGTCTTTGGTCATTGATGTTCAGTGGTTCACATATTTTTTTCAGTTGGTCTCTAAATTTGGGTGGCATATAATCAAGGTCATATTTTGAATGAAGGAAGAAGTCAAAGCTGCAATGAAAGAACTGGCGAAGAACAAGGCTCCGGGAATTGATGGCATACGGATTGAGATATTTCAACAAACAGATGCCCCATTGGAGGC
>NW_006921950.1:3129673-3130426 GCF_000298275.1 Orycteropus afer afer
GTGCGGGATCGGGCAGTGTTTCGTTCTGCTGTGCATGGGGTCGCTATGAGTCGGAAACGACTCGACGGCACTTAACAACAACAACAACAACATTTTGAATGTCACAGACTTGTCTTGTCTTCAGCTTCAACTTGAACTTGCATATGAGCAATTGATGGTCTGCTCCATGGTCAGCTCCTGGCCTTGTTTTGGCTGAAGATATTGAGCTCCTCCATCATCTCTTTCTTTCCACAGATGTTGTCTCTCCGAATCCTTTGTATTCCATCTAGCAAGGTCTACATGTATAGCCACCATCTATGTTGTTGAAAAAGGGTATTTGCAATGAATAAATCACCAGTCTTGGAAAATTCTGGCAGGCAATCTGAGGTGTCATTTCAACTGCCAAGTCCATATTGACTAACTACTGATGATTCTTCTTTGTTTCCAACTTTTGCATTCCATCACCAATAATTATCAATACATCTTGTTGCATGTTTGGTCAATTTCAGACTACAGAAGTTGGTAAAAATCTTGTTTTTTCATCTTTGGCTTTGGTGGTTGGTGATATTATTGGTTGGTATATATTATTGGTTGGTAATAATAGTAGTATTAACTAGTCTTCCTGGTATGCATATAGATATTATTCTATCACTGACAACATTACACTTCAGAATTTATCTTTTTGTGTGTGTGTGTGTGTGATTTGGGTGAAGGTTTACAAAGCAAATTCACTTTCCATACAGTGGTTCACATATACTTTGTCTCATGACATTG
>NW_006921950.1:3130819-3132816 GCF_000298275.1 Orycteropus afer afer
AGGATCTCCTACATAGCTTCCCTTCCAAGTGGATGACAGTGGTAGCCGGACACCATCTACTTCTGGTCTCATAGTCATATAGGCTGTGATCAGATGGTGTACCAGTCGCTAGGACTAATTGTTTCCATAAATTTTGGTTTTCTTCATTCTTCTTTGCTCTGGATGAGGAGAGACCCATCAGAATATATCTTGAGATGTTCTTTTTGACAGTGAATGCAATGCCATTTCTCTTTCATATGTCATTCTCAGCTTAGTAGGTGATATGATTGTCTTATTCAAAATGGACAATACCAGTCCATTTCAACTCCCTAATGCCTATGATATCAATCTTCATGCATTCCATTTCAGTTTTTGAGAGCTCCTAATTCTCCTGCATTCATACTTTGTACATTCCATGCTTTGATTATGAATGGATGTTTGCAGCTGTTTCTTCCCATTATGAGTTGTCCCCCATCAACCAATGAAGATGCCTAAAGCTTTACTCCATTCATGCCATTAAAGTTGAGTCTACTTTGGGCAAGCAGCTCTTCCCCAGACATGTTCTGAGTGCCTTCCAACCTGAGGGGCTTGTCTTTGAGCATTACATCATACAATGGTTCATGGCTCTTCATAAAATTTTCCAGAAACTTATAGTGTTTCACTGTTATTCATAAGGTTTTCAGTGGTAATTTGTTTTTCAGAAGTGGATGGCTCTGTCCTTCTTCTGATCTGTCTTAGTCTGGAAGCTGTGCTGAAACCTGTCTACCATGGGTGACCCTGCTGGTATTTGAAATATTTGTGCCATAGCCTCCAGCCTCACAGCAACATGCAAGCCTCTACAGTATGACAAACTGACAGACAAGAGGTGGATGTAATAATTACAACTCTAGAAAATAACCTAAATCTATGAAAGGAAATAATTCAAGAAATAAATTTTCTAAAATATTCTCATGATGGTCTTGAAAATACACAATTATGGCAGTTTTATTTCTCCTTTCTTTGTTTCTATCATATTCAAATTTATAGTAATGATTCCTTTAAAATGGAGACATTGAGAAAGGTTATTTACTTATTTATTTTACATTTGTCTTTTTTATTATTATTATTTTATTATTGTGATTTGGGTGAAGATTTACAGAGCAAATTCACTTTCTATATAGCAGTTCACGTATACTTTGTTGCATGTCATTGACCACAGTTTACCACAATGCAACAGCTCCACTCCCACTTCCTCCCCATAGTTACCACTTCCCAGTGTCCATCCCTTTATATCTCCTGCCTCCTGAGCTGTCTCCCTGTGCATAAGCAGCCCTTCCTTCTCCCATGATTGTTCTCTCCAGAGCGTGTGTCTACTTGAGGTAAATGTTTAACTCACAGGCTTGTACTTTGTTTGGCTGGAAACTACAGGTGTGGGTTCAATTCCAGACCTGAAGGGCAGCTAGGGGCCATAGTCTCAGTGGTTACACCAGGCGCTATTGGACCAGCAAACCTGGTCCCAACCATCTTTTTTTTTTTCCTTCCAAATGATTTTGCGTTTTGTTCCACATTGTTCTCCCTCTCGGTGCAGGATCTCCTACATCCCTTCCAAGTGGATGGCAGTGGTAGCTGGGCACCATCTAGTTCTTCTGGTCTCATAGTTGTATAGGCTGCAGATCAGATGGTGTACCAGTCACGAGGACTGATTGTTTCCATTAATTTTGGTTTTCTTCTTTCTTCTTTGCTCTTGATGAGGAGAAAACCATCGTTGCATCTAGATGGCAGCTTGCTAGCTTTTAAGATCCCAGTTGTTACTCACCAAAGTAGGAGGTGGAACAATGTTTTGTATAGTATGTTGTGCCAATTGAGCTTGATGTCCCCTGTGACTATGGTCCCAAGTCCGGAGGATCAACTACTCAGTCGCTCTGGGTGGTTGGCTGTGACCAAGCAGTGACCACAACCTTGCCCCTTGTCAGCTCTACTATACACCTGGGGATTCTAATCATTCACATAAACTTATAGGACCATTGTCTGCCAACCCT
>NW_006921950.1:3135464-3138627 GCF_000298275.1 Orycteropus afer afer
GGAGAAGAATGTATATTGTGCTGCTGTTGGGTGAAATGCTCTATAGATGTCTATAAGGCCAAGTTGGTGGATTGTATTGTTTAGCTCTTCTGCATTTTTGTTGAGTTTCTTTCCTGTTGTTCTATCGAGAAAGATTATTTTAAATGAGAGAAAAGTAAATCACTTTAAGCTTTTTGTGATTTTTCTTTCTTCTACATCTCTGTAAATTTCTGTGTTACTAATGGAATCTATAATGTAATGTTTGAGGAAACTAATTCATAGTAATTATATTAATTACCTAATGGTTGGAAAAGAGTCCTTGGATAGTATAAATGTTTAATAAACTTGACTTCAAATCATAACTGTTGGAGGTTCAGTCTACGCAGAAGTACCCAGAGAAAAGACGTAGCAACCTATTTCTGAGAAATCAGCCATTGAAAACCCTATGAAACATAGTTCTCTGACACATGTCGGATCATCATGAGTTACAAATGACTCCATGGCAACAACTAGGGATTGACTGGGATAAAGAGAAGTGAAGTGGGTAAAAAGAAACAAAAATATTACAGCAAACAATGTATTGTATAAAAATAAAATGTTATTCAGAATTTTAACCTAGGCATTCAACAGAAATTAATTTAAATTTCAGGATGTAGTATTGTTTAATTTTGAAAAATATTATGCCATTTTAAAAATCAAAATTAAATTATTTTTTGTATATAAACATTTCCCAAAATTAATGAATTTCTATATTCTTACATTTTGAATACAGACCTCTCAGATCTACTGGGATGTTTGTACTCTGCCCATGCCTTGACTCTACTCCCAATAACTCATCCACTATTGCCAACTGCTAATGCTCCTATGCCATGTGCTCTCCCATTTGTTGTTTTTGATTTTAGGTGCTGTCAATTCAGTTTTGACTTATAGTGATCCTATGTACAAAAGGATAAAACACTGCCCTGTCCTGAGGCAATCATTGCAGCCACTGTCAATCTATCTCATTAAGGTTTTCTCCTTATTTATTTATTTATTTTTGGTATTAATCCTTTACTTACCAGGCATGATATTCCTTCTGACAACATGACCAAAGTAGGTGAGACAAAATCTGACCAGTCTCACTTCCAAGGAGTGTTCTGGCTGCCCTTCTTCCAGTACAGATTTATCTGTTTTTCTGCCTGTTCATGGTATTTTCAGTATTCTTCACCAACACCACAATTCAAAGGCATCAACTCTTCTTTGATTTTCCTTATTAGTTGTCCAGTTTCCACACACATATGAGGGTACTGAAAATACCATGGCTTGAGCCAAGGGACCTAATTCTTCAAAATGACATCTTTATTTGTCAAAACTTTGAAGTATTTTGCAGCAGATTTACACAGTACAGTACGACATCTGGTTTCTTGACTGGTGCTTCTATGGTGTTGATTGTAGATCCAAATAAAATAAAATCCTTTAGAACTTTAATCTTTTCTCCATTTATTATGATGTTGCTTATTAATCCAGTTGTGAGGATTTTTGTTTTCTTTATACTGAGGTGCAATCCATACTAAAGACTCTAGTCTTTGATCTTCATCAGGAAGTGTTTCAGGTCTGCAGTTTCCACAAGTACGGTAGTGTCATCTCCATATTGTAGGTTATTAAGTCTTCCTCTAATCCTTATGCTGTGTTCTTCTTCATATAGTCTAGGTTCTTGGAATATTTTCTCACCATATAGATTGAATAAGTATGGAGAAAGGATACAACACTGATGCACAGCCTTCCTGAATTTCAAACCATGAAGTATCTCTCTCAGTAGGTTAGTACTATTTACTTAAGTCACAACTTTAATGTCAACCTGAGCCTTTAAGCCATTCCTGATTAATTAGGATTCATGCCCTACATGTAGTGAAACAAAGCAGACCAATGTCTACACATACAACTTTATAAAATATGAGTTGACATGTTTTAGAGTGAAAAAATTCTCTCCTAAACATCCTGATATGAATCAAACAAGTGGTAAATTGAGTTCTCTTTCCAAACCAATCTGCCTTTTCCAAAATAAATTGACTATATCAAGACTCTAAGGGACTCCATTCTATGGTGATTGCTTTTGCTTATTGGCTTCAGTCTTGGAATCCAGATGGTGCTGAAACCAGCTAAACTTTCTTTCTGATTGGCTTTGGGTTGCTATAGCAGCTGGACATGATCTCTGGGGAATTTGATTGGTGTGATTTATGCTGCTAAATGCAGAGGTTCACTTATATCCTATGCTGACTCTATAAATCTCTTTGTTCTCCATATGCAAATATCAGAATCAGTTGGTGTAGAATTTTAACCACTACTATTCATTTGATGAAACTTCACCACAATCATCATACCTGGCCCAGTTTTGTATTAGATTGCTAGGCTGAACTCTGACTTTGAATACCTTTTAAAGAAATTGTAGTTTTATAATGAATGTCTGGTGGTGTAGTGGTTAAGACATTTGGCTGCTAAGCAAAAGTTTGGTGATTTGAACCTACCAAGCACTCTGTGGAAGAATGATGAGGCAATCTGCTTCCTTAAAGATTTACTGCCTTTGAAACCCAATGGAGGTCACTATGAGTACAAATTGAGTCTATGGCAATGAGGGTTTTTTTTTTTTTTTTTTTTTTTTTTTTTTTTTTTTTATAGTTTTATAAAATGGTAGTCCATGTGCTTAAAATGGCCATATACAATCTGCTGAAATTTTCTGTGAAAGACCTCTTCAAAGTGTGAAAAGCAAAGATATTACTTCAAGGACTAATGTACACTTAACACAAACCATGATATTTTTAATTGCCTTGTATGCATGCAAAAGCTGGATAATGAATAAGGAAAATGGGAGAAAAATTGATGCATTTGAATTATGGTGTTGGTGAAGAATATTGAATATACTATGGAGTACCAGAAGAATGAACAAATCTCCCTTTAAAGAAAGACAGTTAGAATATTCCTTAGAGATAGGGATGACAAGACTTCATCTCACATGCTTTGGACATGTTATTATGAGGCACCAGTTCCTGAAGAAGGACATCACACTAGATAAAGTAGGGGGTCAGAAAAAAAGAAGACCCTCAGTTAGATGAATTGACACAGTGGCTGCAACTATGTTGTTGTTGTTGTTGTTGTTAAGTGCAGTTGAGACGTTTCCGACTCATAGCGACACCATGCACAGCAGAAC
>NW_006921950.1:3140072-3141618 GCF_000298275.1 Orycteropus afer afer
TGGGCTTGTGCTTACTCACTGATCTGCACTGAGCACTTTCCCTTGTTACCCTCCCGAGAGGGACCGGGTCTCCGGGAGCAAGGTAAGCACGGGCTGCAACTATGGGCTCCAACAAAGCAAAAAGTATGAGGATGGCACAGGACTGGGCAGTATTTCATTCTGTTGTTTTACATAGGTTGCTATGAGTAAGACTGGCTGAATGACTCCTAATAACACGAAAAATCTGATGATCTGACTTCTCTTGTGATAAAAAGGAAGAGTTCAATATTTAAGGAACTCTGGTGATACAATGGTTAACTGCTCCATTGCTAATTTAAAGTTCTGTGGTTTGAGCTTACCAGTTGCTCTGTGGGAGAAAGATATGGCAGTCTGATTCAGTAATGAATACTGTCTTGGAAGTCCTCTCTCACTACCATTGAGTTGAACCCGACTCATAGCGACCCCTCCTTGGTTTTCTGGGGTACTGTCTCTATGAACTTAATTATGGCTAAGAAGTTGGCTTATATTTGTCCTCTATATGCTGTAGTATATACATGGATATATTTGTAACACATACAAATATATATGTAGGCATAGTCTCTGCCAAATTTGTGTATATACTTGTGGGTGTACTCCCATATACCATCCCATTCCTGTTCTTACATATCTACCTATGCATATTTGTTATTGCTGTTATAGCAGGATTGTGTATACAACCGTATTTACCATTGTTGCCTCATATTCTTGTGTACCTCCCAATGTTTTGCTTTGGTCATGTTATTCTGACCTTCCCCTTATTGTATTGTATTGCTATCTTAATCAAAATTAATACATGTTGAGGCAGTTAAGGTTGTGTGTCAACTTGGCTAGGCCATGGTTTCTAGTGGCTTGGCAGCTGGCTGCCATTATTCCCCATGGTGAGATTGTAATCATCTCCATGGTAGAATATGCTATGAGAGTTAATCAGTCTAAAGGGAGCTGTCTCTGGCGTGTCACCTGCTTTCAGTATATATAGAGAGGTTTTGAGAAAGGTATCTAGATTTCTGGTGCCTCTGAATCCTGCTTTGGCCAAGTCTTTGTTGAGTAGTCTGCCATGTTGCTTGCTGATTGTGGAATCATTCCTGGACTTGGACTAACAGTCTGCCATGTTGCCTGCCAATCTTGAGATGGTGCCATTTTACCTGCTAATCTTGGGTTTGTCAGCCTCAGCAGGTGGGAGCTTCCTGAGATAGGAAGTGCCTCTAGTTCCAGTGGGCCTGGAATAAGAGACAGAGCTGAAGCCCAAGGTTGAGGGGCCTTCACTCAGCCCCTAGAGCTGGCACTCTGAATTTAGACTTCTAGCTTCCAAAACTGTAAGAGGATAAACTCCTGTTTGTTAAGCCATCCACTCATGGTACTTATGTTATGGCAGCATTAGAGAACCAAGGCACATGTTTACTCTCTACCCACTGCCACTGAGTCAATTCCAACGCATAGTGATCCCCACTGGATTTCTAAGGCAGTAAAGGAGCTCTGGTAGCATAGTGCCTAAAGCACTTGACTGCTAACCAGAAGGCTAGCGGTTCAA
>NW_006921950.1:3142511-3144212 GCF_000298275.1 Orycteropus afer afer
ATCTACTTCCATAGTGATACTGCCTCGGAAACCCAAGGAGGGGTCACTATGAGTCGGGGCCGACTCCATGGCACATAACAACAACAATGGTTAATGAGGGAGCTCTGGTGGGGCTGTGGTTAAAGCATCAGACTGCTACCCAAAATGTCAGCAGCTTGAACCCAACAGCCACTCTGCAGGAGAAAGATGAGGCAGCCTGCTTCCATATAGATTTACAGCCTTGGAAACTATGGGACAGTTCTTCTACGCTGGCCCGTTGAATCATTATGAGTTGGAATTGACTCCATGGCAGTGATTTAATGGTTAATGTTCATGAGCATTTCATCTATTTCTTGGCTGCCTGAATGTCTTTGGTGAAGTCTGTTCATGTCCTTTGCCCACTTTTTAATGGATTGTTTGTCTTTTTGTTGTATCTCTCCCATTTCTTTTTTGCTGAGAATTTTTATCTGGGATGCATGTTGGACTTTATCAAATGCCTTTGCTGCATTGATTAAGATAATCATGTGATTTTATTGTTTTCTTTATGTAGTAGATTACATTGATTGATTTTTTTCTTTAATTCTTTTTTTAATTGTATTTGTATTAATTGTATCACAGAGCAAATTTGTTGTGAACAATCCATACACCTTCTGTTTTTTGACACTTACTCCAGTCGCCACAATGCAACAGTACTTTGTCCACTTACTTCCCACACCCATCATTTCCCTTCATCCTTCCTTCCCATCCCCTCCTACCTTCTTAGCTCTATCCCTGGGTAAATGGTGCCCTTTTGATCTAGTATGGTTGATTTTTCCAATAAGTGCATACCCTCCTGGTATCATTTTTCACCTTATAGGCCTATTGTTTGCCTGAAAGTTGAGGCACAGGGGTTGACTTTAGTTCCTGGCTTGAAGGATATCTAAGTGCCATAATCTTGGAGGTTCCATCTGTCTTCACCAAACCAATAAACCTAGTTCTTTTTATGATTTTGAGTTTTATTCCACATTTTTCTCCCATTCTGAGACTGCATATCCATTGATTGATTTTCTAATGTTGAACCATACTTGTATACTTGATGTGAATCCCACTTGGTCTCTATACATCATCATTATTATTATTATGAGCTGTAAATTATATTGGCTAGAATTTTGTTGAGATTTTTTTTGTGTGTGTGTCTATGTTCATGAGGTTTATTTTTCTGTAATTTGTGTGTGTGTGTGTGTGTGTGGCTTTGGAATCAGCATTGAGCTGGCTTCAAAGAATCAATTTGAGAATATTCTTTCCTTTTCTATGCTCTGAAATAATTTGAGTAGCATTGGTGTGTGCTGTTCTCTCAGTGTTTGGTAGAATTCTCCAGTCAAGGTGTCTGGGCCTAGGCTTTTTTTGTTGTTGTTGTTAGAAAATTTTTTGTTACCTCTTCCATCTCCTTTTTTGTTGTAGGTTTGTTTAGTTTTTCTGCTTCATACTGTGTGAGCTTAGGTTGGTAGTGTGTTTGTAGAAATGTGTCCATTTCCTGTAGGTTTTTAAATTTTTTGGAGTTTGCTTTTTCATAGTCTTCTGTTATAATGCTTTTCTGTTTTTGGTTGGTCCTGTTGTAATGTCACCCATCTCATTTCTTATTTGTATTATTTGTTTCTTCTCCTGGTTTTCTTTTGTCAACTGGCCAGTGGCTTGTCAATTTTATTGATCCTTTCAGAAACTCAAGTTCTGGTCTTGTTGATT
>NW_006921950.1:3144926-3163702 GCF_000298275.1 Orycteropus afer afer
GAGCTTTGATATATACTTACAATGTTAGTTTACTTAAGTTTTTGTATCTAAGGTGTGTCTCTTGTAGCCAGTATATTGATTTTTTTTTTTTTTTTAGTCTTTTCTTCTGCTTCATGTCTCTTTGACTGTTGCATTTATGCCAATTATGTTTAGTGTGATTATCAATAGGGATGCGTTTACTACTGTCATTTTGTTGTGCTTTTTTTTGTGTGTGGTATTGACTTTTTGTTTGTTCTGCTTACTTTTCTATGCTGAGCTCTTTTTGTTTGTGGATTTCCATTTCCTTTCTTTTGTTGCTGTTGACGTTTATTGAGCCTTTATATTTTCCTTCTTTTTTATTTTGTTGAATAGTTTGTTAACTTTCTTTGTGGTTATCTTGAAACTTGCCTTTATCTTCCCAGGTTTAAAGTAGTCTTTTATTTCTTGATATACCCTTGACTTCCTTTCCATATGAAAGTTCTATAATTATGCCATGTATTCCTCCTTTTTGTTTTGACATTGTCATAATTTACAGATTGACGTCTTGAGTTCCCTATTTTCAATCTTCTAGCTTTGTTTCATTTTTGAGAATTATCTGAGTTGGTATCTAACTGAATTGTCCTGTGTCCTAATTACAGAGTTTTGTCTGATGTTGTTAGTTCTCTGCCTGAAGGACTCCCTTCTTTATTATTTCTGGTAATATGGGTCTGGATTTTATAAATTCTCTTAATTTCTGCTTATACAGAAATGTCCTAATTTTGCCATCATAGTTAATAGACAATTTTGCTGGATATATAATTCTCAGTTGGCAGATTTTTTTTTCTATCAAGGTTTTATACATGTCATCCCATTGCTTTCTTGCTTGTATGGTTTCAGCTGAATAATCATAGCTTAGTCTTATTGGTTCCCCTTTGTAGGTGACCTTTTGTTTTTCCCAGGCTGCTCTCAGAATTCTTTCTTTGTCATTGGTTTTGATGAGTTTGATTATGATATATCTAGGTGACTTTCTTTTAAAATCTATCTTATATGGGTTTTGTTGAGTTTCTTGAATGAATATCTCCTCATTTCTCATGATGTTAAGAACATTTTCTGCTAGTCAGTCTTTTACAATTTTTTTTTTTCTTTTTCCCTCATTCTCATGTTCTGCAATTCTGATCACTCATAATTTTTTCCGTTTTACGGTATCTGTGATAATTAAGGTTTTGTGTCAACTAGGCTGGGGCTGAGTGGATGGGCAGCTGGTTGTAGTAATTCCCTGTGATAAAACTGACAATCACTTCCATGGTGGAATATGCCACAAGCAGCTGAATAGCTGCTCTAAGGATGTGGTCTGCTTCTAGTATATAAGGAGAAACTTTGGGAAGGGTCTACAGTTTTTGGCATTCTTGAACCCTGCGTATAGCCAAGTCTTCATTTGTCAGGCTGCCATGTTTCCTGCTGATCCTAGAACTGTCTCTTGACTTGAACTAGTGGCCTGTTGTGTCATTTGGTAACATTGGGACTGTGCCATTTTGTTTGTTGACCTTGGGCTTGTTAGCCTCAACAACCAGCAGCTGCTTGAGTGAAGAGACACCTCTAGCTCCAGTGGGCTGGGAGCAAATGACAGAGCTGAAGCCCAGGGTCAAGGGGCTTTCACCCAGCCCCTAGAGCTTGGTACTTTGAAATCAGACTTCTAGCCTCCACTTGTGAGTATTCTAGCCATTCCACTTGTGAGTGTTTTTGTTAGAGCAGCACTAGATGTAACTAAAACAGTGTCCCATATAAAGTGTCACATGTAATTTTTAGATTTTCTTCCTTTTTTTTTTCTGATTTTTCCTCAATCAAATTCATTTCAAGGGAGTTGTCCTCTAACTCACTGATTGATCTTCCATTGATTCATTTCTGTTTCTATGTCCTTCTGTTAAGTTGTCTATTTCTGAAATTTTATTGTTAATCTTTTGAATTTCTAGTTGTTGTTTTTGTAAGGTTTCTACTTGTCTATTTTTTTAAAATCTTTTTTTGTTGTGTTGTTTTCCTGAATTTTTCTGTTGGTTTGTCTGTGTTTTCCCTGCTCTTTATCTCTTGGAGAAACCTATTTATTAGTCTTTTAATTCCCTATCAGGTAGTTCCATTATTATTTCTTCCTCTGGTAGGTTTTCTATTTCTTTATTTTGGTCACTTGCTGGAGCCATTTTGTCCTGCTTCATTAAGTGATTTGATATTATCTGTTGTTTCCAAGATATTAAAGTATTATTATCTTTATTAATTTATTATATATTTGTTTGCTATGTCCTGAATTTTCATTTTATTTCATTCTAATATACCTAAGTAGGCAGGGTATGCATGCTACATGCTACTCTGCTCTCTAATATGGCAGTACTGGAGTTCTCACCACCTGTCTCCAAGTGTAAGGGAGCAGTGGGGGTGGCTGAGGATGTAGCTGGCATTGGTGATGAGGTGAAGTGTCTGTTTGGCTGTCATCTAGTGACGGGTGCAAGGAACATTCTCACTGGTCTATGGGTTGGGTGTTGTGTGTTCACACTGCCAGTTAACAGGTGGTTGAGGTGAGGGTCCCTGGGTCATTAATCACCAGGTTAGTGGTACAGAAACTCTCACTAATAGTCCCACACAGGTTGGGCTGTGCAAGGTTGTTTGGAATGGGCATCAGCTTCCAGTTGTGGGGTGGAGGACAGTTCAGAGGGAGTATGTTTTCAGTAACAGGTGCCTGATATGAGGGCATGCCTCTGCCCTCTAGAGTGTGATGCAAGGTAGAGTGTGACACCAATCCTTGGGTCCCCAGCACAGGTGACTAGCAGAGTAGTAGATACCACTAATCTGTGGGACCCTGATGCAGGTGGATGAGCATCAGAGTGAGTGCCGCTGTTTTATGTGCTCCTGGTGCATGGGCCCTTGGTGTGGACAGCTGAGCATTGGGGCAGGAAGCATTGGTCTTCAGGACCTCAGTGCAGGTAGCTTGGCTGAAGATGAGATGCCACAGTTTCTAGGTCCCAGTGTCAATGTCCAGGTGGAGAAGCAGACACTTCTGATCTACAGGCCTTGGTTCAGGTGACTGGGTTTAGGAACTGGCACCTTTGGCATGTGAACCAGGCCAACCTTATAAGAAATACTAAAGGAAGTCCTTTGAACAGAGAACCAATAATAGCAAACAACTGACCATTAATACACAAGATGGCATAATCTAGATACCAACACAGCTATGTACACGTCCAAAGTAAAACAAGCTTACAAGATTGTAATCAGGGAACCAGACACATCAATTGGCAAATGAGGACAACTACAAACCAACATGAGGGAAAATATTGTGTAGTTACAGAACTTCTAAGTGGTAAGGAAGTCAAGAGAATTGTAAGATAGAATGGACTGTTCTAAACTTGGGATGAAAATTATAAATCACATGGTAACCTCAAAGAAAAATGATAAACCTTCACATCACAATAATAAAGAGGACAAGCACAAATATTCAGCAAATACTAAAACAATAGCAACAAAGGAAATAATGATATGATTCATAAAAGTAATGAGCTCAGCACAGAAAATTATATGGAAAAAAGAAACCAGGGAGACCATGAAAAAACACGTAACAAAATGACAGCAACCAATACATACTTGTTGATAATTACATGGAATGTCAATGGATTAAATGAACCACTTAACAGACAGAATGTTGCAGACTGGATAAGAAAACATAACCCATCAATATGCTGTCTATAAGAGATACATCTCAGAGACAAAGACAAAAATAGACTAAAAATCAAAGGTTGGAAAAAGATATCAAGCAAATGGCAAACAAAAAAGAGCAGGAGTAGCAATATTAGTTCCTGATCAAATTGATTTTGAGACAAAAAACACCATATGAGAACAAGGAAGGACATTACATAATGATTAAAGGATCAATTGAACAAGAAGATATAACCATAATATATATGGACCCAATGAAAGAGACACAAAAACATAAATCAGACTTTAAAATAGTTGAAAAGGCAAATAGATGACTCCATAGTCATAGAGGGAGTCTTTAATATACCACTTTAATGAAAGATAGAACAACTGGAAAGAAACTCAACAAAGATGCAGAAGAGCTAAACAATGCAATCCACCAGCTTGACCTTATAGACATCTACAGAGCACTTCACCCAAAGACAGCACAATATATATTCTTTTCTGGTGCACATGAAACATTCTCTAGGATAGACAATATGTTAGGCTATGAAACAAGCCTTCCTAAATTTAAAAACTTTGAAATACTGCAAAACATCTTCTCAGATCATAATGCTATCAAATTAGAAATCAACAGTAGAAAGACCAATGGAAAAAGAGCAAACGTGGAAATTGAACAACACCCTCCTTAGAAAAGACTGGGTAAGAGAAGAAATAAAAAATGAAATTCAAAAATTCCTTGAATCAAACGAGAATGAAAACGCAACATAACAAAATCTTTGGGACACAGCAAAAGCAGTGATCAGAGGTCAATTGATAGCAATACATGCACACATCCAAAAAGAAGAAAGAGCCAAAATCAACACTTTGAAACAACATCTCCAAGAATTAGAAAAAGAACAGCAAGAAAAGCCTACAGTTACCAGTTGTTGTTGTTGTTGTTTGCCATTGAGTCGGCCCCGACTCATAGCGACCCCTCCTTGGGTTTCCGAGGCAGTATCACTACGGAAGTAGGAATGCCCAACCTTCCTTCCAAGGAGTGGCTGGTGGGTTTGAACCACCAGCCGTCTGGTTAGCAGGCAAGTGTCTTAGCCACTATGCTACCAGAGCTCCTAACAGTTACCAGAGTAAAGGAAATAACAGATATTGGAGCAGAAATCAGTGAAACAGGAAAGATAAAGACAACAGAAAAAATCAACAAGACTAGAAGTTGGTTTTTTGAAAAGATGAATAAAATTGACAAACCCCTGGCAAATTTAGCAAAGCAAAGGAGGGAGAGGATACAAATAATATGAATAAGAAACTAAATGGGTGATATCACAACAGAACCAACTGAAATGAAAACATGGTATCAGGATACTATGAAGAACTGTACTCCAACAAATTTGAAAATATGGAAGAAATGGACAGATTTCTAGAAACACACCACTTACCTAAACTAATACAGACTGATGTGGAAAAGTTGAACTGATCTATAACAAAACAAGAAATAGAACAGGCCATCAAGAAATTACCAACAAAAGAAAGTCCCAGCCAGACGATTTCACGGGAGAATTCTACCAAATATTCAGAGAATAATTAACACCAATCCTACTCTAACTATTCCAAAATACACATAAGGATGGAATCCTCCTAATGCATTTTATGAAGCAAGCATAACATTGATAGCACAGGCAAAGGCATCACTAAAAAGGAAAACTACAGACCAATAACCCTCATAAATATAGATGCAAAAATCTTCAATAAAATCCTAGCCAATAAACTCCAAAAACATATCAAGAAAATTACTCTAACCAAGTGGGGTTCACGTGAGGTATGCAAGGATGGTTCAACATTAGGAAAACAATCAATGTCATCCACCACATAAATAAAATAAAGGAGAAGAACCACATGATCATATCAATTGATGGAGAAAAGGCAAACATGTATAGATGGATAGATGGGTTGACAGGCTGACTATGTATGGCAGGTGGACATGTACAGGTGGATAGATGGGTGGACAGACTGAACTATTAGGTATACCTATGCAGGCGGGAGTGTGCCCAAGACTATGTACAGGGTTGGCAGACAATGCTTTTACAAGTGAATTCATATATTCTATAAGAATTCCCAGGTATATAGTAGAACTGACAAGGAACAAGATTGAAGTCACTTCTTGGCCACAGCCAGCTACCCAGAGAGAGTGCATAGTTTGATCTGTGGGTTTGGGACCATGGTTGCAGGGGAAATCAAGCTCAATTGGCATAACATACTACACAAAACATTGTTCCACATCCTACTTTGGCGAGTAGCAATTGGGATCTTAAAAGCTTTCAAGCAGCCATCTAGATGCAACGATAGGTCTGTCCTCGTTCAGAGCAAAGGAGGATGAAGAAAATTAAAGATTTATGGAAACAATTATTCTGAGGGACTGGTACACCATGCAATCCTCAGCCTATAGGAATATGAGACCAGAAAAACTAGATGGTGCACAGCTACCACTGTTAACCACTGGGAGAGGGATATCTGTAGGAGATCCTGAATAGAGTGGGAGGACAATGTGGAATAAAACTCAAAATCATTTGGGGAAAAAAAAAAGGACCAGGATTGCTGGTCTGATAGAGCCTGATGAAACCACTGAGACTATGAGTGTTAGCTGCTCTTCAGGTCTGGAATTGAACCCACTCCTGTGGCTTTCGGCCAAACAAAAGACAGGCATATGAGGTGAACATTTACACTAGGTAGATACACTCCTTGGAGAGAACAGCCATGGGAGAATAGAAGGACTGTGTATGCACAGGGAGATTGCTTAGGGGGCAGGAGTATATGGTGGGAAGGACACAGGGAAGAGGTAACTATGGGAAAGAAGTGGGAGGGGAGCTGTTGCTATGTGGGAAATTGTATTAGATGTCGTGAGACAAAGTGTATGTGAACTGCTGTATGGAAAGTGAATTTGCCTTGTAAACTTTCACCCAAATCACAATTAAAAAAAAAAAATAGTGTTATAAAACACTTCAAACAGAAACAAAGACTAACACAATGAATCTCCATTTGCCCATAACCTAGTTTCAAAAACTATCAATTTATGGCTAATCTTTCTTTCTTTCTTTCTTTATATTTTATTATTTTTTTAATTCCCTTCACCCAAACTAAACCTATGTCTTAATTATCCATCTGTTTTCCCTCCCTTCCCCTCTTCTTCCATCCCTGGTAACAAAGAAAATGTCCTTTTGACTGACTTATTTCACTCAGCATAATTTCCTCTAAGTTCTCTGTTATGAGATGATTCATTGATTCTTCATTATTCTTTAATGTTGCGTAGTATTCCATTGTGTTTATATACCATAATTTTGTTATCCATTCATCTGTTGATGAGCACTTAGGTTGTTTCCACTTCTTTGTTATTGTCAATATTGTGCAATGAACATGGGTGTGCAAATATTTCTTTTTGTCTGAGGTCTCACCTCTCAAAGATATATCCTAATAATGAAATTGCTGGATCAAATGGTATTTCTGTTTCCATCTCTTTAAGGAAGTGCTATGCCATTTTCCACAGTACCATTTTATAGTTCTACCAGCAGTGTGTGAAGGTTGCAGTCTCTCCACATCCTTGCCAGGATATGGTATTTTCTGCCTTGTTGAACTTTGCTATTATTGCTGGGGTAAGATGATATTTCATTGTTGTTTTGATTTGCATCTCTCTAATGGCTAATGATCATGAGCATTTCTTCGTGAGTTTTTGGCTAACTGAGTATCTTCTTTGGTGTTCATTTCCTTTCCCCATTTTTGAATTGTGTTGTTTTTTTGTTTTGATGTTAAAGTGTTGAAATTTTCTATAAATTTGAGAGATAAGTCCCTTGTCAGATGTCATTGCCAAATATCTTTTTCCCAATGTGTAAGTTCTCTTTTTACTCTTTTGGAGAAGTGTTTTGATACACATAAGAATTTAATTTTTAGAAGGTCCTAGTCACCTAGTTTCTCTTCTGCTATTTGTGCATTTTGGGTTATGCTTGATAGTCTATTAATGCCATAAATTAGAACCACTAAGTTTGCCACTATTTTATCTTTGATAAACTTTATGCCTTTAGTTTTACATTTAGGTCTTTGATCCATCTGGAGTTCATTTTTGTGCATGGTGTGAGTTATGGATCTTGTTTCATTTTTCTGCAAATGGATATCCAGTTTTACTAGCACCATTTGTTGAAAAGACTATCTCTTCCCCATTGAATGGGTTTTGGTCCTTTATCAAAAATTAGCAGAGAATAAGCCAATGGATCTGTTTCTGGATTCTCATTTCTGTTCCACTGGTCTATGTGTCTATCACTCTACCATTACCAGGCTGTTTTGACTACTGTGGCTGTATAGCAGGTCTTGAGTTCTAGGAGTGTGAGCATTTTGAGATACGGAAGTATGAGACCTCCTACTTTGTTTTTCTTCTTCAGTAGTTCTTTGCTTATCCATAAGAACTCTCTTTCCTTTCCATATATAATTAGTGATTGATTTTTCCATAAACCATATTTTTATGGTTTAAATAGTCATATTTAATTTGAAGAATCCCTGGAAAAATCCTTGTCTGTGCGTGGTCTGAAACTGAATATTTTAGAGGAAAATGTTTATTTTGCATATAACTCACTGGCAATCCTGTTTTGACATTCCTACTCTGGATAATCTCATATTTTACAAACATATTAGTCAAACACACTGCTGTAAAAAAAATAATAAAGGCACTTTTATTCAGAGAAAACATACCTTCCCAAATCATGAAGATCAACTGCAGACTTGTCTACACAAACTATCTGACTAATGTCTATAGCATATTTGGCTACAGAAACTGTTTGAATCATCAACATAGAAATATACAATGCTTACTTCACAATGTGCCACAATTTAATTTTTGTGTGTAGGAAAGGATTACAGAACCATTCTGGTTACATTAAAAGCAAAGTCGGCTGATTTCAGCTTGATTTTTTTCAACTTGACTTTGGATATTAAAAACATTGGAGCCTAAAAAATAGGGGGCTCACCCCTATAGAAACCTTATTATTTTAAATGATTGTATTAAATCATTTCCCCTACCTCTCTGAGATAATTCAAAGGAGAAGCTTTTAGCTTCTTATTGCTATTTTTTCTTAGAACACCGGTTCCCACCTTGGCTGCAGACTGACATCACTGGGGAGTTTTTAAAACCCAGATGCCCAGATCTCATTTAGACCAATTAAATAAGAACTTCTGAGGGTTGAACATAGGCATCCAAATTTTTTAAAGCTCTCAAGGTGTTTCCAGAGTTCAGTCAAAATTCAGCCACCATCTTAGAAGAAGAAAAGCAAATCCTTTTGCCCAGAACAGTAGTTTTCAGCCTGATTGAACATTAGAGTCATCTGGGGACTTTGAAAAACTATCGGTGTCCAGGACTCCACCTAAGGTGCTCTGAATTAATTTGTCTGGGATTTTTCTCTATTAGACAGCAATTTCTCTGTAATTCATATCAACAGCTAAAACCACATCTTCAATTCCTGAGAGAAAAGGCAGTAATCTCTTTTCCTTTCCTCTATAAATCTCTGGATGATGCTTAGATGTACAAATGAAAAAGATAAATATTTATCCCCCAAAATATAAATTGTGCATAGAAAAGGAATGATTTTTTTTTCTAAAAGTCAGAAATGTTAAACAAACAAACAAACAAAACCAACCTAAAACAAAACTCAACAACAATAGTTAATGTACTTTCAAGCCTTTATAGTACAAGGAATAATGCTAAATGTTCCTCATGCATTATTTTAAACTTCATAATAATCCTGTGAAATAAAGATTTTTGTTACTGCCAATTTGCAGATGAGAAAACTGAAGCTATATCGAGATTAATTAATTTCCAAGGTCACATGCCTACTAATTCGCAGTGTCAGGTCTGAGATTCTACCCTACTTTCAAGCTAATTTGTTGGCCTCCCACAGTTACATGGTTGCTGACAGAAGACACATGATTCCTAGATCAGAGACAAAGGACACAGTAGGCAGCATGGGTTTCACATTCCTGTTGATTCCCCATGTCCCCAAACTTCTAGGTGGGTAGCATGGTGGCAAGTCCAGCTGGATTGGTTTGCATCACTGAGGAACCTCCTGGTTAGGAAACCCTAATCTTTTTAAGGGACTTCATGTAAACTTGTCCAACTTTTGCCCTGGCTAGAGACATTATCTTTCTTATACCGGACAGCAACAAATATGCCCTCTGCCTCAAAGACACCTGAACTACCTTAGTTGTCCAAGAGTGTTCATTATATAATCATCTTGGAAAAGATACTCCAGAACAAAGACTGTTAGTGACTATGCTGGCAGGATGTGCAGAAATGTTGTTGTTGTTGTTAGGTGCTATTGAGTCAGACCCGACTCATAGCGACCCCTCCTTGGGTTTCCGAGGCAGTATCACTACAGAAGTAGATTGCTCAACCTTCCTTCCGGGGAGTGGCTGGTGGGTTTGAAGAACCAACTTCCTGGTTAGCAGTCAAGTGCTTTAGGCACTATGCTACCAGAGCTCCAGTACAGAAATGAGAGATACCATAATTGTCTTCCAACATTTTTGAATAAGTAATTAGAAGGAAAGAGAAGAGATGGGAGAATAAAGTTCAAAAGTGGAAGCTAGAGTATAAGTGTTGTTGTTGAGAGAGGAATTTACTAGTTCTTAAACATTTTCATTTTTCATATATTAGTTTCTGACTTAAGGTATGAGTTACCTTTGTCAGGAGTTAATCCTCCTTCTAAGGACACTTGTTGGAACAGTGGTTAGAGCACTTTTCTGCTAATTGAAAGGTTTGTAGTTTGGACTCACCATCTGCTCTGCAGTAGAAAGATACAATAGTTTGCTTCCATAAAGAAGCCTTGGAACCCTATGGAGAATTTCTACTCTGTCTTGCAAGGTTGCTGTAAGTCAGAATTTGACTCGATGGCAATGGGTTTTGTGTTAATCTCTGTTCTGTTTCTCTTTATCTTGAGTTTATGAGTATAAGTGGGATTTTTTTCTTTTACTCTTTTTCCTACTGCTTATTTCTTTAGATGTCAATGAAGAAGAAGTAGAGATTAAGTTTGTGCTTTCTGCTAGAGGATCATGTAAACTTGTGAAGTCTTGGAGCTTCTTCCAATATATAATGTCTTTCTTCACAGAAATAAAATTGTAAATAATACATCATTACTAATGCAATACTGAACCATGCCCAGATTGTATTGTTTCTGTTGAAACATCATTTTAGACAACCAACCTTTGTATGAATTTTTGGAACATAATTCACTATAAATAGGGATGATTTATACTGCAATATTACTTGTGTGTATATATTTTAAAAAGTTAAATTTTGAAGCCTAATTTTCAATTGTTTCTTGAATATAACATGAACAGGTGCCATTCTTTGGTAGAAAGATTTAGCAAAGCACTCAGAGAAAATACCTTAAATACAACAAGGGTGTATTCATTCTAATATTAACTGGATAAACTACCTAGATATACAATCTAAGAGTAGGGCAGTAGTATATAAACTGAAAAGGTGCATACATTAACATGACATGAATTATATTGTTTTTAGATATAAAGTGTCTCTTCCTCAATTTATAGATGGATGCAGAGGTCCAGTGAGTGCTTTGCTGGCTTCCTACCCTTGCATAAGAAAAGCCAATAATTATCTTACTATCTCCTGAAATGGTCTACAAGTAATTCAAGTTGATGACAACTAGAGTGGTGCCAAACAGCTTGGCAGGAAGTCAGAGACTTCTTTGAACATAACCATTTTCGCTGGCCTGCTCTGTAACTTGATATAATGTGATTTGACTGATGCAGCACAATATTAGGCATCTAGTACAAAATTGGGAAGCATTGCTCTATCCAAGCCATCAAATGAGAAAAATATGGCTATGTATTGAAAGGGATTAATTTTCTTCTACCTGTTTCCTAGTTTAACAAGAGACTATTGAATTTGGGACCACTGGCATAGGTAAATGAAGTGAATATACCCAGAGAGATCTTCTTTGATAGTTCACCATCCAGAGGAATGAGAGTGGTCAATACATGACACATAGTTGAAAGCAGAGACAAAATTTTGCTCAATATTAGCTCTGTATGGAGTGATGGCCTAGAGAAACTTATTCTTAATTCTAAACACCACTTTTTCTAGGATCGTAAGTTCAAAATATTTCCATTCTTATCTTTTATTGAATGAAAAGATAATCTGCTGTAGACATGAAATTATTTCTATGATATGCTTGGCCATAAATACTCCCCTAAGTGAGCATATTTAACAAATCTTTACCAAGCAATAAATCGATGTAGTTATGGGCATTGGAGACACCATAACATTTTTTCCATCCTATTTCTTACCAATGGTGAGATGTCATTTTGTGATTTTTTCATTTCAATCTGTATCCATACATTAAACTTTTCTATTTTCTGACATTCTTCTTTTCATTGAATTCACCATACTGAATCTTTTTTTCTTTTTCTTTTGTTTTTTCTTTTTTTTTTTTAAGTTGTGATTTGGGTGAAAGTTTACAGAACAAATTGGTTTTCCATTCAACACTTCATATACACTTTGTTTTGTGAAATTCATTGAAATCCTCACAATCTAACAGCAGTCTTCTTACTTCCTCCCTGTGTTCCCTTCATCAGGAAGGGTATGTGTCTGGGTTCTATCCTTTCACCATACTTATTCAATCTGTATGCAGATAAAATGATCAGAGAAGCTGGAGTATATGAAAAAGAACACAGCATCAGGAATGGTGGAAGACTGTCATATGCATATGACATAACTTTACCTGCTGAAAGTGAAGATGACTTGAAGCATTTACTGATAAAGATCTAAGACTACAACCTCCAAAATGGACTACACTTCTACACAAAGAAGACAAAAGTCCTTACAAATGGACCAATTAGTAACCTTATGATAAATGGAGAAAAGATTGAAGCTGTGAAGGATTTCATTTTACTTGGATCTACAATCAAAGACCATGGAAGCAGCAGTCAAGAAATCCGATGACATATCACACTGGGCAAATCTGCTGGAAAAGACTTCTTTAAAGTGTTAAAGAGTAAAGATGTCCCTTTGAAGACTAAGGTACACCTGATCCAAGCCATGGTATTTCCAACAGTTTCATATCCATGTGAAAGCTTTTTACTGAGATTTTAAGATTTTCTTCTTTTTATTTTGGTGAGAAGTTTATTAGTTTTCTTTGAGGTTACATTGTAGTTTATCATTGTCTTCCCAACTTCTGTAGACTGAAATTGACCAAACATGCAATCAAGATGTATTGGCATATTACTGATGATGGAATGAGAAAGCTGGAAACAAAGAAGAATCACTGGTAGTCGGAAAATATGACCTTGGCGGTAGCAATGATGCCAGAGTTTGCATGATAGAATTTAGCAAAACCAACGATACCTTCATTGCAAATGCCTTTTTTCAACAGCATAAACAGTAACTATACACGTGGACTTCACCACATAGCATATACAGGAATCAAATCAATGATATCTACGGAGAGAAATGATGGAGAAGCTCAATATCATCAGTCAGAACAGGGCCAGAGGCTGACCGTGGAACTTACTATCAATTGCTCACATTAAATTTAAATTGAAGCTGAAGAAAATTAAAACATGTCCATGAGAGCCAAAATATGATCTTGAGTGTATCCTACCTGAATTAGCAGACTATCTGAAGAAGAGATTTGATGTATTGAACACCAGTGACCAAAGACCAGACAAGTTATAGGATGAGATCAAAGGTGTCATACATGAAGAAAGCAAAAAGTCATTAAAAATACAGGAAGAAAGAAAAGGCCAAAACAGACGCCAGAAGAGATTCTGACACTTTCTCTTGAGTGGACAGTAAATGAAGCAAGTAGAAGAAATGATGAAGTAAAAGAACTGAAAAGAATTCAAAAGGCAGCTCAAGAAGACAAAGTAAAATAGTGAAATGTGCAAAGACCTGGACTTAGAAAATACAAAAGAAAGAACATGCTCAACATTCTCAACCTGAAAGAGCTGAAGAAAAAAGTCAAGCTTCAAATTGCAATATTGAAGGTTTCTATGGCAAAATATTGAATGATGCAGGAAGCATCAAAAGAAGGTGGAAAGAATACATGGAGTCACTATATGAATTTGTCACTATAAAGAATTGGTCAACATTCAGTCATTTCAAGAGATAGCCATACAATCAAGAACAAATGGAATTGAAAGAAGAAGTCTAAGCTGAACTGAAGGACTTGGCAAAAAGTAAAGCTTAAGGGATTGAGAGAATACCCAATGAGACATTTCAACAAACAGATTCAATTCTGGAAGCACTCACTCATTTACACCAAGAAATTTGGAAGATGGTTACCTGACCAACAACCTGAAAGATAACCATGTTTGTGTCCATTCAAAATAAAGGTAATCCAACAGAATATCATACAATATCATTAATATCACACACAAGTAAAATTTGCTTAAAATAATTGAAAAATTCTTTCAGGAGTACATCGATAGGGAACTACCAGTAATTCAAGCAGGATGCAGAAGAGAATGTTGAATAAAGGATGTCATTGTTGATGTCTGATGAATCTTGGCTGAAAGCAAAGAATGTGAGAAAAATGTCTACTTGTGTTTTACTGATTATGAGAAGGCATTTGACTGTGTGGATCATAACAAATTATGCATAACATTGGGAAGAATGGGAATTCCAGAATAGTTAGTTGTGTTCATCAGGCACCTGTACATAGACCAAGAGAAAGTCATTCAAACAAAACAAGGGCATACTGAATAGTTTAAAATCAGGAAAGTTGTACATCAAGATTATATTCTTACACCATACTTATTCAGTTTGTATGGTAAATAAATAATCAAAAAAACTGGACTAGATAAAGAAGAATGTGGTATCAGAATTGAGGGAAGCCTCACTAACAACCTGAGATGACACAACCTTGCTTGTTGAAAGTGAAGAAGATCTAAAAAACTTATTGATGAAGATCAAATACTTTCATTATGGATTATACCTCAACATTAAAGAAAACAAAAATCCTCACAACTGGTCCAATAAACAACATCATGATAAATGGAGAAAAGATTAAAGTTGTCAGAGGTTTCATTTCACTTGGATCTATAATCAACACCCACGGAAACAGCAGTCAAGAAATCAAATGACATATGTTGTATAGCATTGGACGAATCTTCTGCAAAAGACCTCTTTAAACTATTTAAGAACAAAGATGTCACTTTGAGGACTAAGATGTGCCTGACCCAAGCATGGTATTTTCAAATGCCTCATCTGTCAGGACGAAGATTGGTCAATCTACTTCTATAGTGATACTGCCTTGGAAACCCAAGGAGGGGTCGCTGTGAGTCAGATCTGACCTGACAGCAGTGAGTTTGATTTTTTATTTTATTTTTTTTTGGGGGGGGAGGATTTCATATGTATGTGTAAGATGAAAAATAAATAAGGAAGACAATAGAAGAATAGTTGCATTTGAATTATGGTGTTGGTGACAAATATTGAATATACAATGGACTACCAGAAGAACAAACAAAATCTGTCTTGGAAGAAGTACTGTCAGAATGCTCCTTAGAAGTGAAAATGTCCAATCATGGGAGAAAGAAGGGCTGTTCATGAACAGGGAGACAACTCAGGGGGCAGGAGTGCATGGTGGGATGGACACAGGGAAGAGGTAACTTATTCAGTTAGGAAGTGGGAGGGGAGCTGTTGCATTGGGTTAAATTATAGTCAATGTCACGAGACAAAGTGTATGTGAACTGCTGTATGGAAAATGAATTTGCTCTGTTAATTTTCACCCAAATCACACACACACACTCACAAAAAAGTGTGAAAATATCCAGACTTCATTTCTCATTATTTCATCATGTTATCAGGAGGGACCAAACCCTAAAGAAAGATATCATGTTTGGTCAGGAAAAAGGGAGAAGACCCTCAATGAGACAGATTAACACAGTGGCTGCGATGATAGACTCAAGCATTGCAATGATTGTGAGGATGGCTTAGGGATGGGCAGCATTTTGTTCTATTGTACTTAGGGTCACTCTGCATTAAAGCTAATTTGATGATATCTAACAACAATAGGAACAACATATCTGGGTTGATTTGCAGGTCATGTTGTTGTGTGTCTTAATTTCTGGCTGTTGTCTGCCATTATTCATCTTTTCTGTCCCAAAGACTCCCTTTAACATTTCTTTTCTTTCTTTCCTTCTTTTATATGAATGATTGTGATTTGGGTAAAAATTTACAGAACAAATTCATTTTCCATACAGCATTCATACACATTTCGTTTCATGACATTGACTGCAATTTCTCACTATGTAACAACTGTCTTCCCACTTCCTCCCTATAGTTCCTTTAACATTTCTTATAAGGTTGGGGTAGTTCTTGCAAATTTCTTTAATATCTGTTTAAATGGGAATGTCCTAACTTTGCCATGGTATTTGAGGAATAATTTTTCTGGATATATAATTCTTGGCTGGCAATTATTTTTATTTCCTGGTTTTATATATGTCATCCCATTGCCTTCTTGTTTGAATGGTATCTGCCAAGAAATCAGAGCTTAGTATTATTGGTTCTGCTTTGTAGGTATTTTTCCAAGCTGCTTTTAGTGTTCTTTCTTTGTCTTTGGTTTTGGAAAGTTTATGATATGTTTTTGGTATTTTCTTTTGGAGTTTATCCAATTTGGGGTTTGTGGAGCTTCTTGAATATATATCATCTCATCTCTCATGATATTGGGTAAATTTTCTTCCAACAAATCTTTGACAGTTTTCTTTGTGTTTATTTTTCTCTTCCTGTTCTGGGATTCTGATCAGACATAAGTTATTCCTCTTTACTTTTGTCTCATGTTATTCTTAGGCTCCTTTAACAGATTAGTGCTGACAGATTTTTCTTCAATACCGCTAATTTTTGTTTTATTGATTCAATTGTACTCCTTTGTTCTTCCAATGCATTATATTTTTCTGAAATTTTAGTAGGAGTCTTCTGGTTTTCTTTTTGTTATTCCTGTGTATTTTCTTATTTTTTTTTTTTTCTTCTTTCTTTAAAATTTTCTAGAGTTTTCTGCATTTTCTATGATTTTGTCTGTAGTTTCCTTGAACTTTCTCTCAATCCATTGAAGGTACCTAAATATAATTTTTAAAATTCCTTATCAGGTAGCTCCAATAGCATCTCTTTCTCTAGAAAATTTCCTGGCCCCATATTTTGGTCACTTGTTTGAGCTTTTTTCTCCTATTTTTCTGTGTGATTTGAAGTTATCTCTTGTCTCAGAAACCTAATAGATGTTGCTATGAGTCAGAAATGACATGGCAGCAGTGGGTTTGGTGTTTTGGTTTGTTGTCTCTGAGGCATTATAGTGTTATTGTATTAATTTGTTGACTGTACGTTGGTTTGCTTCACCCTGATTTTTGTTTTGTTCTATATTAATATACCTGAGCAACAGGGTAGGCATGTTATTCTGGCTGTTATTTTGTGGCCACTGTGGTGCTCACCACCAGTCTCTGGGTGGAATTGGTAGTTTGTGAGATTATGGGTGAAAGTCTTTAATCACTGAGTGTTCAGAGCAGGTGAGGGCAGGCTGGGTAGGCATCTTTGTTGATCAAATGGTGCTGGAGCGGGTAGTGGCAGTTTCCCAGTGGGTAGGGCAGAAGATGTGTGTGTGGTATTTAAAGTTATGTGTCAAATTGGCTGGGCCTGGTTTTGAGTGGCTGGGCAGCTGGATGTAGTTATTCCCCATTATGAGATGAAATTGGTAATCAACTCCATGGTGGAATCTACTGGAGCAACTGAGTATCTGACTTAGGGATGTGGTCTGCTTCCAACAGATAAGAAGCAGCTTTGAGGAAGGTCTCTAGTTTTTGGCACACTTGGACCCTGCATGTAGCTAAGTCTTCATTTAGCAGTCTACCATGTTTCCTGGAGGTCTTGGACTGTCTCTGGACTTGAACTAGTGTCCTGCCATGTCATTTGCTAATATTGGGACTGTGCCATTTTGATTGTTGACCTTGGGCTTGTTACTCTCAGCAGCCAGCAGCTGCCTGAGTGAAGAGACACCTCTAGCTCCAGTGGGCCAGGAACAAGAGGAAGAGCTAAAGCCCAGGGTCCAGGGGCTTTCCCCTATCTCCTAGAGCTTGGCACTTTGAACTTGGACTTCTAGCTTCCAAAACTTTAAGATACTAAACTCCTGTTTGTTAAAGCCATGCAAATTTGTGGTATTTTTCTGTTAGAGCACCACTAGTGGTAACTAAAACAGGGTGGTAATTACTGGGTAGGATAGCTAGCTCTTTATTACTGGGGGAAAACAGAAAAATAGAAAAATAAAAAAAGAAGGTAGAAGGAGGAAGAAAAAATTGTTATAAACAATGGGAGAAAAAAGAGAGACTTAAGATGGAACAAGAGAAAAAAGGACAAGACTAAAGAGAAAAAGAAGAAAAACAGGAGGAGAGAAAAAAAAAAAAAAAAGATGTGGCACCATACTGGCTACATAGTGGTGCTACCAAACATGATTGTGTGGGAAATGTGGTATTCACTATGCAGAAGCACACACCATCAAACATGGAGGGTCAGGCATGGCAATACTGAACACAGAGAGGGTGAGAGGCAAGGTTTTCACTCAGTCAGATGAAAAATAAGAAGAATAGAAAGATGGGGATGGGATATGGAAGAAAAAGAAAAAAAAAACAAAAAAAGTGGGAGGAGAAGGAAGGACTGAGAAGAAGGTAATAAAGAAAGAGGGGAAAAAATGGTACAAGTATTAGCTGCCAAACACAGCTGCAACAGGAACAAGGATCTCACTCTAGGGGTGCACACACTGCTGTCCACAGAGAGCTGAGCGTGGGTGCTGCTGACCAAGGAGGAGGGGGCAAGATCAAAAGGGAATTAAAAAGGTAAGGGTGAAGAGGAAGAAATAAAAACAGAGGAAAATAAGGGGTAGAAAAAGGAAGAACTAAGAGGAAAGAAAAAAGAATAAAAATTAAAGAAACGAAAAAGCAGCACAGTGCTGGCAAAATGGCCAGCTACCAAACATGGCTGCACAGTAACACAGCACTCGCTCTGCTGGTGCAGTCACCTCTGACCACAGAGTGGGGCAGGCAGGTATTGCTGGCTGTGTGAGCAGCAGAGAAGGGGATGCCATGTTTCAGGATCCCCATTCTGAAAAGAA
>NW_006921950.1:3163802-3176837 GCF_000298275.1 Orycteropus afer afer
TTTCATATGTATGTGTAAGATGAAAAATAAATAAGGAAGACAATAGAAGAATAGTTGCATTTGAATTATGGTGTTGGTGACAAATATTGAATATACAATGGACTACCAGAAGAACAAACAAAATCTGTCTTGGAAGAAGTACTGTCAGAATGCTCCTTAGAAGTGAAAATGTCCAATCATGGGAGAAAGAAGGGCTGTTCATGAACAGGGAGACAACTCAGGGGGCAGGAGTGCATGGTGGGATGGACACAGGGAAGAGGTAACTTATTCAGTTAGGAAGTGGGAGGGGAGCTGTTGCATTGGGTTAAATTATAGTCAATGTCACGAGACAAAGTGTATGTGAACTGCTGTATGGAAAATGAATTTGCTCTGTTAATTTTCACCCAAATCACACACACACACTCACAAAAAAGTGTGAAAATATCCAGACTTCATTTCTCATTATTTCATCATGTTATCAGGAGGGACCAAACCCTAAAGAAAGATATCATGTTTGGTCAGGAAAAAGGGAGAAGACCCTCAATGAGACAGATTAACACAGTGGCTGCGATGATAGACTCAAGCATTGCAATGATTGTGAGGATGGCTTAGGGATGGGCAGCATTTTGTTCTATTGTACTTAGGGTCACTCTGCATTAAAGCTAATTTGATGATATCTAACAACAATAGGAACAACATATCTGGGTTGATTTGCAGGTCATGTTGTTGTGTGTCTTAATTTCTGGCTGTTGTCTGCCATTATTCATCTTTTCTGTCCCAAAGACTCCCTTTAACATTTCTTTTCTTTCTTTCCTTCTTTTATATGAATGATTGTGATTTGGGTAAAAATTTACAGAACAAATTCATTTTCCATACAGCATTCATACACATTTCGTTTCATGACATTGACTGCAATTTCTCACTATGTAACAACTGTCTTCCCACTTCCTCCCTATAGTTCCTTTAACATTTCTTATAAGGTTGGGGTAGTTCTTGCAAATTTCTTTAATATCTGTTTAAATGGGAATGTCCTAACTTTGCCATGGTATTTGAGGAATAATTTTTCTGGATATATAATTCTTGGCTGGCAATTATTTTTATTTCCTGGTTTTATATATGTCATCCCATTGCCTTCTTGTTTGAATGGTATCTGCCAAGAAATCAGAGCTTAGTATTATTGGTTCTGCTTTGTAGGTATTTTTCCAAGCTGCTTTTAGTGTTCTTTCTTTGTCTTTGGTTTTGGAAAGTTTATGATATGTTTTTGGTATTTTCTTTTGGAGTTTATCCAATTTGGGGTTTGTGGAGCTTCTTGAATATATATCATCTCATCTCTCATGATATTGGGTAAATTTTCTTCCAACAAATCTTTGACAGTTTTCTTTGTGTTTATTTTTCTCTTCCTGTTCTGGGATTCTGATCAGACATAAGTTATTCCTCTTTACTTTTGTCTCATGTTATTCTTAGGCTCCTTTAACAGATTAGTGCTGACAGATTTTTCTTCAATACCGCTAATTTTTGTTTTATTGATTCAATTGTACTCCTTTGTTCTTCCAATGCATTATATTTTTCTGAAATTTTAGTAGGAGTCTTCTGGTTTTCTTTTTGTTATTCCTGTGTATTTTCTTATTTTTTTTTTTTTCTTCTTTCTTTAAAATTTTCTAGAGTTTTCTGCATTTTCTATGATTTTGTCTGTAGTTTCCTTGAACTTTCTCTCAATCCATTGAAGGTACCTAAATATAATTTTTAAAATTCCTTATCAGGTAGCTCCAATAGCATCTCTTTCTCTAGAAAATTTCCTGGCCCCATATTTTGGTCACTTGTTTGAGCTTTTTTCTCCTATTTTTCTGTGTGATTTGAAGTTATCTCTTGTCTCAGAAACCTAATAGATGTTGCTATGAGTCAGAAATGACATGGCAGCAGTGGGTTTGGTGTTTTGGTTTGTTGTCTCTGAGGCATTATAGTGTTATTGTATTAATTTGTTGACTGTACGTTGGTTTGCTTCACCCTGATTTTTGTTTTGTTCTATATTAATATACCTGAGCAACAGGGTAGGCATGTTATTCTGGCTGTTATTTTGTGGCCACTGTGGTGCTCACCACCAGTCTCTGGGTGGAATTGGTAGTTTGTGAGATTATGGGTGAAAGTCTTTAATCACTGAGTGTTCAGAGCAGGTGAGGGCAGGCTGGGTAGGCATCTTTGTTGATCAAATGGTGCTGGAGCGGGTAGTGGCAGTTTCCCAGTGGGTAGGGCAGAAGATGTGTGTGTGGTATTTAAAGTTATGTGTCAAATTGGCTGGGCCTGGTTTTGAGTGGCTGGGCAGCTGGATGTAGTTATTCCCCATTATGAGATGAAATTGGTAATCAACTCCATGGTGGAATCTACTGGAGCAACTGAGTATCTGACTTAGGGATGTGGTCTGCTTCCAACAGATAAGAAGCAGCTTTATCCTTTCCTTTGAAGTTCTGAGTTCCAGGATAGTCACCCATTGCTATTTCCCTTGTTTTTGTGAGGCTTTGTTGTAGAGGGTTGGGATGGTGTATCTGCCTGTTCCACCATCTTGGATCCTCCTCCTTCATGCTGATTTATTTTTTAGCTATTGAGAAAAGTAATGTTAATATTAGGAGTTCTGAATAGAAGATAATTCTTATAGCCTACTTACTAATTTTCTATTAAACAAATATTCAGTGAAAACCAAGTAAAGATCTACTTGGTTTTGACACATAATATAATGTGATGAAATATAATAGTCCTTACAATTAAGGAATTTAAAACTCTGCCTGTCACAGAAGATAGTGTCAATTCTTCTCACTGTGCCAATCACTTGGAACTTTTACATAGCTCGTGTAGGTATATGTCCTGGATTGAATTGTGTCTTTCCAAAATATGTGTCAACCTGACTAGGCCATGATTCTCAGTGGTTTGACAGTTAAGTAACTGACAATTATATTATTGGCTTGACAATTATATAATTCACGTTATATAATTGGCTTGACAACTATATAATGATGTAATATGACAGTTATATAATAATGTAATCATCACCCATGGTGTTGTCTAATGTAATTATCCTCTATTTGTGCTGTATTGCAAACCCTGACCTCTGTGTGTTGGTGTTGTCAGAAGAGACCATTCCCTGAAGAAAGATATTGTGGTTGGTAAAGTGAAAGGTCAGTGAAATGGGGAAGACCCTCAACAAGATGGATGACACAATGGCTGCAATGATGGTATAAATATAGCAGAGATTATGAGGATGCCATGTGACCAGGCAGTGTTTCATTCATTGTACTTAGGGTTGCTGTGAGTCAAAGCTCACTTGATAGCACCTAACAACAAGATTATGCTTGTTACGTTAATGAGGCAGGATTAGGGATGAAACACCCTTATTCAGATCACAGCCTTGATCCAATGTAAGGGGAGTTTCCCAGGGGTATGTTTTGTGTCATCTTTTATCTTACAAGAGCTAAAAGAAAAGAGAAGCAAATAGAGAGAGAGAGAACTACAACATCAAGAAAGAAAAGCAGGAAGCCAGATATTTCCTTTAATCTTGTGGCCCCTGGGCTGAGAACTTCCTAGACCCAGGGGAAGATCGATGTCAAGACACATGGAAATCTGCAAGGAATGCTGGGCCCATAGTGTTGTAAGAAGACAAGGGTCATACCCCATAGCTGAAGAGAGAGAAAGCTTTCCCCTAGAGCTGACATCCTGAATTCAGACTTCTAACCTCCTCAACTATGGGAGAATAAATTTATGTTTGTTAAGGCCATCCACTTGTGGAATTTCTATTATAGCAGTACTAGATAACTAAGACAGTATGAGTCTCTAAAATTGGAGATAGAACTATATTAAACATGTTTGACTAAATATATTCATTTATTTCCCTGAAATCTTACTAAAGTGACACTAGAGGAATTTAAAAGATAAAAAACCCATAAGGGAAAAAAAAAAAAAAGAGAAAGAGAGAACACTACAGTTGACTAAATCATAAACCAAAATTTTAAATGCTGGGAAGCTTATAGATGAGTGGTAATTGACCTATCAAAGTACAGAAACCTTAAATCCAAGCCTGCTGGGCTGGTGAAAACCAAGCCAATCAGTCCTATGGATACCTGAAAATGTTAAGGAGTTGACAGCATCAGGTACTTCAGCACACATGATATTCGATGGGGCTGGATAAGGGAAGATGAGTTGAAAGTCTTTAAAGATATCCCTTAGACAATCTTATCCCCCTTCTAATCCCACAAAGTGACATGATCCCCTCTCTACAATTCATGAAGGAAACTGAAGTAAAGTTTCCTCAGTATAGATGTTGAATCAGACAAGTTCCGATTTGGAGAATACTGAATACAGCTTATGATGGCTATGATAAACCATACTAAAACTGTAGGAATGACGTGAAAGCCTATAGACTGAATTATAAGCTCCTTACACTATCCTTCTCCTATTTCGTTCCCAGGATACTGTCATTTGGGCAAGTTCCCTCAGCAAGACATTGAACAATTGCTTTCTGGGCACAAAGCAGCCTAAGAGAAAAGTCCTAAATGCTGAAATTGGGGCCTTCAATAAAATGACTAGGTTCTATAATAAAGACCACCAGTTATCAAAATCAATCATGTATCCAAAGTATAATCCCTATATTACTATCTTGCTCTTAAATTTAGATAACTAAGAATCATCAGACTTTTGAGGAAAACTTTCAGAGAGAGAGCAAGAGAATATAATCAGTAGAAACACAGAAAATTAAAGAAGACCAAAACACACAAACTCATACACCTTAATTAAAATCCTCATACATATTATACACACAAATCAAGAGCAAGGGACCATAAAATAGAGCAGTCAGTTAACAAGGAAGAGCTCTTAGAAATTAAAAGTGGTAGCATAAATTAAAAGTAAAATAGAAGAGTTTAAAATTAAAGCAAAAATATATTCCAAAAGATACAATGAAAATAGTAGAGACAAATTAAAAATAAATTCAGGATTGGGTGCCCAGAGAAAATACATGGGGGAAAATTTTCAAGATATAGTATAAGAACATTACTCAGAGGCTCCAGTTTTAAAAGCCTACCAAGTGTTCAGCAAGAAATATCTAGTGCCTAACCAAGTATATTATCTGGATATTTCAGGAGATTAGGGTCAAAGTGAAGAACCGTAAGAACTCAAAAATCTTAAAAACAAAACAAGAACAAAAAGTCACATGTTATTGAATTACAAATCATAATAGCATTGGGTTCCTCAATAGTAATAATATCAGAATCTAGAATGAGGATCAGCCAAGTATGTCCTGTTTTTGTAAATAAAATGTACTGGCACACAGCCACATTCATTTGTTTACATATTGACCTTGGTTCTTTTTTCAAGCTGCAACAGTAGAGTTAAATTGTTACAACAAGCCTAAACATTTAATAACTGATCCTTCATTTAAAAGTTACTAAGCCATGAATTAGAACACAACTGAGTAATATATTCAAAATTATGAGAAAATATTATTTACTACTGATAACTTGTTACCCAGCCACACTATAAATTGATTATAAACAGAGAATAAGGACATTGTCAGACAGACAAAATCTTGAACATTTTCTCTCTCAAATACATTCTCAGAAAACTTCTAGAAAAAACAGAGATTCACAGGGAAATTGGCTAAAGCAAATTTTAAGATGACATCTGTAGAGCAAACAGCCCTGTCTGAAGCAGAGAGATGGAGGGTGTAGTATAGATATTCAAATAAACAAATGGTATTGAGAAAATACCTGAAATGTCTGATTAATATATTTAGAGGAGAGTTGGAGCACAGTACTTGAGATGAATTGGTAATAAGTATACATTTCAAAACAAATTCAAAACACAAGGCAGGAATTTCTTCCAGGGAAGCAAAAGTTTGTACAAGCAATAAAATGTAATCATAATATATTTAATCAGCTTAGCTGTGAGCAATATTTACCTGGTCATAATAATGTAATCACTGAAGACTAATTTAATCCAAAAAAGATGATATGACCATATTTGTAGAATGGTTGTTTTTGTTGTTGTTATGTGCCATTGAGTCGAACCCGACTCATAGCGATCCCTTGTTGGGTTTCCAAGGCGGTATCACTACGGAAGTAGATTGCCCCATCATCCTTCCGAGGGGCTGGTGGGTTTGAACTGCCAGCCTTCTTGTAGAATGGGGATCAAGGAAATGTGTGTGTGGGGAGGGGGGAGGGGAGGAATGGGCATATACAAGAGCTAATCTTTCTCATTTAAGAATTAAATAATTTAAAGCGGTATATTCACGGTATTTTGAAATAGAAACGTAAGTATCTTGAGAAACAGAAGAGATGAAAATCAATGCTTCTTATGAGTGAGAATTAGTTTTTGGCAAGGAGGAATTAATTAGCAATGGGTAGACATGGCTGTTTTTTCATTATAAGGCTAGAATATTCTTTGATTATTAAGCTGTGAACTTCTATCAGTCTCACAAAAAAATAAATTTTAATAAAGAAAAGTCTATAGGCTAATCATTTAAAATTTGAGGCTATTTGAAATTCTTCTTTAATTGTCAGCTTTCATGTTCAAAATCAGATGTTCAGGGTGAAATGTCACCATTTGGCAGATAAAAATGTCCTCCATTTTCACTGCACACAGATATTTCAAACTGAAGGAACAGATATGAATCACTGAGAATTTGAAAATGGTTCACCTCCCTGGAGACAGGTCAAATATTCAAGGGAAAAAAGTGAAAATGTAATTCTTTTCCAGAAGGTTCAGCAATCTATAATAAGGACAGTCATAGCAAAGATTTTTAGAATGTAAAAATAACTTTAAGGCAGAAGGCTTAATGCCAGGAGAAAATTAATAATCCATAATTAAAAGAGATGAAGATAAATATAAAAATGAAAGGTACAAAACTCTGCTCTTTAGAGTGAAAAATTAGCCTGACTTATGATTTGTGAATTTGAACTACATTTCTATGAAGAGGACTGAATGCATAGTAGCAATAATAACTGCTGCATCTTTTATGCAGGATTAATAATATACTTCCACTGGTGATCATGATTTATAATGCAATGCATATTTCATAGAGGTTCAATCATACACCTTCCCAAAGAAATTTTTGTCTCAAGTGCACTGTTGGAACTAGAATCCAAAAATTTACTAATACTGGCTCTAAAATTCAAATGTGGTAATGCTCTCAGAACAATTAGAAATATAATTTAGTTGAATATTAAAGAATAAGAGAAATTTATGCATAATGTAATACTTCTATTTTTCTGGGGATATAAGAAAATTATGAGAACTACACCATTTTCAAGACTTCTATCCTCAAGGCTTAGAGAAAAGAATTAAAATGATAAAGAATAAAATGTTATATATATGTAAAATATTGGGCAAAGATAATAAGAATTAATACCATACTGTAGAAAAGGCAGTATCTTAGTTACCTAGTGCCTCTGTAACACAAATACTATGAGTATCTGGCTTTATGAACACAGATTGATTTTCTCACCCTCTAAATCAGGATCTGGGCTGTGTTGATTCCTTCCTTGTAGGAAGAATAGCTTCTGTCTTCCCCTTATGTGTGTATGTGTAATCTGCCCATTTTTTAACTCAGAACTGATTAGGTTTAGCATACAACCAATACTAGCATGGACTCATTAACATAACAAAGACAATTCTATTTCCAAACAGGATTATATTCGCAAATTTAGGGTTAAGATTACAACACATAGTTTGGGAGGACACAATGAAATCCATTATGGAAAGCTATGTTGGAGTTTTCTTTTTAAGGGGGAGGGGAAGGAAATCTCAGATTTTAGAGTACCATTCTGCTGATTTTGTTACATGTTAAAGCAATCTTTGCAAATTAGATGAGATCTGACTGCCAATTTCTATACTGGAGTTTCTCAATTAACTACAGACATTCTGCTCAAATGAATACTCCTTGTTTCTTATTTGAGCTTCTTCAAATTTCCATGGACTCTCTGACCATAACAAGCTATATGGCAAGAAGAGAAATTGCACAGCTAATGCCACATCTTTCTAACTTTAAAATTTGATTTTAGAAAATAGAATCATTCCATTGTAAATAGTTTCTTAAAAAATATTTTTGGAATTATGTTAGGAAGTGGATTTGGATGCGGAAAAGAAAAAGGAAAAGCTCGATAAATATCCATCACAACTCCTCTACTCCTGTGGCACCCTAAAAACCCTGTTTTCTCACATTTCCAGAAATAGCCAGCCTAAAATAGTGCAATTATTCCATATGCAACCTATGTCATGAATCTTCCTGGAAGGAATGATGACATGAGGTAGGGATTGATATAGATTAATGGACAATAGCTAATGATTTGGAAGGAGTATAATTGGAGAAATAGTGATAAATTCTGGAAGACATATGTAGATGAATATCTCAAAATAAGTCCTTGAATGTTCAACTAAGCATCTGCATTCTAAAGGAAGTTCTTAATAATCAAGTAGATAAGATGTCTACTCTGATTTTCAGTCAGCCATTTACCACAGCCATCTTCAGCCTTCTTCAGTGGGCTCAGAAAGTGGTCAAGGTGGTAGGATAGAGTCTATGCCAGGCTCAACATACGTTTCTTACTAAGGCTACCTGGCTGTTACCACTATTGAGTGTCCAACTTGCCAGAAGCAGCTAATAGCTTGAGGTCTTAATATAGTTGATACTTCTGTAACTATTCCACCATGTGGTCCAGATTGATTACACTGAACTTCTGGCAGTTTATATTCATTAGGACATGTGTTGGTTCTCTAGTGCTGCTATAACATACATATCAAAAGTGGATGGCCAACAAACAGGAATTTATTCTCTTACAGATGAGGAGACTAGAAGTCCAAATTCAGAGTGCCAGCTCTAGGGGCTGGGTGAAGTCCCCTCAACCTTGGGCTTCCATGCTGCTTCTTAGTGCAGGCCCACTGAAGCTAGGGGCTTCTTGTAACTCATGCAGCTTCTGTCTGCTGAAGCTGATGAACCCAAAGTTGGCAAGTAGAATGGCACAATCCCAAGATTGGCAGGCAACATGGCAGATCACTGGTTCAAGTCCAGGAGCAATTCCAAGATCATCAATGTGGTAGTTAAGTTTGTGTGTCAACGTGGCTGGGCTTGGTTGAGTGTCTGGGCAACTGAATGTAGTTATTCCCCATGGTGAGATTGGTAGTTAACTACATGGTATAATCTATTGGAGCAACTGAGTAGCTGCATTGGGTATGTGGTCTTCCTCCTGTATATAAGAAACAGCTTTGGGAATGGTCACTTTATGCTTGAACCCTGAATGTAGCCGTGTCATTGTTCAGCAGCCTGCCATGCTCTGCTGACCTTGGGACTTTCAATAGACTTGAATTAATGGCTTGCTGTGTGGTTTGGTAACATTGGAACTGTGCCACTTTATTTATCAACCTTGGGCTTGTCAGACTCAGGAACCAGTAGCTGCCTGAGTAAAGATATTCCTCTAGCTTCAGTGGATGAGGAGTAAGAGGCAGAGCTGAAGCCCAAGGTCAAGGAGCTTTCATCCAACCCCTAGAGCCTGGTACTTTGAACTTAGACTTCTAGCCTCCCAAACTGTAAGAGAATAAACTCCTATTTCTTCAAGCCATCCCATTTGTGGTATATTCCTGACAGAATGGCACTAGGTAACCAGAACAGGCAGGCAACATTGCAGGCCACTGAAATGAAGACTAGGCCAAATACAGGATCCAGATGTGTCAAAAATCTAGAAGACTTTCTCAAAGCTTCTTATATACTGGAAGCAGGCCAGACCCTGCAGGTAACTATTTAGCTGCTCACAGTAGATTCTACTATGGAGGTGATTATAATCTCATCATGGGGAATGACTACATCCGGCTACCCCGCCGCTCAACACCAAAGCCCAGTGAAATTAACAGAAACCTTAACTACCATGGGGCACATATCTATTCTCCATGTGACTCTGCTTCCTCTTCCATCATGACTCTGTGCACCGATTGAATTTCTTATATCATGTCATGACATTCCTTTATTTCATTGCTTCTCACCAAGGAATTTGACTTAAGATAAAGACAACAAGGTATGTCTATGGATTCACTGGTATTCTAAAATGATTGTATCATCTTTTGAAGATCCAATTATTAGATTTAATTTGGTAAACATCATATTATGAGACTTATTGATTCTCTGTTTTCAGAGTACATGGGGAAATAAGTGAAAGGAAGCAGAAAGATGTTTAATTTTCAACACTATGACTCTTGCCATTGATACTCTGGAGTTTTGTTTCCATTTGGGGAGTAGAATATAGCAATAGGTCTATTGCATTGGAAAATTGACTTGCTACCTACTAATTCTGGCGTTCTATCATGACTGGGAAAGCTGGAAAAAAAACACAATTATGGCATTTAATGAAATAAAATAGAATTTCTTCTGTATAATTGAAACCAAAAAATGGATGGTATCAACTTAGGAAACTGTTTGGGGTATCAAATTGTTTTAGTATGGTTAAAAGTAACAGTTGATGTAAAACTATTATATACATAACCACCAAGTCCTTAGATTTCTGAGAATGAAAATTTGGGTTAAATCACTAGACAAATAACCTCTCCCAGCTGAGAGCCTGGTGAAAGGCCATGGAAACTTGCTCAAGAAGGTAGTTCAAGAAGGAAGCAAACAAACAACCAGCTTTGTGCCCAGTAGCAGAAATTATGGTACTAACTTTTACCATTATTTTCTTTTTATATATAAACATATTTATACTGTAAATCAATATCTGTTATCCTATTTCTTTAACTACCTCACTATTTTATAAATGGTGTTGTGGTGGTGGTTTAATTTTCCATTTAATTTCTGGTAGTAGGGAGCTCTGGTAGCGTAATGCCTAAGGCACTTGACTGCTACCTAGAAGGCTGGTGGTTCAAACCCACCAGCCATTCCTCGGAAGGAAGATGGGGCAATCTACTTCCGTAGTGATACTGCCTCGGAAACTCAAGGAGGGGTCACTATGAGTCGGATCCGACTCGACGGCACATAACAACAACAGCAGTAGAATATTGAGATAAGATCATGAAGGAACTAGAAGAGGAAAAGAACAATGCCAAAACTGTGATCTTTGATAGGATGAACTTTGGTTGTCTCTTTTTTGTTGTGGTTGTTGTTAGGTGCCATCGAATCATCTGTGACTCATAGCCACCCTATGTACAGAACAAAACACTGACTGGTCCTGTGCCAGCCTCACAATCCTTGCTATACCTGAGACCATCATTGCAGTCACTGTGTCAATCCATCTTGTTGAAGGCCTTCCCCGTTTTTGTTGACCCTCCACTTTACCAAGCATGATACCCTGATCAGGTAATGGTCCCTTCTGATAATGTGACCAAAGTAGGTAAGATGAAGCCTGGCCATTCTCTTTTCTAAGGAACATTCTGGCTGCTCTTTTTCTAAGACAGATTTGCTAGTTTTTTTGGCAATCCATGGTACTTTCAGATTGTCTCTTTTAGGGGAATAGATAAATTTTTGTTATATAGGGACTGTGTATATCTCAGTTGGGTGAATGGATACTGTGTAGTCAAAGGAATGGTCTGTAATGGAATTTGTTGATTATTGGTTGTCCAGTGTCATTTCCTTTATTTACTGGCATCTTGATTCTTCCTCAAATAATTGTTGTTGTTAGCTGTTGTAGAGGCAGCCCCAGCCCATGTGCTACAATTAAAACTGCTCCATAAGGTTTTCTTGGCTGTAGTCTTTACAGAAGGCAGTTTATTAGGCCTTGCTTGCACAGAGCCTCTGGGTGGATTCAAACCACCAAACTTTAGCAGCCAATCTGCTAACTGACACTCAGCCTCTTCCTTTGAAAAATTATCTCTTTTCTTATGGGTTAATTTCTATTGGTCATGTTCTCCATTAGCCAAGGGGCAACATGTGACCCAAGATATGTCAGCTGGATGCAGAGTTTAATCTTATTCAATAAGACAATGCAATTGGTTTTATTTGGAAGTAGATTTAATCTAGGTTTATTGACTGAATTGTGTAACAACAGAATTGAATCTTTATACAATATCGACTGTAGACCTACCACTGTCAATCTGTGTTGTCAGAATCTAATAATCTTTCGATAATTCCTTCTTGCTTAATTTAGCTGGAGTATTTCTATTGCTTGCAATTACTTATTAATGCAGAGGCAAAAACTGTGTAGAGAGGTTAGACAAACATACAAACTGTTTAAGGTTTGTGGACAACTTGTTGTGATATATCATCCAGTCTGTTTAACTTATAGCAACGATATGTGCAAGAGATTGAAACATTATGAGGTCCTGAATCACCCTCACAACTATCGCTATGTTTGAGCCCAATGTTTATCTGTTGTGTAAAGTAATGGCATACTGTTGTATCTGTTGTGTAAAATAATGACATGTAAATAGCAAGAGATGTATAGGGGACTGCTGACAACAACTTATAGTTCCCAATTGTATAAAGAGCATGTTATACAATGTCTGTGCTGTGCTTTTGTGTACAGTCTGTATCTGCAGATTGCACTTAAAAAGTCCATAAAGGAGACTGTGGTTGGAAGAGGGGCAGGTATTAGTTGGTAGGTTAGTGGATGGAGTATTTTGTGAAGAGTGTAAAGTAAATTCCAACTGAATTATGGGCACAGGGGAAAAGATTTGGAAGGACTTGATCTTGATAGAATTTCACTAGATTATTTACATAGTCATGTTAAAGTAGTTTTAAAAATTCCCTAAAAAGATTAAAAACAAATTATAAACAATTCTTCTTGTATTATCATTTGTATGGAGATTAATATGACAAGTATCATAAAATTATACTGAAAATATATGAAGTACTATACTAAGATTGTTGTTATTTAAATACAGCCATATTGATTCATTAAGGTGCGCCTGACACAAGCCATGGTATTTCCAATCGCCTGGTATGCATGTGAGAGCTGGACAATGAATAAGGAAGACCAAAGAAGAGTTGATGTTTTTGAGTAGTGGTGCTGGGAAAGGTGATCCCACAGAATGTAGAAATTATAGAACAATATCATTAATATCACATGCAAGTAAGATCTTACTGAAGATAATTCAGAAACG
>NW_006921950.1:3177737-3184497 GCF_000298275.1 Orycteropus afer afer
TCACCTATTTTGGTCATGTTGTAAGAAGGGACCATTCCCTGGAGAAGGATGTCATGCTTGGTAGGGTGGAGGGTCAACCAAAGAGGGGGAGGCCTTCAAGGAGATGGATTGATACGGTGGCTGCGATGATGGGCTCAAGTATAGCAGGGATTGTGAGGCTGGCACGGGATCAGGCAGTGTTTCATTCTGCTGTGCATGGGGTCGCTATGAGTCAGAAACGACTTGACAGCACTTAACAACAACAACAACAATATTGATTCATGCAATTTTCTCTTTGTGCTATTATTTCTTTACATTATCAGGTGAAAAATGATGTTATAGGCCACTGGGCATAGCAGTCTAAAAACATCTTTTATCACTAGGGAGTTAAAAAAATATACAAGCAGGAAAAACTCTATTGAATTTATGGTATTATATATATATATATATATATATATATATATATATACCTTTTATAACTTCTCAAGAATGTGTTTTAAATTATATTTGCTTATTGACTCCTTTGGAAAAAGTGATGGGTATTTTGGTATGATAGAAATATCAGTGAACTTGGAATAGGGAAACCTGGAATCAATCACATTTACATCCATGTAAGCCCTCTCAGCCACAATATTCTTCACTTTTATCATGGGAAGAATAATCCTTACTATGAGGGATGTTTTGTCCATTATATGAGATATTATAAATGAAAATATTTGCAAACTATAAGGCAGCATAAGTAAGTAAGCAATTACTATTAATAATTAATCATTTTTAAAGTATATTTCAGCTTGTTTTTCAGAAAAACCAACCCAAGGAAGACAGCATTCATTCTTTCACCCAACAAATGTTTGTTAAATTATTACTGTGTGTCTGGTAATATTCTAGTTACTAAAAATAAAGCAGTAAACAAAACTGATAAAATTTCTCATGAAGCTTTTTCTAGTGGTCAGATAGAAAGTACACAGGTGCAAATGGAAAAAAAAAAGATAATTTCTGATGTATTAGTGTTCTTGTTTGTGTGTGTTGATTTCATGTTGTTGTTTTTGTTGTTGTTATATGCCGTCGAGTCGGCCCTGACTCATAGTGACCCCTCCTTGAGTTTCTGAGGCAGTATCACTACAGAAGTAGATTGCCCAATCTTCTTTCCAAGAAGTGGCTGGTGGGTTTGAACCACCAACCTTCTGGTTAGCAGTCAAGTGCCTTAGGCACTATGCTACCAGAGCTCCTATTGATTAATGTATTGTTGTCAAACAGGGTGATTATGAAAATTAGTTTAGTTTGTGTCTTCAGGGAATATCTATTAAAAATAAAGGTGCCAACAGCAGGAATCAAGACTTTGTCCATGGACACATTTATGTCAGGTAAAATCATGGTGTTCAAAGGAAAGGTTAGAATCAAGGAATAAATTTGGGAGTTTCAAGCTTATGCAAGTTGTTTAAAACCATTGGAAAGCATGAACTCATCTAAGAAGAAAACACATTAAGAGAATCAGAAGTATTTCTAGGGATGAGCCTTGTGGGAAATCCATATATTTAGACATTGGATAGAGAAGGAGAAATTACAAACGAGACTTGATTGAATGACCAGATAAGTAGGGGAAGAACTCAAGAGTATGAAATCATGGGACAAGAGACGAGATTATTTCTGGAAATCAAAGTGATTAGCTGTGTAAAATATAGATAGTCCCATCCATATTATGAAGTATTTGAGTTAGATCAAACTGTACTTACAGCCATCCATTTTTTGTTTTTGTTTTCATACATCTTATCATTAGTAAATGTACTACATATAATGTTGCAGCATGTAATTTGTTAAAATTTCACACCAACACCCAAAGACATATAAAGACTGGATTTATAAAGATGCTGATAACAAAAGATGATAATAATGAAATATTTTTTTTTTAAATAAGGTATTTGACTTATGTCAGAATAGTTTGAATAGTTTACAATGGAGTCATTAGAATGGTATCTTAAGTTGGGGACTATTTGTACTGCTAAGAATCTTAGTACCATGAAGAAAGAAATGTAACCATTGAATTTAACAGTATGAAAGACATCTTTGATCTTAAGAAGCACAATTTTTTATGAAGTGTTAATGGTTCAAGAGAGATTAGCTGCCTAAGTAGTAAATAGGAGTTGAAGAAATTGAATTGCTATGAGTTGGAACTGACTCAATGGCAGTGAGTTTGGTTTTGGTGGCATGTAACTGCTAATCAGAAGGCTGATGGTTCAAACCCGCCAGCCACTCCTCGGAAGGAAGGTTAGGCAATCTACTTCCATAGTGATAATGCCTCGGAAACCCGAGGAGGGTTCTCTATGAGTCAGATCCAACTTGATGGCAGTCAGTACATGTATGTATGTATATTTTTTAGCCTTTTCTATTTTCTAGGAATTTTAGTGTCAATTTGTCAAACTACATATAAGAATTTTTAGAATTTTGGATAGAATCATAGTCATTTTATAGATTAACATGGAGATAATTGCCATTTTTAATGAAAATGTCTTTGCATCAATAAAATTTATACATCTCCTTTGATTGAAATTTTTAAATAATTTCTATAAATTTTATATTGTTATGATAGAATTGCAATATTATCTGAGTTTATTTTCAAATACATTATGGTTTTTGTTGCTATAGTAAATGGTATCTTTTAAAAACTTTTTTAACATAATAGTTCATTACTTTTGTAGGAACATTATTGATTTATGTTAAATCTTGTATCTGCCACCTAATAATTTATAGATTCTCTTCTGGGAAATGAAATTAGAAATATTGTCTGCACATAAAGAGAGCTTTGTTTCTTCTTTCCCTGTGGTATGTTGAACTGTATGAAGTTATCAATACTTGATGAATTTTGACCTACAAAAAAGTTAATTTCCTGTTGTTCTGTATAACATTTTTATTTATTTTCTTGCCTTATTCTGCTTGCCAGGAATTCTGCCACATGCTTTGATAATGGACAATCTTGGTTATTTTCTGATTATGAAGGGAGTATTTCTAGTGCTTCATCATAGTACTAGTTTTCTCTTGCTATGTAATTATCACTAACTTAGTTGCTTAAAATAATACTTTTAATTGTTTCACAGTTTCTACAGGTGAGCAGTCTGGGCATAGCTTAGTTTATTTGGCAAAGGTCTCACATCTCACAAGGCTGAAATCAAGGTACCAGCTTTGAAGTAAGTCACAGGTTCTATTCATACCCAGGTGTGGGAGATTACACATAGGCATGGATACCAAGGGATTGGAAGAATCTTAGAATTCTGATTACCTCAACTGTTAAATAAGATGTTTGCTAAAGAGCCCTGGTGGGACAACAGTTAAGCACCTGGCTGTAACCAAAGTTGACAGGTTGAACTCACCCAGCTGTTCAGTGGGAGAAAGATCAGGCAGATTATATACAACCTAGAAAACCCTACGGAGCAGATCTAGTCACACGGGAGGTTGATATTGACTTGATGGCCAAAAACAAAAACAATTTTACCACATTCATTCTCCCTGCCAAGCAGTTCTCAGAAATGGTCCAGTTTGGTTTTAAAATAATTCTGAATTTATTAATTGTCAGATTTCCTATTAGCACTCTTTTAAACAATTTGTAGTATTAGTCTCATGGTGTCCTTTTTGGAAAATAGTGTTTTAACTGTTTTATGGCATTCAAGATTTTATTCATTATCCTATAGAATAAGCATTCCTTAAATTAAAATTTATAGAGCCCTGATAAACTTGACAAATATTCAGTGGGTTATTGATCAAATTTATAATAATATTGTAGTATTATTTGACTTTTTCATTGTGTTAATACTTGTACTAATGTTGCAGAAACAATGGTGGGTAACACAGCTGGCATCTTATTTCAAATCAAGGTAGTGCCACCAAAGTGTATTAGTATAGTAGTCATTGAATTGTAAACTGCTATGCACTTGCAGTAAAAAAAAAAAAAAAAAAGAATCAGTTTCACTTAAGACCATCCTTGGAAAAGCAGTAAAAATTATCAATTTAGTTACTTTGGCCTTTGAATAAACCAAAAAAAAAAAAAAAAAAAAAAAAAAAAAACACTGCCATTCACCCTGTTCTGACTCATAGCAGCACCTATTGGGTTTCTGAGGCAGTAAATCTTTACAGAAATAGATTTCCCTATCTTCCTTCCACAGAATGGCTGGTGGGTTTGAACTGCTAACTTTCTGGCTAGCAACAAATGCCTTAGGCATTGCATCACCACAGCCACTTAACTTTGAGTACATGACTGTAATTATTTTGTATGACAGAATGACAATAACAGCTGAATTCTTTTTGCTGCCTACTAAATTATGTTTGTATCAGGATAAACACTTGTATAGTTGTTTCTCAGGAAAACACTTGATGAGTTAAGTTATGAGCTAATGTAGCCATTTTAAGAATGACAAACCATTTTTACTTGGAAGAACAACTGATGAAAAACCTGTTGTTAATCAGTCTTTCTGACATCGCAGACGATTTCTTGAAAAAAAAAAAATTGATAAAACCTGTTGCTAATGAAAGAAATTGAGCTTTCAAGAGAAAATTAGAATTTCAGAGAACTTACAATTGCTTTTGTTAGTTTGACAGCTTCCCCACACTGAAAATATTCTGATTTAATTGGTAGTGATATTAATCTATGTGATTTTTTGATATTGTAATGAGTTAATATTTAGAAGATCTACATAAGTCAATAGGAACTCTGGTAGCATAGTGCCTAAGTCACTTGACTGCTAACCAGAAGGCTGTCTGTTCAAACCCACCAGCCACTCCTCAAAAGGAAAATGGGCAATCTACTTCCGTAGTGATACTGCCTCGGAAACCCAAGGAGGGGTCGCTATAAGTCGGGTCCAACTCGAGGGCAAATAACAATAACAACACATAAGTCAATAAATTGATATTTTTCAAATAATCAATGGACACTGTTACAAAATTAAAAATTGACAAATGATGCACTCAAAGTGCAAGATAGATAAATTATTTTTATGTGTCAGATTATGAAAAGTTTATTTGATACAATTCCAGAATTCTCATGTGGTTAACCTTTAATTCACTACTGCTAACAAGCTTTGATGTCAAATAAAGGAAGAATATAAAAATGATCTACAGGCCATTAAAATGTTCTTCCCTTTACTTTATACTATCTTAAAAAGTAACTTGGAATGTATCATATACCTAAATGTTCAGAGTTAAAACTATAAAACTTCTGGAGAAAATCATAGTAGCAATTTTTTGTGACCTTAATTTAGACAAAGATTTCCTAACAAACAAAGAAGCATGAGACACAAAAACAAATTTAATATGTTAGATTTCATCAAAATTAAAAGCTTCTGGGACTTCCACGTAACATGGCAGAACAGGCAGAAAGACTGCACAGATCCTCTTCAACAAAGAAAGGGGAAGAAAATTAACACAGACACAGAAGATAATCTTGGACCCCTGAGCCTTGAATGGAAGGATATAGAAGTGGACTAAACTCCAACTAGCAGAAGAATTTGCATGAAATAGCAAAAAAAGAGACATGCAGAGCTGCGGTCTGACAGCGATCCTGAGCAATCCTGATAAGCACAGACAGCTTGGAGATTGCTGAGTGGTGGTAGGACCTAAGAATTAACCTAAAAATCAGCCCTACTAGCCAGGGACTGCATGGAGGACTGCTCTGGTGGCTGGGGAATAAAAGGTGAAGCAGCAGCAAAGAAGAAGGTGGGCTGAGCTGTAGACTTTTGCCTGTTCAGAGGGTGCTGCCATTTTGAATAGTTACAAGCGGCTTGAACATTTTGGATATTTAAAGAAACAGTGCTCTCCCAGATTCCAGGGACTTAAGAACAAGTTCCATTTGCCAGTAACCCCAGGGACATTCCGGACCTGGATGGCTGAAAAGGTGTTACTCTTATACCTCACACCCACTTGGTGAATGGAGGTGCAGCCATTGCACACCCACACACCTTCTGGGCCTGCAGGAATTCCATCCCAGTCTGTATGCTCTGCTGGAGCTTGGGTGCCCTGCCCTGCCCTCCCCTGATTTTTTTTTCCTCTTTCTTTTTTCCATCATTTAGTTTGCTTGTTTTTGTCTGTTTTAAAATTACTATTATTACTACTTTTGTCTTTTTCACTATTATTCTTTATTCTTCCCCTCCCAGGTCCTAGTTTTTAGCTTTTTTTCTTTTCCCTGTTCCTGGTTACCATTTTTCTTTCTTTCTTTCTTTTCTTTTTTTTAATTGGATAACCACGTTTCTTATTTTTCTTTTTGCATTTTTTTCCCATTTTTTCTTCATTATTCTCCTTCTCTACCTTTTTTTCTCTTATTACCGTATCCCCAGATATTTCATGTTTTCTTCTTTTTTTCTTCTTCTTTTTCCCTTTTTTCTTTTTTCAGTCACTGTTCCTGTGTGATTGCATGGTGTATTTTTTGTCCATGTGCTTTTACTTTTTTGATGGTTATTCAATTGTAATTTTTGTCTAACTGAGTGGAAGACAGCAGCAGCCTTCATAAGACACAACTACACCCATACCCCCTGCAACTTCACTTACTGAGTGAGAACTACCACCTCCTTCTCCACCAATGATAAAAAACCACCAAGAAAAGCCTGAATCATCCTTGGCAGCTATTCACAAACAGTTAACAGAGATCTAAATACAACAATACCATGATGTCTCAGAGACAACAGACCATCACAGTCCACACAAGGAAGCAAGAAAAAGTGGTAGAAACAAGGGAGCACGATACAGACCCAGAACACATCCCTGAGGAAGAAGCAGCACTGGAACTCTCTGATAAGGAATT
>NW_006921950.1:3188547-3189532 GCF_000298275.1 Orycteropus afer afer
TATGGTACATACACACAATGGAATACTATGCAATGCTAAAGAATAATGTAGAATCTGCAAAACACCGCATAATGTGGATGAACTTGGAGGGCATTATGCTAATTGAAATAAGTCAATCACAAAAGGACAAATATTGTATTAATCCGTTAGTGTAAAACTCCAGGTAAGGTTTATCTATGGAGGGAAGTTTTCTTTTTTGGTTACCGGGGGGGAGGGGAGAAGAGGTTGATAGGTAGAGATAAGTATTGATTTGGGTAGAGAAGGACAATATACTAAATGTGAGTGATCAACATGGTACCATTGAGGAAGGAAAAGACATAGAATGGTAAATGGGAGGTACAGACAACAAAGATGAACCCTTTTGCACTTACAGTACTGTGTTGTCAGTGAAGGTAAACATGGGTATATGGATGGATAGATGGGTGGATAGGCTGAACTAGTAAGTAAGTCTATGAAGCAGGGAGTGTACCCATGACCATATATGGTTTGACAGACAATGGTACTATAAGTTTATTTGTATGATTTGAATTCCCAGGTGTACAGTAGAGCTGACAAGGAGCAAGGTTGTAGTCACTTCTTGGTCATAGCCAGGTACCCAGAGGGACTGAGTAGTTGAACCTGTGGGCTTGGGACAATAGCTAAAGGGGAGATCAAGCTCAACTGGCATAACATACTATACAAAACATTGTTCTACCTCCTACTTTGGCAAGTAGCGACTTGGATCTTAAAAGCTAGCAAGCTGTCATCTAGATGCAAAGATGGGTCTCTCCTCGTCCAGAGCAAAGAAGAATGTAGAAAACCAAAATTCATGGAAACAATTAGTCCTAGCGACTGGTACACCATCCGATCTGCAGTCTATACGACTTTGAGACCAGCAGAACTAGATGGTGCCTGGCTACCATTGTCATTCACTTGCAAGGGGATCTATGTAGGAGATCCTTGATAGAGAGGGAGAACAATGTGGAACAAAACTCAAAATCATTTG
>NW_006921950.1:3189907-3208792 GCF_000298275.1 Orycteropus afer afer
TTAAAAAAAAAAAATTAAAAGCTTCTAATCTTTGAAAGACATTGTATAGAGAAAAGAAAAAGGTAAAGAATGATTTTTAAAAAAATGGATAAGAGCCTCAGAGAGAGAAAAAAATTAACCTAATTCTCTTTTTTTCAGTTGGCCTTCATTTTTTAAAGATAGTTTCACTGGTTAAAGAATGCTATACTTCTAGTTATTTTCATTCAGCACTTCAAATAATACCATACTAATTTCTTCTGGTTTCCATTACTTTTTTAAAACATAAATCAGTTTCTGGTCTTACTTTCACTCCTCAATCATTTGCAGATAATGAGTCGCCCCCTGCAACCTCCAACCCCAGTTGCTTTTAAGATTGCCTTTTTCATTTTTGTTTGCAATAATTTTACTATAGTTTATGTAAATATGTGTGTGTGCACACAAGTGCTTGGCTGTACATGTGTATATGTGTGTACACTTTGAGAAGTAGGTTTTATGCTGCTTGGGGTTTGTTGACATTTTTAAATCTTTAGGTTAGTATATCACATTAGTTTTGTAAAATTCTCGGTCATTATCTCTTCAAGTATGTTTTTCTAACCTCTACTCAATTTCTCCTCTCTTTTGTGGACTCCAATTATGGACAGCTCATGTATATATACATAGTCATATCTCTAAGACTATTTTTCTTTTATTTTGGTAAAATTATACACAGCAAAAGATATACAATTTCAATAATTTCTACTTGTAAAATTCAATTACATTGATTACATTCTTCAAATTGTGCAACCATTCTCACTGTCCTTTTCCAAATTATTCCACCACAATTAACTTAAACTCACTGCCCTTAAGCTTCTCCTCTAATCTTTCATGTTGCTGTTGTCAATTTGATCTCACATAAATAATTCTTTAAAAGAGCACATGCCCAAGGAAATACATTCTACTAATTAAGCTACATTATTATTTGGATCAAAGAAGATTTCAGGGGTTATTTTTGGCTTAAGGTTTAAAGATTATTTCAGGACAATTGTTTTAGGATTCATCAACTTCAAATACTCCAAGGAGTCCATATTTCACTGACAATTTGGAATTTTGTTCTGTATTTTTTCTCGTTTTTATCAGGATTATTTTATAAAATCTTTGACAAAAATGCTCAATAATAGTAGCCAGGCACTCTGAGTTCTGGGTTCATGGCAAAGGAGATAGTTGTTCAGGGAGACAACCAGACATACATTACATTTCTTTCTTCTACTCTTGACTCTTCTCCTTCCTCCAGGTGAATGGAGATCAACTGTTGGTCCAAATGTATCTTGGATGGCCACTTGGTAGCTTTTAAGACTTCAATTACTATGCTAGGAGGTAACATACTAGAAGTAAAACAGAAGCACTGAAAAACAAAGTAGGCAATTTGACTGGGATGTACCCCAATAGTATGAATCTAAACCACTAAACCAAGGAAACAGATCCTGGGAGGTGTTTAGTTGCATCATCAGCAATTGCTCCTTTTAATTTTTTAATAATATATATAACAGAACATTTGCCAATTCAATGTTTTTCAAGCTTAGGGTTATCTATTACACTAATTGGTTTCCCAGCAGTTACCCTTAATCAATGCCAAATTTTTCATCATGATAAACAAAAATTCACTGCTTCCCAAATAATTATTATTTTCTCTCTCTTCCCAAATCTGATATCCACTAATATATTACTTTGCTCTCTATCTGTTTGGCCTATTCCAGTCACTTTATACAAGGGAGATAATGCAAGAGTCATCCTTTTGCTATTGACTTATTTTACTTAGTATAAGGTCTTCAAAGTTTGTCCATGTTGTGGCATGTATCTTGACTTCATTTCTCTTTTAACAGTAAAGTTGTATCTTATTACAGTTTTATTTGCATTTCAATGATAACTAATGACATTAAGCATCTTTTCATGTGCTTGTTGGACATTTTAATATCCTCTTTGGTGAAATGTCCATTCAGGTTTTTGCCCATTTCTTTTATTGGGTTATTTGTCTTTATCTTGTTAAATTTTAGAAGTTAAGTTCAACAGAGCTTCCAGATTAAGACAGACACAGAAGAAGGGACCATCCACTTCACAAAGAATTGGCCAGTGGAAAACTTATGAGTAGCAGTGAGACAGCCTGATGAAAGATGAGCCAGCACATCAGGTGGGAAGGCACTCGGAATATGATGAGGAAGAGCTGTCTCCTCAAAGTAGAGTGGACCTAATGATTTGGATAGAGTAAAGGTTTTGAGACCTCCATTTGTTTTTGTGGCATGACTCAAAATGAGAAAAGAGAGTTGCAAACATCCATTAATAATTGGATCATTGAATATACAAAGTACATATCTAGAAAAACTGGAAGTTGTCAAAAATGAAATGGAACATATAAAGATCAATATCCTAGGTATTAGTGAGATGAAATGGACTGGTTTTGGCCATTTTGAATCAGATAACTATACGATCTACTATTCTGGGAATGACAAATTTAGGAGGAATGGTGTGGCATTCATTGTCATAAAGAATATTTCAAGATCTATCCTGAAGTTACAATGCTGTCAGTGACAGGATAATATCCATATGTCTACAAGTAAGAACAGTTACTACTACTATTATTCAAATTTACACATCAACCACCAAAGCCAAGGACAAAATATATTGAAGATTTCTACCAACTTCTGAAGTCTGAATTTGACCAAAAATGCAATCAAGATGTATTGATTATTACTGGTGATTGGAATCCAAAGTTGGAAACAAAGAAGAATCACCAGTAGTTGGAAAATATGGCCCTGGTGATAGAAATGATGCCAGAGATCACATGTTAGAATTTTGGAAGACCGGTGACTTATACATCACAAATATTTTTTCAGCAACATAAATGGAAGCTATATATGTGGACCTCACCAGATAGATTACATAGGAATCAGATCTACTATTTCTGTAGAAAGAGACAATGGAGAAGTTCAATATCTTCAGCCTAAACAAGGCCAGAAGCTGACTGTGGAACAGATCATCAACTGCTCATATGCAAGTTCAAGGTGAAGCTGAAGATAATTAAAACAAGTCCACAGGAGCCAAAATATGACTTTGATTATATCCCATGTATATTTTGCAACCATCTAAAGAAAAGATTTGGAACACTACATGCGAATGACGAAAAGCCACAGAAATTATGGGATGACATCAAGAACATCGACTATGAAGAAAACAAAAGGTCATTAAAAAAACAGGGAAGGAAGAAAAGATCAAAGTCAATGTCAAAAGAGACTTTGAAACTTGTTTTTGAATGGAGAGTAGCTAAAAAAAAAATCACAAGCTAAAGAGCTGAACACAAGTTTTCAAAGAATAGCTTGAGAAGACATAGTCAATGATTATAATGAAATATTCAAAGACCTGGAGTTAGAAGACCAAAAGGGAAGAACACACTTGGCATTTCTCAAGCTGAAAGAACTGAAGAAAAAATTCAAGGCTTGTGTTGCCATATTGAAAGATTCTGTGGGCAAAATGTTGAATGATGCAGGAAACATCAAAAGATGGAAGGAATACACATAGTCATAGTACCAAAAAGAATTGGTTGATGTTTACCTACTTCAAGAAGTGGCAAATGATCAAGAATCAACGGTATTGAAGGAAGAAATTGAAAGTGCACTAAAGGAACTGGCAAAAACCAAGGCTGCAGGAATTGATGGGATACCCATTGAGATGTTTCAACAAATGAATGCTGTGCTGGAGGCACTTACTCATCTATTCCAAGAAATTTGGAAGATAGCTACCTGGCCAACTGACTGGAAGAGATCCATATTTGTACCATTCCAAAGAAAGGTGGTCCGACAGAATGTGGAAATTGCCAAACAATATTATTAATATCACAAGTAAAATTTTGCTGAAGATAATTCAAAAACAGTTGCAGCAGTATATCAACAGAAATTCCAGAAATGCAAGCTGGATTCAGAAGAGGGCATGGAACAAAGGATATCACTTTGGATGTTAGATGGGTCTTGGCTGAAAGCAAAGTATACCAGAAAGGTGTTTACTTGTGTTTTATTGACTATGCAAAAGCATTTGTCTGTGTGGATCATAACAAATTGTAGATACCATTGAAAAGAAGGAAAATTCCAGAACACTTAATAGTGTTTCTCATGACAAACCTGTACACAGAACAATAGGCTGTCATTTGAACAAAACAAGGGGATACTGCATGCTTTACAATCAGGAAGGGAGTGTGACAGGGTTGTATCCTTTCACCATACTTTTTCAATCTGTATGTTGAGCAGATAATCCAAGAAGCTGGACTATACAAAGAAGAATGTGGCATCAGGACTGGAGAAAAACTCATTAATAACCTGCAATATGCAGATGACACAACCTTGTTTACTGAAAGTGAAGATGACTTGTAGCACTTACTTATGAAGATCAGATATTACAATTTTCAGTATGGATTATATCCCAACATAAAGAAAATGAAAGTCCTCACAACTGGTCCAATAAGCAGCATCACAATTAATGGAGAAAAGATTGAAGTTGTAAAGATTTCATATTACTAGGATCTACAATCAGCATCCATGGAAGCAACAGTCAAGAAATCAGACTTCATATTGCACTGGGCAAATCTGCTGCAAAAGACCTCTTTGAAGTGCTAAATAGCAATGATATATCTTTTAACACTAAGGTGTCTAACCAAAGCCTTGGTATTTTCAATAACTTCATATACATGGGAAAGGTGGACAATGAATAAGGAAGGCAGAAGAAGAGTTGATGCTTTTGAGATGTGGTGTTGGTGAAACACACTGAAAGTACCAAGGACTGCCAGAAGAATGAACAAATCTACCCTACAAGAAGTGCAGCTGAAATGCTCCTTGGAAGCTAGATGGTGAGACTTTATCTCACTTACTTTAGTCATATTGTCAGAAGGGACTATTCCTGGGAGAAGGATATATGCTTGATAAAGTGGAGGGTCATGAGAAAGCGGAAGGCCCTCAGTGATTTGGACTGACACAGTGGCTGCAATGATGGGCTCAGATATGGGAAGTATTGTGAGGCTGGTGCAGGAATGGGCAGTGTTTCGTTCTGCTGTACATAGGGTCACTATGAGTCAGAGCTGACATTACAGCACCTAACAACAACAACACGTCTCAAAGCAGCACCCTGATATTTTCTTCTAAGAGTTTTAAGTCATACATTTAGGTCATTGATTCATTTCGAGTTAATTTTTGGATAAGACATGAGGTATGAATATCTTCATTCTTTTGCATGTGGAAATCTAGTTTACACAATTCATTAAAGAGGCTGTTCTGGTTACCTAGTGATGCTCTAACAGAAGATACCCCAAATGTGGATGACCTTAACAAAGAGGAGTTTATTCTCTTATAGTTTAGAGGATTTAAGTCCAAGTTCAAAGTGCCAGGCTCTAGGGGCTGGGTGAAAGCCCCTTAACCTTGGGCTTCAGCTCTGCCTCTTACTCTCAGCCCGCTGAATCTAGAGGCTTTTCTTTACTCAGGCAGCTGCTGGCTGGTGAGACTGACAAGCCCAAGGTTGACAAGTAAAAAGGTACAGTCCTGATGTTACCAAGCCACATGGCAGGCCATTAATTCAAGTCCACTGAAAATCCAAAGGTTGGCAGAGCATGGCAGGCTGCTGAACAATGATGCAGCTACATTCAAGGTTCAAGCATGCCATAAGCCAGAGACTGTTCCCCAAGGTTTCTGCTTATATACAGGAAGCAGACCACATCCTTAAGGCAGCTACTCAGCTGCTCACAGTAGATTCCACCATGGAGTTGATGGCCAGTCTCATCATGGGGAATACTACATTCAGCTGCCCAGCCACTCAGCCAGGCCCAGCCAAGTTGACATACACCTTTAACTACACAAAGGCTGCTTTTATTTTTTTCCTTATTTGATGGAATTAGCACCTTTGGCAAAGATTAGTTTACCATAGATATGCAGACTTAACTTTGGTCTCAATTCTATTCCATTGGCCTATTTGTCAATTGTTTTATCAGTACCACACTGTTTTGATTACTGTAGCTTTGTAATATGTTTTGAAGTTAGGAAATAAGAGTCCTCTTACTCTGTTCTTTTTTCTGATGGTGGTCGTTATTCAGGGCCCTTTGCTGTTCTGTATAAATTCAAAGATTGATTGATTTTTCCTTTATTGAAAAGAAGATGGTTGGAATTTTGAGGGGTATTGCACTGAATTTATAGATTGCTTCAGGTAGTATTGATACCTTAACAATATTGAGTCTTCCAAATTACGAGCATGGAATGTCCTACCATTATTTAAATCATCTTTATGTCAGTAGTATTCTATAGTTTTCTGTCTGCTACTCTTTTTCTGTATTTTCAACTTTTTTTTCTCTATTCTTCAATTTTAGTGTAGTTTATTACATATATACTTTGTTAAATATGCCATTAAATCCATCTATTGAGTTATTTCAGATATTTTACTTTTCACACCTGTCAATTCCATTTGCTTCTTTTTTACAGATTACAATTTTTTTTTTGGGAAAATGTCCATCTCTGCATCTATTTTATTAAATATGTTAATTAGAGTTATTTCAAACCTCCTATGTGCTAACTTCAGTATCTGGAGTGTTCATAGGTTTGTTTTTAGTTTTTATTGTGTGTATATATGTGCTTTAATGGTTTTCTTTCTATAGTCTCATTTATCAACTTGCTTAATAATTCTTGTTTGAATGACAGGTATTATGTATATCAAATTGTAGAGACCAGATTATATTTCTTCAGTGAGAATATACTCATGTTTGCAAGTCGAATAGAGTTAGGGCTGATCTTGTTAATCCAGTTAGACACTGAGCTGTTTCAAAGTCATGTTGCAATTCTACTTTAATCTCATTCATGTCTTTTCCTAGGTCCAGAGCATCACTATCAGAGCATCACCTGAGAGGCTGTAGTATTTTCTGAGGATCCTAACCCTGGTGGTTTCTAATTTTGGTACCATGCATCTGTAGAAAATCCTGCTCTATTTTTCATGCTTTTTTACTTAGTAGCTCTTTACCCTCCTGCTCTGTGTAAATTTAGAATTTCACAAATGTCTTGTGGGAAAAACAATAAGGGGTCCATTCAGTCAGAGAGCCATTAAATTTCCAATGTTATCTCTCAATCTCTTAAACAAAACAAAACAAACTCACTGCCATGGAGTCAATCCTGGCTCATAGCAACCCCTCCTTGGGTTTCTGAGGTGGTATCTCTACAGAAGTAGATTGCCCCATCTTCTTTCTGAGGAGTGGCTGGTGGGTTTGAACCACCAGCCTTCTGGTCAGCAGTCAAATGCCTTAAGCACTATGCCACCAGAATCTCTTTAGACCACCAAAATATCTGCTGGTCTTTTTTTTTTTTTTTTTTTCCTTAGAATGATTTTTCTATCTAAGAAAAGTCTAAATTCTTAGCTTTTTCTCCTGTTCCCTCAAATGAACACCTGGACCTATTATGTAAAATTATGGTGGATCAAACCCTCTTATTTGTTGCATCTATTGAATCTTGCTTGGATAAGTTAACTTCTTTGATTGAAAATTCATTTTTAGCAATGTGTGCTCTATTTATTAGAATCTCATTTGACTTAAGCTGTGAGCAGTACCCTCCATAAGCATTTGAAGATTTTTTTTCCATCTATACTTCAAGGTTACCAATGCAGAGAGTTAGAAGTCATTCAATATTGAGATTTTTGCTGGTATCTTAAATTAGTATAGTTCCAATACTATTTTTCAGTTTCTACATGAGAATTAAAACCCAAGACTCTTGATTAATGGGATAGATACCCTAACCTGGACTGGTTTCAATGTCATTTTGTATACATATTGACATTTCTCTCCATAATCCTCTAGGTGTTTAGTGCCTAAGATTTTCTTTTTTTGTTGTTTCTAGTCAAGGTATGTATTAAAAGATAAATTTGTTATATTTTCTAAATGTTTCTATTAGAAACTTTTTTATGTCATAGTATAATAGTTTTTTAAAACTGGCTATTAAAAAGGAGGTTTGGGATGGATAATAATTTGCTAGAAATGTCTTTGTAACCCAGTGAACAATTTTTTTAAGGTACTTCAAAGTAAATATATTTGCTATGCTTATTAAAAATTATCTTCATTATTCTTATTAATTGAAACATGTTGTTAGGGATATTGTTGGTCTGGTTTGAGTAACTATATATACTTGAAAAGAAAACTAAACAAAAAAATAGAAAAAGCTGACAGAAGCAAAGGTAGGCAAAACAAAATAAATATGTCATAATTCAGATTTCTCACCACCCAAAATTAGTGAAGATTTACAAAGTTATAGTAAGAAAAAAATTTAGAAATTATTGAAGATTGAGTATTTGAAACAACTTGACAATGATAAAATTTGTCTGTGACTTAAGGTTTTTTTCTGATGCCGCCTGCCACTAACAAAGAGAAAAATATGAAAAGTCTTTTTGCAATCATAACTGTATTAGAATGTGTCATCAAATGCCACTGAACTGTGCGAATTGTACCCTTTGTCCTTTATTAAATTGAAGGCCAAGGTATCCTTTTTTTTTCTTTTGGATGGAATAAAATACTTAGTAATACTGGAAGAGAAAGAGGCAGTTAAGACAAGAATAAGACTTTTGATTGCTAAAAGGTATTTTGAGGCCTTTATTATTGCAGAGTTTTAAGCCATGCATAACAGACTAGACTGAAATTGATGGCATAAATTTTACATGGCTTGATGAAATTTTTTGCCAAATGGGCTTTTTCCTAAAAGTTAGAATAGAAATCATTTTATGATCCAGTAGCAAACATCATTAGTAGAGATGGTGTAGACTTCCTGAGTTTTTAATGCATTCTGGGAAACCACCATAACTTGGCAAAGTCTCTCTGTGGTTGCTTTATAGTGCGGAAACTCACTCTTTGTTGTAAAAATAAAACCAAATTCATGTGGGCACAGTCTTTTTGTTGCTTTATTTAATTTTCACTTTGGCATATGGCCCTTAAAACTATAATAGGGCAGATGTGGTTTTGAAAGAGCTTACTAATCCAACTTGGTTAATGACTTCTATGGTAAAAACTAGCTCAGCAGTTTTTGGTTAGTCTGTATTTAGTGCCTTTTCTCTTTGATTTTCCCTACAGTGGAAAATCTCTTTGTGGAGCAATCTAGTATCAAGGAGACATTGTCCAGAACATGAGGTAATTGCCTTGAGTTTCCTGGGCTGCAAAGGCACCAAACCAAAATCCATTGCTGTCAAGTAGATTCCAACTCATAGTGATCCTACAGCACAAAATAGACCTGCCCCACAGGGTTTCCGAGGTTGTAATCTTTACACGAAGGAGCTCTGGTAGCACAGTGATTGAATCATTTGTCTGCTAATGAGGAGGTTGGTGGTTCAAACCTACCAGCTGCTCCATGGGAGAAAGATGAGGCAGACTGCTTCTGTGAAAGTTCTACTCTGTCCCATAGGGTTGCTATGAATCACAGTCAATTTGATGGAAATTTATTTTTATTTATTTATTTATCTATTTATTTATTTTTATGAGAGCAAGCAGAGTGAATGGTATTAAAACTGAGCTATTGATTCCTAGAGGGAAAAAGAAAGTGTTGCTTGTATTTGCAACAACTTTCATGATCCACAGCATGATGGCTCCACATACTTCTGTGGAATACAGAGTAGATTGTGCAGGGTTAGCATTTGGGAAAACCCTAACTGAGGTAGAATTTTTGATGTCCATTGTGTTTCTGATGTCAGTATGAGATCTTGGGAAGAACATGAGGTGCAGAGCCAGGAAGTCTTCCTTCAGATCCTGGGGACCTGGGCCGTGTTATAAATCTCTCTCTGTCTAGTTTTCTGTTCACCTAATATACTAATACCTGCTTCACAGGATTTTGTGAGAATTCAATGGCAGGAAGTGGTATTTCCCAAACTTACATTGTGCACATACTCCCAAACCAAAAACCAAACTAACTGCCATCGAATGGTTCCGACTCATAGCAACCCCTCGTTAGGTTTCCAAGATGGTATCGCTAGGGAAAAAGATTGCTCAATCTTCCTTTTGAGGAGTGGCTGATGAGTTTGAACCACCAGCCTTCTGGTTAGTAGTCATATGCCTTAGGCACTATGCTACCAGAGCTTCCATGATAGAATTGATAACATAACATTTAAATATCCTCAAGCACATACGACAGGAGGATATTTAAATATTATGTTATAAATTCTATCTGCAATATTATTTACTTAATATGTTTTGAGTATTAACTCTCCTATGCTCTTTCCTTTTTTAAAAAATTATTGCTTCTTTAGCCTAATCCTAAGCAATATTTTTTTTCAAAAATTGTGCATTAACTCATTGGAGATTTAATGCACAGAAAAATGTTTGATCCATAGCCAATCATGAAGATGGCAAAAAGACAAATGACTAGGCAGCATTTCATTCCATTTGCATGGCGTTGCCATGAGTTCCAACCTGATGACAACTAACAACAATAGTACTTAGTACAACAACCTGAATGATGCTTGTCTGAATCTTCCACTAGACTTCAGTTAACTTGAAGGCAGGGCTCTTATCTGCTGATTTCCTCTAATATTATCTTTTAGCACAGTATTTGGCACATAAAAACCAAGAAACCAAATGCACTGGCATCCAGTCGATTGCAACTCATACTGACCCCTTTGCGTTTTCAAAGCAGCTGGTGGGTTTGAACCACCAACCTTCTAGTTAGCAGTCAAATGCCTTAGGAACTACATCATCAGAGCTGGAACATAGGTGGGGCTCAAATTGTCTGAAAATTATCCTGGGAGTTCCTTCTTGTTTACTTGGCAAAGAGGGAAGTGGAACAAGAGACATCTCCTTCATCCAGTTCCCAAGTTCAGCATCCCAAGGACAGGAGACTTTTTCTCTCTGGCAGAGGAGCTGTGTGGAAAACAAATTTCTATGGGCCCCAAGGTCTCCAAGATCTGGACGCTTGGTTTTTGAGATTACTGCAGATGGCAAAAGGATAGAGGCTCTGTGTCTTCTCTTCTTTTTCTAACTCCAGCCTTGGCTAGTACATTTCCCCATTGAAGTTCTTTTCCTCAGCCCGTACTGTGTGTTGTAGCCATCTTCCCTAGTACTCCTTCATGACAGCTGGCAGTCACAAAGGGCACACTGCACATGAACAAAGGATATAGGATATATGGAGGTAACATCCTGTTTCATTAAACAAAACACTCTATAATCAAAACTGTGCCTAATCCCTGGCACATATTAACTATACAATAAATATTTGTTAGTCTGATGATGGATAGAGAAATGAATACTTGCAGTTGGTGAAAAAAATAAATGATTGAAAAAAATTAACAAGTTGTTTCATCTATAACAGAGTGAAATGCAGAAATCTCAGAAGCATAATAAACCAACATTTAAGTTAGCTGGTATTTCTAGAACATGATTTATTCTGTTGTCGTCGTTGTTGTTGTTAAGTGCCATTGAGTCGGCTCCAACTCATAGTGACCCTATATATAACATAATGAAACACTGTCCGGTTCTGTGCCAGCCTCACGATCCCTGCTATACCTGAGCTGGTCGTTGCAGCCACTGTGTCAATCCATCTCGTTGAGGGCTTTCTCTTTCTTCACTGACCCTCCACTTTACCAAGCATGCTATCTTTCTCCAGGGAATGGTCCCTTCTGACAACATGACCAAAGCTGGGAGACAAAGTCTGGCCATTCTCGCTTCCAAGGAGCATTGCAACTGCCCTCAATCTTTGGAAAGTATTTGTTTATTTTTTGAATAAGCGCTTTTTGAAAAGATGCCCTACTTCTCTGTCTCATCAAATGGAGTATATTGTAATTAATTTAACACGTTTCAAATACTTATTTGTAAAAAAAACATCATTTTTAAAACAATTAAAATGAGATACAGATCTAGAAATTACAGGGACCTCTTGGAAGGAAGATTGGGCAATCTATTTCCGTAGTGATACCACCTCGGAAACCCAAGGAGGGGTTGCTATGAGTTGGGTCCGACTCGATGGCAAGTTGATGTTTAATAATCTTTGAAGTAACTTTTACTTGTCTGCAAAGTTAATGTGTATAACCAAGGAATATATGAACAAAATGTGTGAAATGTGAGTGGTCCTTGGTAGGATTCTATTCCTATTTCCACAGAGTAGAACTGCCTCATTGGGTTTCCAAAGCTGTAATCTTTAGGGAAACAAACTGCCACATCTTTGTCCCACAGAGTGGCTAGTGAGTTTGAACAGCTGACCTTTCTGTGACCACCACATCATTACTGTGCCACCAGGGCTCCTGGATACTTCTCTAGGAACAGTAATTTGAGAACAGTGTCTACTAAATGGAGTTCACCACATATAGACATTATTTATCCTAGTACTTGTCTGTAAGCTCAAATTCTTGACTCTTCATCACAGTTTCCATCTACAGAACAAAAACTCCTTCATTTTATTCTGATTAGAAATTCCTTCAGTTGACTTTGTAAGACATTACATTCAATCATAAATGTCCAGATGATATTCATTGGAACAGATTTTTATTTAAAAAAAAAAAGTTGTTATTAAGTAGATTTATGTCAGTAGAACTGTGCTCCACAAGGTTTCCAATGGCTTATTTTTCAGAAGTAGATTGCCAGGCTTTCTTCCAAGGTGCTTCTGGGTGGACTTGAACCTCCAAGCTTTCAGTTAGCAGCAGAGTGCCTTAACCATTTGCACCATCCAGCAACTTCACAGACTTTTATCTTTACTATGTATTGCACATACTATTGACAGCTCTCTTCTAAACAAATAAGCTTTGCATTGATTAACCTATTTAATTTTGCAACCATATGAGGTAAAAATGATGTCATTACCATTATTTCCTAGATGAAAATAAGGTGGGTCACAGAGATTTAGAACACCACCAAGATCTCACTGCTAGAAAGGATATATGGTCTCCTCTTTGGTTGGTATTTTCTGTATCTTTAGCTTTTCTCCCTGTTGATCTTTCTTGGAAATATCCTTTTGTCCACACTAGATACCTATATTCCTCAATTCCTTTAAATTGTCACTGGTTTAAGTTATTGTTTGGGAGATAATCAGGTCTAGAGATAACCAATGAAAAATAGAGCATGGTATCATAAATAGTTTCAACACCAATGTCATGCTTCACATGCCTAGAAAACTAATAAGCATTCCCAGTCTTAGGAGATTTCTTACTGGTGTGTCCTACATTGAGGCCCAGTCATATGTCACATAATTCTAACCATTGGGCATCTTCTCCCTTCTCTTTTCTCCAATCCCATGACCTCACCTCCTTTCCTCTGGGCTACCAGGGAAAACCAAAATTCCTTTCACTTTACTACACAGAGAAACTCACTTTCCTCTTTGTAATTTCCTCTTTTTTTTTTTTTTTTTTTCAGACCATGCAGGGCCTGTTTCTTTTCCCACTCAAAAAGGTTCATTCAGATATTTTCTTAAAGAAAGAACCAGCTTCACTGTTGTTGTTGTTGCTGTTTGCCGTCGAGTCGGCCCTGACTGCTTCACTAGTATATGCAAATGACTACAATTTATATTTTTTGCTTTTTAAAACACCAATATCTGTCTCCTTAACACATCTATGAATAGCAAAATATGGAAAGGAATTTAAATACTCGATAACATGAAATTGGAAAAAATAAGAAGTATGCCCATAGAATAAATTATACATTTAATTATATGGAAAACATTACTAAACATTAAAGGAAGAAAAAAACAAATTACAGAAGATAACAAAACACAAAATGCAGATTGTTGTCTTTTTTTTAACAACAGAAATGTTCAGAAGATCTATTATAAATGTCAACAATTATTTGTCATGGATTATAGCAGAGTGATTGCCTCAGGCCTGTTCTGATGTGAGATTTGCTCTTATTTTAATGGTCCTCAGTACTGTACTCGCTAAATTCTACTTTCACTCACAGATAATGATTTCTGAAGACTTATTCTCAAATACAGTACCAGACATTTCATAGTTATTAACTGATTTCATTTTGAAAATAATCCTTAGAAACACACATTAACTGCTATTATCACCACTTTATAGCTGACCACAGTGCTGTTGTTGTTATGTGTCGTCTAGTAGGACCTGATTCATAGCAACGCCTCCTTGGGTTTCTGAGACGATATCTCTACAGAAATAGATTGTCCAACCTTCTTTCCAAGGAGTGGCTGGTGGGTATGAACCGCCAGCCTTCTGGTTATCAGTCAAGTGCTTTAGGCACTACACTAGCAGAGACATGTTGTTGTTGTTATATGCCGTCGAATCAGACCTGACTCATAGCGACCCCTCCTTGGGTTTCTGAGGCAGTATCACTACAGAAGTAGATTGCACCATCTTCCTTCCAAAGAGTGGCTGGTGGATTTGAACCACCAGCCATCTGGTTAGCAGTCAAGTGCCTTAGACACTATGCTACCAGAGCTCCACCAGAGGCATAGAGAAGTAAAATAGCACATTCAATTTATGAAACCAAAACCAAACTCAGTGCCATAGAGTCAATTCCAACTCATGGTGACCCTCACTGGGTTTCCAAGGTGGTAAATCTTTACGGAAGTAGTTTGCTCCATCTTCCTTCTGCTAAGCAGCTGGTGGGTTTAAACCACCAAACTTTTGGTTAGCAGTCAAATGCCTTAAGCACTGCATCACCCAAGCTCCTTGTTCAAATTATAGTCAGAAGCAAAGCCAGATTTGAGCCCAGGAAGTGTGGTTCTAGATCCTATACCTTTATCTACTAAGCTTGTATTTTATCCTCTTTTCTTCTTTATTCTCAGATATCATTTTTTCCTTCTTCCACTGGTTTTGCTTCAGTCAGCCTTTACATTTCTAATGTTTGCACCCCTGTTTATTAGAACAGAATGGAGATGCTCAGAGTAAAGATAACCTAACTTATTAAATCAATGACCTTCATTTTATGCACAATATTAAATCAATAGTTTCAGGTCAAAGAAATGTTTATAATAGCCCCTCTGCCCCTTTCAGTTAGAAAGGGAATAGTCTTTTCTTGCTTAACACAGGTATGAACCTGTCTCTAATGAGTGGCTGGGGTCTGACTGCTAGATAATTGCTCTGGTGATTATATACTTAATGGTATTTGATGGTCAACCTCTTCACTGCCTAAGAAGAGTTCAGAGATAAGGGGTTAAGTGAGCATCTGGATCCTCCAGTGTTAAGCTCTGTGAAGCCCCAGGCCTGTGAATAATAGACTGTAGGTAGAATGTTTTTTATTTAAGCCTGGAGAGTCTCTGAGGTGGAGCACAATAAATGGGGGATTCCCATACAGCCTGGTGACACTGTTAACAGATGAGACTATGTGCAGGGCACTCTCTGCCCTGATCCCTTTGAGTCAGGCCATAGAAATGCATCTAAAAGCCCCTACCCCCACTTTTGCCAGTTATTTGCTTCCTCAACAGGAGAAGGGAGCAGCCCAGATGGAAGGAGAACAGTGAGGTTCACAGGACTTTGTTGTGAGGTTATGTTTTTATCCTGCTCTAATCTCTGCTTGGCTGGAAAGGAGTTTCTGTTCTGTAAGGCACATCCTAAAGGCACCAAACAAACTCCCTAAGAACCGGTAATTCTTCATATCTGCCTTCAAACACTTTAGTGATCAATTTCACTGGAGTTTCCCCACTGTAAGAGTACTTATTTTCATTAAGAGAGAACAAAGCCTGCTGTACAAGGCTCTCTGAAGGACCTAAAAAGGGGGAAAAGTGACCCAGACTTCCAGTAGATAAGATTTTTATTGTTTCACCTTGGTTCCCAAACAAAATAAATGATAAGAACTAAGCACAAAACTGGACAAAGTGCTTGCTTGCTTACACATGAACTGATTTTCCTTGCAGATCTCTCTGCTCTTTGTGGCTGCAATGGGAGGGAAGACCTTAAAGATAGTGTGAACTATGTTCATGAGCCAAAACATCTTTTCATTGAATTTAGTCTCTAGTTTTTCCAATTGTTTGATGGTAGAATTCTGCTCTCCTCACCTCTTCCTGTTCAGTCACTTTTTACCTACAAAAAAAAAAAAAAAAACCCCCCCAAAAAAAAACAAACTCACTGCCATTGAGTTGGATCTGACTCATAGCGACCCCTCCTTGGGTACAGAAGTAGGTTGCCCAACCTTCCCTCTGAGGAGTGGTTGGTGGGTTTGAACTGCCAGCCTTCTGGTTAGCAGTCAAATGCTTTGGGCACTATGCCACCTGAGCTCCCCTGCCCCCAAAAAAGCCCACTGCCATCAAATTGATTCTGACTCACAGTGACCCTATAGTACAGAGTAGAATGGCCCCATAGAGTTTCCAAGTCTGTAAATCTTTATGGAAGTAGACCACCTCATCTTTCTCCCACAGAGAAGCTGGTAGATTTGAACCACTCATCTTTTGGTTAGCAACCAAACGCATTAACCATTTTGCCATCAGAGCACTTCTAACCTTATTCAGTTATAAGGTGTCCTTTAAATGATACACATGAAAAATTGCAGTGTAAGACCATCGCATAATCACACTGTTAAAAATTCTGGGTTCATTGTGACATGAAAGAATTGTCTTGTGTTCTTTGCCCGACACAGCCCTTTGGGTGTTAGAATAGCTGCTCTGTGGCCCTTTGGCTGGATTGCTTTTGTTATCACAGTGCATCAACCTAGATTTGCCCTGTCACACACATGTGCTGTCGGTGGCTTATTTTGACAGTTTTACTTGTGTTCCTCCTTGTAGCATATTGTCACACATACAGTGACAAGAAGAAATGTAGCTTGCTAAATATAAAACCTCCAGGAAAAGGAAAGATAAGCCCTTGGGGCAAAAACCTATAGACTATTTTCAGTTAATTTGTTCCATGTTGGGTCAGGAACCATTTCTAACTGATAGAAAAAAGACGTTTAATAAAGAATTTGTAAGAAACAAGATTTTTTACAAACAAGAATTTGTGAGAAACAAGCAACTAAAGGATGGTTTTATAACATTAAATGCTAATCTTTGAAATATGTGCAAATTTCCTATAAATGTATTGGGGAAAATAAGGATATGTTAACACTGATCTCATTTATGGCAATAAGAATTTACACATGCTTTGCTCTACCAAATGAAACTGCTTTATATGTTTATGTTTGTTTATACTCTCAGATGGCTTATGCTCCCCTGAGAGTTTAAGAACCACAGTGTAAGGCCAGTATAGACAGATATTGATCATCTGATATGCCAAGGAGGCCAGTTACCTTGGAGACCTCAGATTTCTAGCGCAGCTTCCTAAGAGATATAATAGTTGCTTTTTTTAAAAACAAAAACAAAAACAAGTTTCAGCTGGCTAGCTCAGTCAGTGGAGCATAAGACTCTTAATCTTAGGACAAACACGTTGAGCACCCAATTAAACAACAAACACGACTATACAAGAAGTTTCAGTTTTCAGGCTTACAACTGTATTTTGTCCACCCCATGCCCACTAAAATACCAGGTCCTTCGTTTTCACCACTTCCTTAGATTATTTTTCATTTGAGCAGCATTTGAAATGAGGAAAGCTTAGCATTATTAGAAGGGAGTGTGCATTATCCAGTGTAACTGAAGTTTGAATTCCCTAACATAGCTATCTAAATAGGCAAAATATCTAGCAAATATTCTAGCTTCAGGTTCATTTCTAGTCTCATATTCTTTCTTTCTTTGGCCTTTCACTATTTTTTCCTCCCAACTAAACATGGATGTTTAGGTTCTTGTTCCTTTGCTTAGGTTGTCTCTTGGACCTGGGAGGTCCTGATATTCTTTGTTTTATCCTCATCTACCCATACTTCATGGCTCAATTCAAATATCCCCTCATGATTCTTCCAAGACAAAACTACTAGTTCCCTGTCTTAACATGAAAATATACTCATTTCCCTTAAACTTATTTTATTGTTATATTCTTAGCTAACTTTGTCTGCCTATACCACTGATTATAAATTCCTCAACTACAGAAGCCTTTCTTCTTTATTTCATATCTTATGTAGAGAGTAAATGTTGAGTAGTTATAAGCATGAATAAGAGAACCAAAAAGTGGCCCAAGAGAATGGTTTATGGAGCACATGGTATCATTAACCTTGTAGGAAAGTCTGGTAGCCTCTTGTTTCAGTGATAGTTCTTCTCATGGTGCTGTAACATCTTTGGCTGATATATGAAAAAATTAATGAACCTGAAAATAGTTTTCTACTCTCATGATTGACCTTACTATTATGTTTTTACCATTTTATGCAAAAGTAATTTGAGTACATTTCACAATGAATGGTACAATACAGTAAAAAGCCATAACAACAACAACATAAAAACCAAATTTAGCAAGAGCCAAACAATGAAAGTGGACAAAGGATAAGCAAGTCAAAACATTTAGCTTATTTAAGGTTATCCCTGGTATATTTGCTATAAGGGAACATTAAAAATCTTTGTGAACAGTATCTCTGATATAACTAAATCAGAAGCTGTTGAGACAATTCTTTGGGGATCCAGACTAATTGATTAGCATATCCATAAATATTAATAAAATCAGTTGGACTTTTCAGGATCTCTATGCGAAACAATTAAAGATTGATGCCTTTAGTGAGTACCTTTACTGACATTGATAACCTGTGATAAACAGTTGACACAACCTTGCTTGCCAAAAGTGAAGAAGACTTGAAACACTTCCTGATGAAGACCAAAGATACAGCCTTCAGCATAGATTACACCTCAAAATAGAGAATAAAAGTCCTTACAATTGGACCAATGAGCAACATCATGATAAGTGGAGGAAATGTTGAAGTTGACAAGGATTTCATTTTACTTGGATCAACAATCAATGCCCACGGAAGCAAAAGTCAAGAAATCAAACAATGTATTGCATTGGGCAAATCTTCTGCAAAAGAACTCCATAAAATCTTAAAAAGCAAAGATGTCATTTTGATGACTAAGGTATGCTTGACCCAAGCCATGGTATTTCCAATAG
>NW_006921950.1:3208892-3212295 GCF_000298275.1 Orycteropus afer afer
TTGACTCGACAGCACATAACAACAACAACAACATATGCATGTGAAAGCTGCACAATGAAAAGGGAAGACTGAAGAACTGACATGATTTATTTTTAGTTTTAAAATTTCCACTTTATTCCAAATAATATATTTATTCTACATAGTACTTAGCCCATGAGACTTATCTATAGTAAAACACTAAGAAATTTCACCATTTTATACATTTCTGGGTATTGCTAGACAAGTGTATCACAGTGCACAAAGGTGGTGTCACTATTACATTTGACAGAAGATAAAAGGGAACTATTAAACAACTTCAGAAAACAGTAAATTCACTTGTCTCTTTAAATATGGGCATACAATTATTACAATGGCATCATTTAAAAAAATGGTTTATAAAATGTAATTTTATTTCATGCTGCTCTGCTGTTATAATATACAGGTGTGGTGCAGTGCCTAAGGGACTGCTAACCAGAAGGCTGGCAGTTCAAACCCACCAGCCACTCCTCAGAAGGAAGGTTGGGCAACATGTTTGAAAGTTACTTATGTTTACATGAAATGAAGCTATTAATATTTTCTACAGCAAAAATTGCTTACCAGGAAGGCCAAGACAAACACAAGTCAAGGAATGGAGTTTTCCCAAAGCCAAAGTGTGAAAAGACTATGAACAGTTGATTCCATACACATGAATAGGTTTCTTTGCTATAGGAAATCCAAGTAGAATAAGCAAGGGAGATAGGTACAAACATTTCTTGAGCAGGAGAAGGATGACAATGATGACACCCTGTAGGCATTTAGGTTTCTGCCCATTCTGCTGCATCACATTCTTCTCCTGCACAGTCTGATGTCCATAACGTTAGATTGTCTCTAAGCAATTGCAAGATAAGGGTGCTGTCTTTTTATGAGTCTTCATTCAGGGTATCAAGTTTTGAAATGGCCTCATCAAAAGCCATTTTAGCCAATGTACAGGAAAGCTCTGGGTTATTAAAGATCTTATAGTAAAATATAGAAAAAGTTAAGAGCCAGCCCCAGGTAGATTGAATGTGTAGGTTACATTTCCTTCCTGCTTGTATCAAACGTTTCATGGTAAGCTCTTTGGGAATTACATTATCATTTGTTTTCAATTATCACATGTGCTACTTCAGCAAGGTACCAGAAATAATCTTTAATTTTCAGATAGAAGACTTTACTTTTGGGATTAGTTGTGTTGGGTATTAAATAATTGTCCAACAATCTGGAACAGTGGTACAGATGGACTATTTTCATACTCTACTTTCTCTCAATACTTTTTAATCAGGCACAATTCCTTGTTGTAGGTTTTCTGCTCTGTGCTCCAGATGATCCTCCAGGTGGACCTTTGTCCTGGAAGATGTTTTTTTGGAACCAAGAGCTAGTTGCATTCCTGCTTGGAGAGCTTGGCCTCCTGCTCGGACAGCTTGGCCTCCTGCTCCGACATGGCCTTCATGCAGGTGGCCATGTTATCATAGTGCTCAGCCTGTTCCTCCAGTAAACTCCTTCTTCTCCATGGTGGATAGGTGGCATGTGGGCTGGGGGTGGTGGCATTGCTCCAGGAAGGGGACAGGGGAAGAAACAGAAAGAGGCACCAAAGGTAAGGAGAACCAATCAGGATCAAGAAAAGCCCTCCTCAAAAGCCTGCACTGTCTCTGATGTCAAAAATGAAACATTTGAATTTTGATGTTGGTGAAAAATATTGAATATGCCATGGACTCCCAAAAGAATAATCAAATATGTCTTAAAATAAGTAGACAGAATCCTCCTTAACAGTGAGAATGGCCAGACTTTGTCTCACATACTTTGGACATGCTATCCAAAGGGAGCAGTCCTTGGAGAAGGACGTCATACTTGGTAAAGTAGAGGGCCAGTGAAAAAAGAAGAAGACCCTCAATGAGATGGATTGACACAGTGGCTGCAATGATGGACTCAAAGATGGCAATGATTGTGCGGATGGCACAGGAATGGGCAGCTTTTGGTTCTGTTGTTCATAGGGTCACCATGAGTCAGAACCAACTGAATGGCAGTTAAGAAAAACAACAATAGTAAGTACCTTAAAGAGGAGGTAACTAGAGCCTCTGCTACCTGGATAACCAAGTCTGACAGTATAGAACATGAGTGGAAAGGAGGTTTATGCAGTGAGTCTGAAATCCTTGGGTACACATAAATTCCTTGGTCATAGACTAAATATGTGAAAAAAATTGGTGGCATTTTCATAGTAAGAACACAGGGTTCCAGAAATAAGACATATGGCTTGTAAACTGTGGACAAATATACTTTTCATAGAATAAAAGTTTCCTTAACTCTGCCTACTCCTAACCAGCATCTAAGTAAAAGGCAGGATGAAAGTGGGAGTGTTTCTAAGGAATCAGTGGAATTTCATGGATCTCAGAGGGTGGATCTACAGCTGAAATATCGATGACACAAGTTCCTCCACCTCTCTCTGGCTACTTCTACATCTGTTTCTGCTTCTCTTGTCCTGTCTGCTTCTTTTTGCAGACCACTTTTCTCTCCTCCTTCAGTCAAGGACTGCAAATATCAACATGGGGCATGGCTCCCCACCCTCCACATTTAGATGTTCTTAAAAATTCAGTGGAGTCAGGTAAGTGATGAGAGTCCTAACATTAACCTCACAGGAGAGAGGGTCTGATTGGTACAGCGTGAGTCAGTATTCACAGGAATTGAACCAATGGTGGCAAATGAGCGGAATCCTGAAAGCTTAGAATTGGAGAAGAGTTTTAGAGATAAAGGAAGAGACTGATTAGGCACCCACAAAGATCTTAACTACAAACAATACATTTCATAACTGTAGGACCATATTTGTGGTAAGTGAAGGCTATGTGAGGACTTTTGTTGTTTGCAGGGAATAGAACCAGATCATTCAGGAATCAATTTTGATTTTGCCCCTTAATGAAGGTTGTGCCTTGATCATAAGTGATATTACTTGGTCTAGGTCCCTCCTGCAGTGGGCAAAACAGTGAATTTCAAACATACTTGTGAAATTTAAAGTCATGAAAAATGGCTTCCCTAATCATCTCTGTATATTGATCTTGACAAAAGAAGAATGTAAGGACAACAATTAATGATTTTAGTAATAGCTGTCATTTCTTGCTGTGGAGACTAGCCAGTATTTGGCTTTTAGCTATGACATTATACTGTGTGCCACTGTAATCACTTTTTTTTTAATCCACCTAAAATAAGACCATCAAAATTGACGAAAGTTGTGGTGACAGTAGCAATTGGCGGCAGCTATTTCCTTTCTCTCTTTTCTGCTATTGGGCTTCCCAGCAGGATTCTCGTCTTCTTTTGTTGACATTGGCTTCTTGCCTTTTCCTCTCCCCACAGGTACTTTTTTTTTTTTTTTTTTTTTTTATTCCGGAGTTCTACGTGACTGCACAGTCTTAACATCCCT
>NW_006921950.1:3217995-3218808 GCF_000298275.1 Orycteropus afer afer
ATATCATAGCTGCTGTCAGATGGATCTTGGCTCAAGGCAAAGAATACCAGAAAGATGTTTACTTGTGTTTTATTGACTATGCATAGGGATTTGATTGTGTGGATCATGACGAATTATGGATAACATTGAGAAGAATGGGAATTCCCAAACACTTAATTGTACTCATGAGGAACCTGTACATTGGCCAGGAGGCTGCCATTCAAACAGAACAAGGGGACACTACTTGTTTTAAAATCAAGAAGGGAGTACGTCAGGGTTGTATCCTTTTTCCCATACTTATTCAATCTATATGCTGAGTAAATAATCCGAGAAGCTGGATTATTTGAAGAAAAACATGGCATCAGGATTGGAGGAAGAGTCACTGTCAACCTGAGATATGCAGATGATACAACTTTGCTTGTTGAAGGTGAGGATGACTTGAGGCACTTACTGATGAAGGTTGAAGAGAAGAATACAGTCTGCAGTATGGATTACATCTCAATATAAAGAAAACAAAAATCCTCACAACTGGATCAATAAGCAGCATCCTGATAAATGGAGAGAAGATAGAGGTTGTCAAAGAATTGACGTTGCTTGGTTCTACAGTCGATGCCAATGGAAGTAGCAGTCAAGACATTAGATGACGTGTAGCACTGGGCAGGTCAACCATGAAGGAACTCTTTCAAGCGCTGGGGAGCAATGATGTACCCTTGAGGACTAAGGTATGCCTGACACAAGCCATGATATTTTCAATCTCCTTGTGTGCATGTGAGGGATGGTCAATGAATGTTGTTGTTGTTGTTATGTGCCGTCGAGTTGGACCCGACTCATAGC
>NW_006921950.1:3218908-3226784 GCF_000298275.1 Orycteropus afer afer
TTCTCCTGCACAGTCTGATGTCCATAACGTTAGATTGTCTCTAAGCAATTGCAAGATAAGGGTGCTGTCTTTTTATGAGTCTTCATTCAGGGTATCAAGTTTTGAAATGGCCTCATCAAAAGCCATTTTAGCCAATGTACAGGAAAGCTCTGGGTTATTAAAGATCTTATAGTAAAATATAGAAAAAGTTAAGAGCCAGCCCCAGGTAGATTGAATGTGTAGGTTACATTTCCTTCCTGCTTGTATCAAACGTTTCATGGTAAGCTCTTTGGGAATTACATTATCATTTGTTTTCAATTATCACATGTGCTACTTCAGCAAGGTACCAGAAATAATCTTTAATTTTCAGATAGAAGACTTTACTTTTGGGATTAGTTGTGTTGGGTATTAAATAATTGTCCAACAATCTGGAACAGTGGTACAGATGGACTATTTTCATACTCTACTTTCTCTCAATACTTTTTAATCAGGCACAATTCCTTGTTGTAGGTTTTCTGCTCTGTGCTCCAGATGATCCTCCAGGTGGACCTTTGTCCTGGAAGATGTTTTTTTGGAACCAAGAGCTAGTTGCATTCCTGCTTGGAGAGCTTGGCCTCCTGCTCGGACAGCTTGGCCTCCTGCTCCGACATGGCCTTCATGCAGGTGGCCATGTTATCATAGTGCTCAGCCTGTTCCTCCAGTAAACTCCTTCTTCTCCATGGTGGATAGGTGGCATGTGGGCTGGGGGTGGTGGCATTGCTCCAGGAAGGGGACAGGGGAAGAAACAGAAAGAGGCACCAAAGGTAAGGAGAACCAATCAGGATCAAGAAAAGCCCTCCTCAAAAGCCTGCACTGTCTCTGATGTCAAAAATGAAACATTTGAATTTTGATGTTGGTGAAAAATATTGAATATGCCATGGACTCCCAAAAGAATAATCAAATATGTCTTAAAATAAGTAGACAGAATCCTCCTTAACAGTGAGAATGGCCAGACTTTGTCTCACATACTTTGGACATGCTATCCAAAGGGAGCAGTCCTTGGAGAAGGACGTCATACTTGGTAAAGTAGAGGGCCAGTGAAAAAAGAAGAAGACCCTCAATGAGATGGATTGACACAGTGGCTGCAATGATGGACTCAAAGATGGCAATGATTGTGCGGATGGCACAGGAATGGGCAGCTTTTGGTTCTGTTGTTCATAGGGTCACCATGAGTCAGAACCAACTGAATGGCAGTTAAGAAAAACAACAATAGTAAGTACCTTAAAGAGGAGGTAACTAGAGCCTCTGCTACCTGGATAACCAAGTCTGACAGTATAGAACATGAGTGGAAAGGAGGTTTATGCAGTGAGTCTGAAATCCTTGGGTACACATAAATTCCTTGGTCATAGACTAAATATGTGAAAAAAATTGGTGGCATTTTCATAGTAAGAACACAGGGTTCCAGAAATAAGACATATGGCTTGTAAACTGTGGACAAATATACTTTTCATAGAATAAAAGTTTCCTTAACTCTGCCTACTCCTAACCAGCATCTAAGTAAAAGGCAGGATGAAAGTGGGAGTGTTTCTAAGGAATCAGTGGAATTTCATGGATCTCAGAGGGTGGATCTACAGCTGAAATATCGATGACACAAGTTCCTCCACCTCTCTCTGGCTACTTCTACATCTGTTTCTGCTTCTCTTGTCCTGTCTGCTTCTTTTTGCAGACCACTTTTCTCTCCTCCTTCAGTCAAGGACTGCAAATATCAACATGGGGCATGGCTCCCCACCCTCCACATTTAGATGTTCTTAAAAATTCAGTGGAGTCAGGTAAGTGATGAGAGTCCTAACATTAACCTCACAGGAGAGAGGGTCTGATTGGTACAGCGTGAGTCAGTATTCACAGGAATTGAACCAATGGTGGCAAATGAGCGGAATCCTGAAAGCTTAGAATTGGAGAAGAGTTTTAGAGATAAAGGAAGAGACTGATTAGGCACCCACAAAGATCTTAACTACAAACAATACATTTCATAACTGTAGGACCATATTTGTGGTAAGTGAAGGCTATGTGAGGACTTTTGTTGTTTGCAGGGAATAGAACCAGATCATTCAGGAATCAATTTTGATTTTGCCCCTTAATGAAGGTTGTGCCTTGATCATAAGTGATATTACTTGGTCTAGGTCCCTCCTGCAGTGGGCAAAACAGTGAATTTCAAACATACTTGTGAAATTTAAAGTCATGAAAAATGGCTTCCCTAATCATCTCTGTATATTGATCTTGACAAAAGAAGAATGTAAGGACAACAATTAATGATTTTAGTAATAGCTGTCATTTCTTGCTGTGGAGACTAGCCAGTATTTGGCTTTTAGCTATGACATTATACTGTGTGCCACTGTAATCACTTTTTTTTTAATCCACCTAAAATAAGACCATCAAAATTGACGAAAGTTGTGGTGACAGTAGCAATTGGCGGCAGCTATTTCCTTTCTCTCTTTTCTGCTATTGGGCTTCCCAGCAGGATTCTCGTCTTCTTTTGTTGACATTGGCTTCTTGCCTTTTCCTCTCCCCACATGTACTTTTTTTTTTTTTTTTTTTTATTCCAATGGAGTTCTACGTGACTGCACAGTCTTAACATCCCTACTCCCAGTCAGAGCGTGGAGTTATGCTACATGCTTTCCATTATTAAAATGAAATGTAGACCTTTATGGAAACTTTGTTTATAATATAAATTGTGTTTATGTGTCAGGACAACCTGCACAAAGCACATTTTAAAAATTATTCTGCAATAAGTTTCTTCTATTTTTTCATGTGATGCTATTTATTTATTTATTTTATTTTCCTTATTACACTGTGACTTTTCTTTATTATGTTTTGGTTCTTATGACAGCACCACCAAAGTAATAATAGTGTCTGTCCCAGTAATTTAACAGGGTAAAATTTACCACTGTCCATTCCGAAGCAATAATAAATAGCTCAGTGCTTAGTGAGCTCCAGTGGAGTTGGGAAGAAAGGCATAGCCATCAGAAAGTGGGAAGATCACCTCTTGGCAAATTATGTGTTATGACAATTTGAGAATTTAATAAAGTTACATGTGCCTCTTTTTGTTTTTCTATTGTCATAGAAGATAGAGTGGAGCATTATTAATCTATTATTTGTTTGATTTCCAATCTAATTTCAAGTAGCAACATAACAGGAACTTTTTTGTACATTTCTCATATCACCTCAGTGGAACACATAGCTGGCATTCAGTAAATGCTTGTTGATTTATTCAGCAAATAAATAGTGATATTGTTGTTGCTACCTGCCATCAAGTTGAATGTGACTCATGGTGACCTCATGTGTTTCAGAATAGAACTGCTCTACAGGGTTTTTAAGGCTGTGGCCTTTCAGAGGCAGATTGCCAGCCCTGTCTTTCAAGGCACTTTGGTTCAGTCTAAACTACCAACCTTTCAGCTAGTAGTCAAGCACTTAACTGTTTGCAGCTCTGGTGGTGCAGTGCTTAACACATTTGACTGCTAACCAGAAGGCTGGCAGTTCAAACCCACCATCCACTCTGGGGAAGGAAGACTGGCTACTTCCATAAAGGCTTACCACCTTAGAAACCCAATGCGGGTCTCTATGAGTCAGAATGGACTCGATGGAAGTGAGTTTGTTTTGTTTTTTTAGTAACTGCACCAAAGTCCTTAACCAAAAACCAAACCAAACTCACTGCTATCAAGTTGATCCCAACTCATAGTGACCCTCATTGGGATCCCAAGGCTGTAAATCTTTATGGAGGTATAGTGCCTCATCTTTCTTCCATGGAGTGCATTTTTGGGTCAAACCACCAACTTTTTAGTTAGCAGTCAAATGCCTTAAAAACTATACCACCAGAGCTCCTTACCAAAGTCCCTAGGTCGCACAATTTGTGCTCAACTGTTAACCTGCAGGTTGGTTGATGATTTGAACCAACGCTGAGGTCCTGTGGAAAAAAAGCCCTGGTAATCTGCTTCTGTTAATATTACAGCTAAGAAAACTCTTTGGATAAGGTCTCTTATTTAACACATGGGGTTACCAAGAGTCAAAATCAATTCACCTGCAACAATCAATATATACTGATGTTTGTAAATAAAACTCTCAGATATATAATAATGCTTATTAAAGTTTAATGTATCACAGAATACATTTTATTTCTCTTATCATTTCCCTTTCTTCCCTAAACAATTTAGATGGGGTTGCTGACATTCATGCCAGTGGGATGTCTGGGAAGCCAGAGTGGCCCTGGTCTAGTGGGATGAGAAAAGGAATCTGTACTTGAAGGTGATCCAGAGTGGGGAATTGGAACTTAAGCAGGGTGAGGGGTAATCCAAGTGGTGGGGTGGCCTGCTGTAGAGTGTCAGAGTGTGAGCAGGTTGAGGAGACTATTCATGCAGAGGGTGGCCTGGAATGAAGAGTTGGTGCCAGAGTGCAGTAAGCAAGATATCCAAGCTAGCTTTGGGTTCTTGAGTGGGCAAAGGGGTGGTGGAAGAGATGAGATATTGATTATATACAGAGGTATTGATTAAATAATTTAATATATTAAAGATAAAGGGAGTCAGCCTTTCAGGGTTGGAGAAGAGAGTTATAAATATTGGAAGGGAGAAAGCTAGTTTGAACATTGTGGACTAGAACTGACAGTATTGGATTTAAATCATGCTTTTCAATATAAACAGAGAGTTATGGAAGTAAATGTATTTGCATGTTTATAAATACACTGAGCATTGATATATGTGTGTATGTCTGACTGGAATAGATCAATATTTGTGCCCATTCCAAAGAAAGGTGTTCCAACAGAATGTGGAAATTATCAAGCAATATCATTAATATCACATGCAAGAAAAATTTTCCTGAAGATACCTCAAAAACAGTTGCAGCAGTATGTTGATAGGGAACATCCAGAAATTCAAGGTGTGTTCAGAAGAGGATGTAGAACAAGAGATCTCATTGATGATGTCAGATGGATCTTGGCTGAAAGCAAAGAATGCCAGAAAGATGTTTCCTGTGTTTTATTGACTGAGCAAAGGCAGTCGACTATGTGGATCATAAAAAATTATGGATAACATTGGGAAATATGGGAATTCCACAACACTTCACTGTGCCCATAAGGAACCTGTACACAGGCTGTCATTCAAGCAAAACAAGGGGATACTGCATGGTTTAAAAGCAGGAAGGCTATACGTCAGGATTGTATCCTTTCACCATATTTATTCAATCTGTATGCTGAGCAAATAACCCACGATGTTGGATTATGTTGAGAAGAATGCAGCATCAGGATTGGAGGAAGACTCATTAACAACCTATGATAGGCAGCTGACACAATCTTGCTTGCTAAAAGTGAAAATGACTTGAACCACTTACCAATGAAGATTAAAGACTACAGTCTACAGTATGGATTATACCTTGACATAAAGAAAACAATCCTCACAACTGATCCAATAAGCAACATCACAATAAATGGAGAAAAGATTCAAGTTGTCAGGGATTCCATTTTACCTGGATCCACTATCAACACTCATAGAAGCAGCAGTCAACAAATCAGACATATTACACTGAGTAAATCTACTGCAATAGACCTCTTTAAGGTGTTAAGAAGTGAAGATGTCACACTGAAGACTGAAGTGTGCCTAATCTGTGCTATGGTATTTTCAGTCACCTCAAATGCTGTGAAAGCTGGACAATGAATAAAGATGACCAAAGAAGAGATGATGCCTTTGAATTGTGTTGTTTGTGAAGAATGGTGAAAATACCACCATCTGTCAGAAAAATGAACAAATCTGTCCTAGAAGAAGTGCAGCCAGAATGCTCCTTGGAAGGGAGAATGACCAGATTTCATCTCACCTACTTTGGTCATGTTGTCAGGAAGACTATTCCCTGGAAAATGATATTATGCTTAGTAAAGTAGAGAGTCAGCATAAAAGGAGAAGACCCTCAACAAGATGGATGACACAGTGTCTGCAATGATGGCCTCAAATGTAGCAAGGACTGTGAGGATGGTGCATGACTGAGTAGTGTTTCTGTTGTACATAGGGTTGCTATGCATTGCAGCAAACTCGATGGAATGTAACAACAACAGCAGCAGCATGTCTGTGTTTGCAATATGTATATACACATATATAGCTAGCTCTGTCCACTGAGTGAGGAATGATTCCTTCAATGACAGTGAGCACAATTATGTGCAGATCTGGGCTTCTTGATATCATTCTCCTCTAAAATAATTCAAAAATCTTTTGAGAAATACTGCTTCCAGAATTGGACCAGGGACAATCTAAACAGCCTAGACCATCTTGCCTTAGGAAATAAGGACCTAAAAGTCAGTTTAGAGGAGTTTTTACTGGCCAAATTAGGTTTAATTTGAGTAGGAGAAAATTGTATGAGACCACTATTATAAAAATTCAAGAAACAGTTTATTCATAGAATGAAATATTCTTTGATCTGTACCAGGGGTGGGAGGAAGAGAGAGAATAAACCACTGACTAAAAGCATAGACATATTAACTTGGTTGAAGGGAAAGCAAATATACAATAAGAGGGAGGTAAGCACAAAATGATCAAGCTAAAGGAATATGCTGAGAGGAGCACAAGGCTTGTTGTTGTTGTGTGCCATCGAGTCGGACCCGACTCATAACATTACTGACACAATCTAGCAATAACAGTAATAATAGTAATCTACCAGTGGTTACATAGATAGACATGTAAGCTGAATAGGAGTGGAGAGGTGAGTGGATCTACAACCACAAAAATATAAATAAATTTGACAGAATATTTCCACATATACACTACAAATATATCCATGACTATAGCAGAGCATACAGAGGACAAAGTTATGAAAATTTCTTCTTAGCTATAACCAAATACCTTGAGGGAATGTGTCACTGGGCCTGGGGACTCAGGACCATAGTCTAGGGGGACACAAAGGTCAATTGGAACAACATAGATTGCAAAGACAATGTTCTACATCATACTTTGATGAATAGCAACATGGGTCTTAAAAGCTTGTGAGTGACCATCTAAAATGCAACTATTGGTCTCTCTTTGTGAAGAGCAAATAAAAGTGAAGAAAATTAAAGATTCAGAAAATAATTAATCCAGAGGACTAAAGAGCTTGTGAACACCAGTCTCCACTACCCTGAAACCAGAAGAATTGGATGGTGCCTTGTTACCACTGCTGACTACTCTAAAAGAGATCACAGTAGGAAATCCTGGATACAGTGGGAGAAAAATGTGGAACAAAACTCAAAATAATAAAAAAGGCTAGGCCTACTGGTCTTACAGAACCTGGTGGAAACTCCAAGATTATGGCCTTTAGTCATCCTTCCAACCTGGAACCATGACTCAACTGTCAGACACACAAGCAAACAAACAAACAAACAAACAAACAAACAAAAAACCCACTGTCATAAAGTCAATTCTGACTCATAACAGCCCTGGTAGAGTTTCCAAGTCTATAAATCTTCATGGAACTAGATTGCCTCATCTTCCTATTGCAGAACAGCTAGTAGGTTTGAACTATTAAACTTCTGGCAAGCAGTCAAAAGGAAGAAGGAAGAGGCTGTCCACTTCTCAAAGAATTGGCCAGGGAAAACCTTATGAATCGCAAAGAAACACTGTCTGATACATTACCATGCAACTTTATGAATAGTCTGGATAGGTTAGAAGGCTCTCAAAATAGGACTGGGAAAAAGCTACATCATCAGCACAAACCCAGCCTCAGTCATATGGATAAGGTAAAGCTTTTGAGACCTCCATTTGCTGATGTGGCACCACTCAAGGTGAGGAGCAACAGCTGCAGAAATCCATTAATCATTGGAACATGGAATGTACGAAGTATGAATCTAGGAAAATTGGAAGTTGTCAAAAATGAAATGGAATGCATAAAGATTGATATCCTAGGCATTAGTGAG
>NW_006921950.1:3229829-3239625 GCF_000298275.1 Orycteropus afer afer
TGAATAAGATAAAAGTTTTATGAGCTACAACATTGTTTCAAATAGCTTCAAAGTAACTCTTCACAAAAATAATTACAGAAAGTAATTTTACAGTAGAGAAACAATTTTTCCCACCTTGATCATACGAACAAAGTGAGGAGCATGAATAATGCAAAAAAAAAAATAGAACTTATGCCTCATCTGTTACATCACAGACACAGAGCATCAGACAAACTGAAATCAAAGAAGATTGTACAAAATAACTAGCCTGTGATTTTCAAGCGTGTCAGGTTCTCAAATTCAAGGACACTTTAAAGAAGGCTACATATTTATGCATATTTTGGCTTTCATGAACGTTAAAATTTTCTTCAGTTTCTACTTGAACTTGCGATCAGTGATCAGTTCCACAGTCAGCTTTTGTCCTTGTTGTGATTGATGATACTGAGCTTCTCCATTGTCTGTTTCCACAGAGGTAGTTGATTTGATTCCTGTATATTCCATCCAGTGAGATCCACGTGTACAGTCATTGTTTATTTTGTTGATAAAACATATTTCCAACAAATAGGCTGTTGATGTTGCAGAATTCTATCATGAGATTTCCAGCATCATTTCTATCACCAACATGTATTTACCAAATACTGATCCTTTTTCTTTGTTTCAAACTTTTGCATCCAATCACTAGTATCAATGGATCTTGATCACAAGTTTGATCAATTTCAGATTGCAGAAATTGAATTCAGAAACCACCTCAAGAATAGATTTGAGAATTTGCCCATGACCATGTGTAAGTATGGCAGACAATATTTCTACATATGTATTTTTATGTGCTATAAGAATGTCCATGTATGTAATAGAGCTACCAGGGCAAAGTTATGACAACTTCTTATTGTTGTGTTGTTATGTGCCTTCAAGTCATCTCTGACTCACAGTGACCCTATGTACCACAGAATGAAACCCTGCCTGGTACTGAGCCAGCCTCATGATCTCTACTACACCTGAGCCCATTGCTGTAGCCACCATGTCAATCCATATCATTGAGGGCCTTCCCCTCTTCTGATGACCCTCCTCTTTACCAAGCATGACATCCTTCTCCAGAGAATGGTCCCTTCTAACAACATGACCAAAGTAGGTGAGATGAAATCTGGCCATCCATGTTTCCAAGAATTCCAGCTGCACTCTTTCCAGGACAGATTTGTTAGTTCTCCTGGTAGTCCATGGCAATTTCAATATTCTTTGCCAAAACCACAACTCAAAAGCATCAACTCTTCTTCAGTCTTCCTTAATCACTGTCCAGGTCTCACATGCATGGGAGGTGATTGAAAATACCATGTTGTGGGTTAGGTGCATCTTAGTCTTCAAGAAGATGTCTTTGCTCTTCAGCCCTTGCAAGAGGTCTTTTGCAGCAGATTTTCCAATGCAATATGTCTTTTTATGTCTTCTGCTTCCATTGGTGTTGATTATAGAATCAAGTAATATGAAGTCTTTGACAGCTTCAATCTTTTCTCTTATCCATCATGATGCTGCTTATTGGTCCAGTTGTGAGGATTTTTGTTTTCTTTATATTGAGGTATAATCCATATTATAGACTGTAGTTTTTAATCTTAATCACTAAGTGCTCAAAGTCATCCTCACTTTCAGCAAACAAAGTTGTGTCCTCTGAATATCTCAGGTTGTTAATGAGCCTTCCTCCAATCCTAATGCCACATTCTTCTTCATATAGTCTGGCTTCTTGGATTATTTGCTCAGTATACAGATAGAATAAACATGGTGAAAGATACAACCCTGACACACTCCCTACCTGATTTTAAACCATGCAGTATCCAATCCCCTCGTTCTGTTCTAGTGACAGCCTCCTGGTTTATGTAGCAATTCCTCATGAGTACAATTAAGTATTCTGGAATTCCCATTCTTCTTAATGTTATCTACAATTTGTGATAACTTCTTAGTAACAACCAAACATCCTGAAGAAGTTAGTCCCTGGGCCCACAGCTTCAGGACCATGGTCTTGGGGGACATCAAGCTTTACTGGCATAACAAACTGCACAAAAACATTGTTCTACATCTTACTTTGGTCAGCAAAGACTGAGGTCTTAAAAGTGTGCAAGAGGCCATCTAAGATGCCACAACTTGTCTCTCCTCTTGTGGAGCAAAGAAGAATGAAGAAAACCAAAGATACTTGGTATTAACTAGTCCATGGGACTAGTGGACCATGCGTACCTCAGCCTACATGACCCAGAGACTAGAAGAACTAGATAGTGCCCAGCTACCACTGTCAACCACTCTGAAAGGGATCAAAATAGGAGATCCTAGATAGAGTGGGAGAAAAATGTGGAATAAAACTCAAAATTATAAAAAAAGACCAGGCTTACTGATCTGGTAGAGACTGGTGAAACCCCTGGCATTATGGCAATCCAGTCACCTTTTAGGCCTAGAATTGAACTCACTCCATAGCTTCCATCCAGATAATAAACAGGCCTATAAAGTGAACGTTTACACTGGGTAGGTACACTCCTTAGAATAATCAATCATGGGAGATAAGAAGGGTAGTATCTGAACAAGATAACTCAGAGGGCAAGAATGTATAGAAAGAATAGAGGATCCAATGGAATGAAGAAATTGTCTAACAGTATGGTTAATATTACACAGAAGTAAAAGTTTGCTGAAGATAATTAAAAAAAAAAAAAAAAAAAAATTAGCAGTACATGGATAGGAAACTGCCTGAAATTTAAGCTGGATTCAGAAGAGGTGGAATAAAAAATATCATTGTTGATGTTAGGTGGATCTTGATTGAAAGCAGAGAATACCAGAAAGATGTTTACCTGTGTAAAGCATTTTACTGTGTGGGTCACAACAAATTATGGATAGCATTGTGAAGAACGGGAATTTCAGACAAAGAGACAGTCATTTGAACAGACTGGGCTACTGCATGGTTAAAATCAGGAAAGTTGTGTGTTAGGGTTGTATCCTTTCATAATATTTATTCAATCTGTATGCTTTGTAAATTGTCTGAGAAGCTGGACTATATGAAGAAGAACAGGGCATTGGGATTGGAGGAAGGCTCATTAACAACTTGTGGTATGCAGATGAAACAATCTTGCTTGTAGAAAGTGAAGAGGGCTTGAAGCACTTACTGATAAATATCAGATTACACACTTCAGTATGAATTATCCCTCAACATAAAGAAAACAAAAATTCCAACAACTGGACCAGCAAACAACATCACGATAAACAGAGAAAAGATGGAAGTTGTCAAAGATTTCATTTTACTTGGATCCACGATCATTACCCATAGAAGCAGCAGTTAGGAAATCAAATAATGTATTGCATGGGGCATATCTGCTTCAAGAGACCTCTTTAAAGTGTTAAAAATCAGTGATGTCACTTTCAGGACTAAGATATGCCTAGTCCATCAATGGTATTTTCAATTGTGTCATATGCATGCTAAAGCTAGACAATGAATAAAGAACATGGTAGAGTATTTGATATTTTAATTATGCTGTTGATTGTCATTGTTATTAGGTGCCATCAAGTTGGTTTCCACTCACAGCGATCTTAGGTACAACGGAACAAAACACTGCCTCATCCTGTGCCATCCTAACAGTCATTGCTGTCCTTAAGTCCATTGTTGCAGCCACTGTGTCTGTCAATCCATCTTTCGAAGGATCTTCCTCTTTTTTGCGGACCATCTACTTTATCGAGCATAATGTCCTTCTCTAGGGATGGATCCCTCCTGATAATATGTCTAAAATGGTGTTATTGAGAAATATTAAATGTATCATGGACTTCCAAAAGAATGAACAAAATAGTCTTGAAAGAAGTACATTCAGAATTCTTCTTAGAAGTGAAGATGAGGAAACTTTGGACATGCTATTCAGGAGGGACAAGTTCCCAGAGAATGACATCATACTTAATCACGTACAGGAGCAGCACAAGAGAGGAAAACCCTCAATGAGATGGATTGACACACTGGCTATAGAACTAGGCTGATATAGCAGTGATAGGATAATATAGAACTGGGCAGAGTTTCATTCTGTTATACATAGAATTACTATTTGTCAAAACCAACTTCAAAGCTCTTAAGAGCAAGAACAAATTTATAAGCAAATGCAACACTTGATTCTGAATTAGATAATTTTTCTATATATAACATTATTTTGACTTTTGGGAAAACTTGACCGTGTCTAAAGATTAAATAGCACTTAAAGCATTAGTATGAATTTCCTGATTTTAGTGGTTATGATTTTGTTATGCCAAATGTTTTTTTTAATAAATCATAAAAAGGTAGAAAACTATCAAATTTATTGATAAATAAAGAGTGATACCAAAATAGTATGATTTTAATGCAAAAAAGACAAGTTCCTAATAGTAACCTAGGTATAAACATATAAACATAGATGCAAAAAAATCTAAGTATGTGAATAGCAAGGAAAATGCATCAAAATATTGAAAGTATGACTAAATAGAGGTTATCTCAGAAATTTCAGATATTTAATTACAAGGACTTATTTGAATAAATTCTTTATAAAAACAGATTTAAAGGGGAAAAGATACTATATCTTAATTGATGTCACTCAAAAACATTGAATAAAATCCAATACCAATTAATACTCAAAGCTCTTCACATGCAGCACAGAGAAGCTTGTTAATGTCTTTAAAGGAATCCATTAGGTTTCCACAGCAAGAATTATGGAATGGTGAACCTTCTGAAGCAGTCTTAAAGTCAGGATGCTGTTACTGGTACTACTCAGCACTGTGCTAGAAAACTATACCCAAACAAAAATCATATTAGGCATAGTCTCTAAGGCATTTGACTGCTAACCAGAAAGCTGGCAGTTCAAACCCACCAGCCACTCCTCAGAAGGAAGATGGGGCAATCTATTTCTGCAGTGATACTGCCTCGGAAACCCAAGGAGGGGTCTCTATGAGTCAGGTCTGACTCAACAGCACATAACAACAACAACAGAAATGAAGAGGTAACTCTTGTTAACTACAGTAAATAACAAAATATCCTAAAACAAACAAACAAAAAGTACAAAATTTAATGGACAAGCATTTAAGATAAGCAAGATTTAAGCTACTAGAACTAAAAGATATAGCTTTATAACAACAATAACAACAGCAAAACTATAGTTAATGATGTTAATCTAATGTTAGTCCCTTTTTGACTAGGTGACAAAATTGATTAATTACATATAGTTGCCTTTAGTTTCAGTGGAATAAACTCCTGACCTTATGTATAACACAACAAAATGATATTCCATCTTATGTAATGATCATGATGGTTGGTATATTTGAGTCCATTTGCTGGAAGTAAGCCACTGATATTTCAAATATAAGATGCATCACCCATGGTGGACAGACTTCTAGACTAAGACTAGGGAGAAAGGCCTGGTGATCTACTTTTGAAGATTAGCCAAAGGAAACCCTATGGATCACAATAGAATTAAGTATTTGCATTGACTAAACCCAAATTTGCACTGTGTAAGCTCACCACTTGTCTGTTAGTTTCTTGTATTGTGGTGGCTTGCATGTTGCTGCCTGGCCAGAAGCTATGTTACTGGTATTTCAAATACCAGCAGGGTCACCTATGGTGGACAGCTTTCAGTGGTGCTTCCAGACTAACAGAGACTGGGAAGAAGGACTGGGCCATACACTTCTGAAAAGATTGGTCACTGAACACCTTATAAACAGCAGTGGAACACTGTCTGATGTAGTGTCGGAAGATAAGTCCCTAAGGTTGGAACACACTCAAAATACAACAGGGGAAGAGATGCCTCTTTGAAGTAGAGTCGACTATAACGATGTGATGGAGTAAAGGTTCCAGGACCTTCATTTGCTGATGGGGCACAACCCGAAATGGGAAGAAACAGCAACAAACATTCATTAATAATCAGAAAATGGAATACGCTAAGTATGAATGTAGGAAAATTGGAAGTTGTCAAAAATGAAATGGAATGCATAAAGATTGACATCCCAGGCATTAGTGAGCTGAAATGGACCAGTATTCACCATTTGAATCAGGCAATCATGTGATCGACGATGCTGGGAACAACAAATTGAAGAGGAATGGCATCACATTCATCATCAAAAAGAACATTTCAAGATCTATCCTGAAGTATAACATTGTCAGTGATAGGATGATATTCAACTTTATGCACCAACCATTAAAGCCAAAGATGAAGAAACTGAAGATTTCTACCAACTTCTGCTGTCTGAAATTGATCAAGTATGCAATCAAGATGTATTTATAATTACTGGTAATTGGAATGCAAAAATTGCCAACAAAGAAGAAACATTGATAATTGAAAAATACAGCCTTGGTCATAGAAATTACAACAGAGATCACATGATGGAATTTTGTAAGAACAATGATTTATTCATTGCAAATACATTTTTTCAACAACATAAATGGTGACTATATTCATGGTGAGCACCAGAAGGAATACATGGGAATAAAGTTGGCTACATCTGTGGAAAGAGACAATGGAGAAGCTCAATATCATCAGAACAAAGCAAAGAGCTGACTGTGGAACAGATCATCAATTACTCATATGTAAATTTAAGTTGAAGCTGAAGGAACTTAGAATAAGTCTATGAGAGCGAAAACATGACCTTCATTATATCCTGCCTGAATTTGAAGATCCTCTGAAGAATATATTTGATGCATTAAACACCAATGACTAAAGACCAGATGAGCTATGGGGTGACATTAAGAACATCATGCATGCAGAAAGAAAAGGGTCATTAAAAACACAGGAAAGGAAAATAAAGACCCAAATGGATGTCAGATGACACTCTGAAACTTGCTCTTGGATATAGAGCAGCTAAAGAGAATGGAAGAAATGATGAAAGAAAAAAAAATAGCTGCACAGAAGATTTCAAAGGACAGCTCAAGAAGACAAAGTAAAGTATAAAGTGAAATGTGCAAAGACCTGGAGTTAGAAAACCAAAAGAGAAGAACATGCATGGCAATTCTGAAGCTGGAAGAACTGAAGCTCCTACTTGCAGTATTGAAGGATTATATGGGTAAAATATTGAACAATGTAGGAAGCATGAAATGAAGATGGAAGGAACACACAGTCATAAAAAAGGAATTGGATGACATTCAACCATTTCAGGAGGTTGCATATAATGAGGAATTGATGATACTGAAGGAAGAAGTCCAAGGTGAACTGAAGGAATTAGCAAAAAAAAGGGCTCCAGGAATCCATGGGATACCCACTGAGATGTTTCAACAACTGGAAACCCTTAATTGTTTACGCCAAGATATTTGGAAGATAGCTGCCTGGCCAAGCAAGTGAAAGAGGTTGATTTTTGTACCCATTCCAAAGAAAGATGATCCAACAGAATGTGGAAATTATTGAACAATATCATTAATGTCACATTCAAGTAATATTTTTTGGAAGATAATTCAAAAATAGTTGCAGCAGTATATTAACAGGGAACTGCCAGAAATTCAAGCTGCATTCAGAAGAGGACATACAACAAGGGATATCATTGCTGATGCCAGATGAATCTTTACTGATAGCAAAGAATTCCAGAAACATGTTTATCTGTGTTTTATTGACTATGGAAAGACATTTGACCATGTAGATCATAACAAATTATGGATAACATTGCAAAGAATAGGAGTTTCAGAACATTTAATTGTGCTCATGAGAAGCCTGTACATAGACCAAAAGGTTGTCATTCAAACATAACAAGGGGATACTGCATGGTTTAAAATCAGGAAGCGTGTGTGTCAGGTTGGATACTTTCATCATACTTATTCAATCTGTATGTTGAGCAAATAATCCTAGAAGCTGGACTATATGAAGAATGTGACACCATGATTGGAGGAAGTCTCTTTTTTCAACTTCTGATATGCAGATGACACAACCTTGCTTGCAAAAAGTGAAGATGACTTGAAGTAGTTGCTGATGAAGATTAAAGACTATTGTCTGCAGTATGGATTATATCTCAACATAAAGAAAACAAAAATCTTCACATATGGACCAATAAGCAACCTAAAGATAAACGGAGAAAAGATCAAAGTTGTCAAATAATTAATTTTTCTTGATCCACAATCAACACTCATGGAAGGAACAGTCAAGAAATTATATGATGTATTGCATTGGGCAAATCTGTTGCAAAGACCTCATTAAAGTGTTAATGAGTAAAAAATGTCACTTTGAAGACGAAGGTTCTCCTAACCCAAGCCATGGTATTTTCAATAGCTTCGTATGCATGTGAAGCCAGACAGGGAATAAGGAAGGCTGAAGAACTGATGTATTTGAATCGTGGTATTGGTTAAGAATATGGAAAATACCATGTATTGCCAAAGAAAGAACAAATATATCTTGGAAGAAGTATAGCTGGAATGCACCTTAGAAGTAAGAATGGCCAGACTTTGTCTCACCTACTTTGGTCATGTTGTCAGAAGAGACAAGTCCTTGGAGAAAGATATCATGCTTGGTAAAGTAGAGGGGTGGGGAAAAGGAAACACTTAGTGAGATGGATTGACACAGTGGCTGCAATGATGGGCACAAGCATAGCAAGGATTGTGAGGATGGTGCAGGATTGAGCACAGTTTTGTCTGTTGTACATAGGGTCGTTATGAGTTGCAGCCAACTCAACAGCATCTAAAATAACAACAATAACTCAAAGTATACAAGAAGTTATAGTTTCTAAAGTTATCTTTAGAAAGAGGGCTTTTATATTTTTATGATATTATTTAGAAAATTTTCATAAAATAAAATAGGATGGACGTGAGACCAGTACATTTGCTACTCTCCGAAAACATCCATTTTCACATATTCCCTCCTTTTTCATCTGCTTATGCAAAATCATCACGACACCAGATTCACATATTTGAATACATACAAATTCGTATTCTGTATTTGCAATTGAGTCCCATTCTCTTTTTATTTGTATGACCTTCTTCTGGGTTGTAGACATTATTGTCATCATTGCTGCATGCATCATTGAATGCTTTTTGAGCTGTTGATCCAAATTTTCCAATAGGGGCATTAACTCAGCGTGATACTTGCAATAGAAAATACTAAATTCACAATTATAAAGTCTATATCCAGAATGATGGGAAAATTCTTCTGCAGACAAAACTACATTCTGTTAGCTAAAGAATAGGCAAGAAGAATTGATCAACACACTCTGCACAGTGTCTGCAACATCAGAAAGTGATGATGATTATAATATAGGTAAAAAAGTTTCTGAGCAAACAAAATAATTTCACATCATAAATCTACGAAATGCTTGTTAACATAATTGTTCACTGCTTTTTCTTCTGAATCTTCCAAATTATCTGAAGACGTCTTGATAGTCACTGTGGATCACCAGGTATCTGGAAACCTCACTTCCATCAGCTCTGCTCCTCAATGTTTCAGAAGGGGAATCTGAAGCAGGCTTCTGGGTTAAAATTTTATAGAAATGGAATAGCTTTGAGAAACTGCCCGCCTCTGCCATGTCTTCCATGCATATATTTCTACTGGTGGAGAGAAAGCATTTTCTGGCTATCAGCCTAGACAAGGTACTTTCCTCTGACTTTCCTCCATTTTGAAGGACTTTTTATTTGGTGTTACAGTTTGAAAGCATCCATGGTGCTGATGGTGTTTTAGAAATCATTGGGGGTGGAAGAGTGAAGCCTCATGGAACTTTTTCCTCATTAAAAATTTTCTTCCAGCTAAACAATACAATCCACCAACTTGGCCTTATAGACAACTATAGAGCACTTCATCCAACAGCAGCACAATATACATTCTTCTCCAGTGCACATGGAACTTTTTCCATGATAGACCATATGTTAGGCCATAAAGCAAGG
>NW_006921950.1:3246925-3269274 GCF_000298275.1 Orycteropus afer afer
TTTTAAAAGGAACATGTTAATCCTCAGTTTAAAGGAAATTTTCCTAAAGTGTTTTTTAAAAGTGTTAAACCTACTTTTTTGTGTGTGGTTGTTACAATAATCAGGAAAGAAATCTTTTTGGGTTTATTTAATATAATTGCTGGTTCTTTCAGACAAAGAAAGCAAACAAAACCTTCCAACTGCTTAGGAAATTATTCAAAGTTGGTGAAGTCTTCAAACAGTGATAGAGTTTTTATGTTGCTTTTGATTTCTGCATAATGAGGGGTTGGACATTTTGAAAGTGTAATTATTTGGACCTGGCAAAATCATATCTAAAAAATATATCTGTGTGAGTGAGGGGGGAGAGAAAGAGAGACTCCTTCTTCAGGAAACTTTGCAGACTATTATTCCTTTTGCTAAATTTACGTTTTCTTCACTTTGAAGTGATAATGTCTGGTATTCCAGCTTGGCCTGAATCACAGATTTCTAATGAGTTTTTCTGATATTTGTTCTGACCTGATTCAGGTCAGTCTATGCTTCTTTCTTGTAGTTGAAAAAGAGAGGAACAGGAGGTAAGTCTTCCTTTGCTCATTAAGGTTTCAGTGAGTGATTTTAACTCAAGCTTTTCTAATTAAAATGTAAAGTTCATTAGTGTGCACCATTAATAGAGGTCTGTCGTTCAACTCATAATGCTGCAACAGAGGTGCCAGGAACACTCCTGTACCACCAGGGCCGAACAATTGCTGCTCTTGGCAAGGCCTCAGAACAGGCGGGGTTTCTGTCTACTACCTGAACTGCTGGTGACAACCACAACTTACGTCAGCCTCAGAGACAGGGAAACAAGAGGCAGGGCTGGAAGAGCCAAGAAGGGAAAAAATTTGCAAAGGCATCTTTTTCCTTCTCACTGCTGCCAGTTCCCAGTGCTGGCATTGGTGAATGAGAAATAGGCAGAAAAAGGCTAATAAGAAAAAACATTAAGCAATATTTACTTATTTTTACCTGAAATGAATGTGTGTATGTATATGTGTGTATGTGTATGTGTGTGTGTGTATATATATATATATATATATATATATTTTTTTTTTTTTTTTTTTTTCATTTGGTGGCAGATTTTTTTTTTCTCCTTTTAGGGTTTGACAGAATGAAGTATCTATGTAATCCCTAATTATGCAAAATATTTTAATGTATTCTTGTTGTTGTTGTGTGCCATCGAGTCAGACCCAACTCATAATGACTCCTCTTTGGGTTTCTGAGGTGGTATCATTTACGGAAGTAGATTGCCCAACCTTCCTTCCGAGGAGTGGCTGGTGGGTTTGAACCACCAGACTTCTGGTTAGCAGTCAATTGCCTTAAGCACTATGCTACCAGAGCTCCTTAATATTCTATCTTATTGAAAACAAGAGTTCTGGTGGTGTAGTGGTTAACGCATTTGGGGGCTAACCAAAAGGTCAGTGGTTCAAACCCACCACCCACTCCATGGAAGAAAGATAGGGTGGTCTGCCTCCATAAAGATTTACAACTCTGGAAACTCAATGGGGGTCACTATGAGTTGGGATTGACTAGAAGCCAGTTTGGTTTCAGTTGAATGTCCTATTTATAGAGTCTCTGGGTGATGCAAAAAGTTAATGCACTCAGCTGATACATGAAATTTTAAAGTTTCAAGTCTATTCAGAGGGACCTTGGAATAAAGGTCTGGCCTGACAATCAACTTCTGAATAATCTGACATTGAAAACTCTATGGAGCAGGCATGGATTGCAATGAGTCACTGTTGACTTCATGACAACCAGTTTACCCTATCTAAAGATAAATATTACTTTTAATTTGACATTTTGAATTAAAATGTTAGCTACTATTTGCTGGTAAGCAATTTTTAATGGTAATGGCTAAATTATTTAAATAAATAATGTCGTTCGAACAGAAAAAGGGGATACTTCATGGTTTCAAAATCAAGAAGGGAGTGCATCGAGGATGTATACTTTCACCATACTTACTCAGCTTGTATGCTGAGCAAATAATCTGAGACGCTGGATTATATGAAGAAGAACGTAGCATCAGGATTGGAGAAAAACTCATTAACAATCTGCGATATGCAGATGACATTTGATTGCTGAAAGTGAGGATGACTTGAAGCACTTACTGATGAAGATTAAAGACTAAAGTCTGCACTATGGAATACACCTCAATATAAAGAAAACAAAAATCCTCACAACTGGTCCAATAAACAGCTTCACAGTGGATGGAGAAAAGTTTGAAGTTGTCAAGAACTTCATATTACTTGGTTGTACAATCAACACCAATGGAAGCAGCAGTCAAGACATCAGATGACATATTGCATTGAGAAAATCTGCTGCAAAGGACCTCTTTGAAGTGATGAAGAACTAAGATGTCTCCTTGAAGACTAAGGTGTGCCTAACCCAAGCCATGGTATTTTTAATTGTTTCTTATGCATGTGAGAGCTGAACAATGAATAAGGAATACAGAATTGATGCTTTTGAGAATTGCTCAGAATACAAAAGTTGATGCTTTTGAGGTGCGGTGTTGGAGAAGAATATGAAGACTACCATGGTCTACTAAAATGACTAACAACCTTGTCCTGGAGAAAGTGCAGCTGGAATGCTCCCTGGAAGGGAGAATGGCCAGACTTCATCTCACCTACTTTGGTCATGTTGTCAGAAGGACCCATTCCCTGGAGAAGGTATCATGCTGGGTAAAATCTAGGGTCAACAAAGAAGAGCAAGGCCTTCAACAAGATGGATAGACACAGTGGCTGCAATGATGGGTTCAGGTATAGCAAGGATCGTGAGGCTGGCACAAGACTGGGCAGTGTTCCCTTCTGCTGTGCGTAGGGTCGCTATGAGTCAGAGACAACTTGATGGCACCTATTAAACAACAACAAATTATTTCATTTTGAATTTGAAACTTGTGATCAAATGATATTTAAAGGTATAATGCATAATATATACATACAGGAATTAAATGGAGGATTCAAGTCACAGTTTGTAAAACATAGCTTGTTTAATTTATAATGTATTAATAAGATTAAATTCAAGAGACAATGAGAAGCAAATGAAAGTATTAAGAAGTATGTGAATATATTCTTGGCCTTGGGAATCTTAATATGTGGATTTAAGACAAATCATAAATAACAATAAAGTTAATTTAATGATATCTAGGTATTCTAATAAGGAGTCCCTGAGTGGTGCAACAGATGTGGAACATCTGTTTGAGCTGCCTGGGTGTTCTTGGCTGTGGGCTGCTGTAGCATGCACAAGGGGTCATCCTTTTTCTCTTCTAGTTCCTACCTGTCTGCCCTTGATTAGAGATTTAAACATCAGGGGCCTTCATAAAAGGGAAGCAGAAGAGGCCCCCTTCCAACCTCCACCCAGGTGTCTGAGTGTCTTGGCTCAGTGTGGTAGGGAAACACTGTGATTGGTGGGCATTATCGCTACATCTTATACTGTGTGGAGACAAGTGTGGCAAACAGTTGAGGCCTCAAGTATTTGGAAGGTTATCTCTGATTATGTTTTTCAACATCGTTTTGGTATTTGGGTGTGACCTGAGTGTATATTTATGAAAGCTCAGTGCTATATCTCCACTGAAAACTTTTTTTGCTTTTATCTTGATCAGAAGCTACAAGAGTGTGATGGTAGTAAAATTGGAAGTGTATGCATAATTCATGGGAGTAGTTTCAGAGGTGGAGATTAAATTTATGGGGAGGCAGAGAAAGGTTCAAAAGAGGAGGTGACACCTAAGCAGGTGGGAAACATACATGTTTAATAGAATAACTTTGAATGTCCTTGTAAAAACATTCAAATAATACATTTATGTATGTGTTTGTATATGGAAACATTAAGTGCACATTATTCTGAATTTCTATTTTTTAACTTAAAAATGTGTCATGGACATGTGTACAAATTGATAAATATCGATATACCTTACTCATTAAAAATATTTTTATTATGGTGAAAATATATATAATGAAACATTTGCCAATTAAACAATTTTTACATGTATAATTCAGTGACATTAATTACATTCATCATGTTGTGCAACCATTACTACTGTGCTTTTTGAAATCATTCCACTGTCATTTACAGACACTTAGTGCCTCCTAAGCAATGGCTCTCCCTTTCCCCACTGTCCCCTTCCTGGTAACTACAAAAAAGCTTTGGTCTCCATACCTTTGCCTATTTAAGATAAGTGAGATCATATAATATTTGTTCTTTTGTAACTAACTTATTTCACTCAGGATAATGTTTTCAAATTTCACCTATGCTGTAGCATGTATCAAGACTTTGTTATTCTTTATTGCTCAGTAATATTCCGTTGTATGTATGTACCACATTTTGTTCATTCATTCATCTATCAATGGAGATTTAGATTGTTTCAACCTTTTGGCTATTGTGAAGAGTGCTGCAATGAACAGTAATGTACAGGTTTTATGTTTGTATTCTTGCTTTGTTCTTTTGTGTATATACCTAGGATTGGGATTGCAAGGTCATATGGTAGTTCTATGTTGAACTTTTTGAGGAACTGCCAAACTGTTTTCCACAATGGCTGTACCATTTTGCATTCCCACCAGTAATGAGGGTTCCAATTTCTCCATATTCTAACCAACATCTGTTCTTTTTCTTTTTTTATTTTTATCACAGCTATTCTGATGGGGATGAGGTAGTCTCTCACTGTGGTTTTGATTTCCATTTCCCTAATGACTAACGACATTGAACATCTTTTCATGTGTTTGTTGGCCTCTTTGGTGGAATGTCTGTTCCAGTCTTTTCCCATTTTTGATCAGATTATTTGTCTGTTTTTGTTAAATTGACCTTATTTATGTTTAAGAGTGGCCTGATTGTTTGTTCTATGGGTGAGATCTGATCAACCTCCTATTAGTAGTTAATAGAATTTTGTTGTCTACAATTTATTGATACAGCAAATGATACTAAAATGGACACTATGTGTGTGTGTGTGTGCCTTTGTACACATGTAGGAGTATTTTATAAGATACATTACTCAAAACTGAAATTTCTGGGTTGACCTGAATACACATTTAGAATTTGTTTAATCACTAACTGCCCTTTTAAATCCTTGTACCAATTTAGACTCTCACCAATAACATTTGAGAGTGACTTTTTTGAACCACCACACCTATTAATAAGACATTGTAAAAATGATAATTTTCACAGAAAAGATATTTCAACTCACACTTACCTGATCTTTACTCAAGTTGTCTTGTTTTCATGTGTTTTAGTTATTTCCTTTTCTTCTTCCATAAATTTCCTCATTGCACCTACTAATTATAAAAAAATATTCTCCTAAATAATATTCTGTTACTAATGTATTTGTAATTTTCTGTGTATACAGCATGAAATCCTCTGGAATTTATTTTTGAATAAGACAAGAGGCAGGGGTCTAACTTTATTTATTTTCCAAATAAATACCAAACTCTCACAATAGTTATTTATGGACTAAATCATTAATCCACAGATTTGAATTGCTTTCTTCATAATATAAAAACCCATTTTTTACCTGTATTTGGGAGCTCTAGTAGCATAGTGCCAAAGGCACTTGACTACTAGCCAGACGGTTGGTGGTTCAAGTTCACCAGCCACTCCTCAGAAAGAAGGTTGGGCAATCTACTTCCGTAGTGATACTGCCTTGGAAACTCAAGGAGGGGTCACTATGAGCCTGGTCCAACTCTACAGCACATATCAACAACAACAACAATAATAACATACCTGTATTTGGATTATTTTCCATTCCACTGCAATAAGAAAGTTCCTTTGTAGACAATCTTCTGTCTGGCAGATTGTAAGGAGTATAAATCCTCTGTAGAAGGAACTGCATGTGCAAAGGCCCAGGGAAATAAGCAGCACACTGTGTGAAATGGAAAATTTTTAGTATGGTTGGAGTGTCAAGTGCAGAGGGTGGGGAAAGATATTACAATCATTAGGAAACCCATGGCAAAAGTCAGTGAAAAATCTAACATAAAAAACCTCAAACCTCCAATAGAAGCTTATTATATATTCATTCCAATTTGTATTTAGATCCTCTTTACCTGAAATTATTTCAGTCCTTTTTTTGTTTTAACAGAAAGACAATATATTTAAATGCAGCATATGGAAAATTTTCCCTTAGCATATTATTGTTGGCTTGGCTTTTTTAAATGAACATTTTAAATCATTTATATTTCTGCAGTTTCCATTTATTTCCCTGGGAAGAAGAAATGCTAAAAAAAAAAAAAAAAGGTCTAGAATTTCAGTGTTTGTACGTAATCTTATTTTCTGACTTTTCCATTTTCTGATGAGAAAGCTTTTTCCAAATTTATTTTCTTTAAGAGTCTCAGCAGAACCTAAATATAAGATCATTTAACAGTGGAAGATAAGGCATAAAAGCAGACAGAGATTTATTTGTTACACTGTCATTAATTCACTTCCTTAAGGTTGGCTTTTTGCAGTGTAAAGCAAATACAAACATGCTAAAACATGCTCAAATGCTGAGCACTATGACGACCTATTCCCATTGTGCTTATGAATCCCAATAAAAAAAGAAATACAAAAATCAGTCCCCCACCCCATGGTTAGAATGCTATTTCTTTTTTTCACTCCCTCATTTCTTACTTTTCTTCTGTCAGATATCCAGATAGCTGCAGAAAAGAAAAATGCCTTCAAATGTTAGTGTGTTTTAAATCAGCATCACACCCAAGGTTTAATAATTAAAATATAATTAAAATGTCATAATACATATTTTTAAAGTGATGATTAAGATTTGCATATCTCAATGTAATCTAAATTTCTTTTTCACCATCATGTTTCCCTACACCAGACAAACAAAAAAGAAGAAGTGCAGGTGGAATGCTCATTGGAAGCGAGAATGGCCAGACTTTGTCTCATCTACTTTGGTCACGTTGTCAGAAGGGACCATTCCTTGGAGAAGGATATCATGCTGGTGGCACAGTGCCTAAGGAATCTGACTGCTAATCAGAAGGTTGGTAGTTCAAACCTACCAGCCACTCCACGGAAGGAAGACTGGACAATCTACTTATGTAAAGATTTACTGCTTAGGAAACACAATGGGGGTCGCTATGAGTCAGACTCAATTGGATGGCAATGAGGTTTTTTTTTTTTTAATTTTTGGTAAAGTAGAGAGTCAGTGAAAAGGGGGAAGGCCCTTGATGAGATGTATTTACACAGTGTCTGAAACAATGGGCTCAGGTACAACAAAGATTATGAGGCTGGCACAGGACCCAGCAGTATTTCATTCTGTTGCACATAGGGTCGCTATGACTAGGACCCAACTGAATGGCACCTAGCAAGAAAAACAATGATAAAATCAGCATATTGTTATTCCTCAAATCCAAAATAGTCCTTTGAATTTCTTTTTTCATTGAGTGGCTGAGTGTTTAAGCTTATTTCCTTTCCAATATCACAGATATGGTACTTGAATTACAAAGAAAATGGGATGAGGGAATGTTGCTCATAATGATTAGTAACCTCAGAGTCCTGCCTGGGAACACAGTGTGAATATGCCAAACTGACTGCTGCAAAAGGACAAGACTTGTTGTGAAATTTTGGATATTGTCCACGCTCTATGGTGCCAGATCTTGGGGAGGGTGGGCAGTCTGGGCCAAGAGCAAGGAAGCAAATCAACAGAGAAACCAATCATCAAGAGGACTGACCTCTGACCAATAGCATCTCTGAGCTTCCAAAAGAGTCAAGTTGAGTTTGGCAAATACTTCAGTCCTTCCAGTGGCAGGTGACCTTGGCTGCTGATCCTTCATAATGCTTTTCCTTGATATCTAGATATCCTAGATATCTACCTCGAGAAATGCGCCAAAATTTTTGTTGTCATGGTGTGTGGGATGAATTAGTCATTATTGGTAGCCTAGAATAGTACTTGGAACAAATCCCAGTAGAGAATCTTCCTTAACATCTCCTGGTTGTTGTTATTGTTAATTATTAGTTGTTGTAGAGTTGATTCTGACTCATGGCATGTCCATGTGTTCTAGAATAGAACTGCTCCATAGGGTTTTCAAGAGTGTGACCTTTTGGAAGCAGATTACCAGGACTTTTGAGGTGTCTCTAATATGCTTGAACTACCAATCGTTTGGTTAGTATTTGAAATAAAGGAAATTTAAAAAAGCAAAAAGGATAAATCATTAAGTGCTTGAATACTATTTATGCTACTTAGGGACTCCTCTCTGCTGGTACTGGAAAAAAAAAAAAAATCCGTGACTAATATTCTTCCAGAAACTATTGTTTTTGGTTTGCTGTTAGCTGTGGAAAGGTATTAGAGAGCAGGCCTCTCAGTACTGAGATATTCTGAGAGCTCTCAGGAGACAAAGATACAGCTGAAATTGGAAACAAAAAAGATTTCATAAAGACCATTCACATGGGCCCCAAATAGTCAAATTGCAGATTAGGTGAAAGGTTTGGGGAGTATCATGTCTGAGTCTTGCTCTTTACATTTCAATTTATAAAGGCAAGACAAATATGCTTTCATTTTTCTTGTTGTCTGAAAAAGTATTAGAACCTTGTTAATTATGGTAGAGTGAACATGGCAGGAAAAGGAAAAATATAATTTTAAGTATAATGGTGCATGTTGGAGACACAGATTGGCAAACATATGGGGTTTTGGCATCTGGACAGAAGCCTTCATAACCATCTGCTTCTCAGAGGTTATTTTGGCAAATCTTGCAGCAATTGCAGTGATTCACAGGTCTGGGCTAAAGATTTTCAGCAAGCAGCTAGAGAGGGTGCAGCTACAGAGAGGCAGTGATGTGGGGCTTCTGTCCCCACATTAGTTTCATTGTTCTGGTGGTAAGTCACCTCAAGTGGTCTATCCACCATTATCATGGCAGCAGATGTTTCTTCATGCTTATATATTTTCCCAGTTTTACTTAACAAGTGACACTCACTGTGTTTTTCGTGTCGTTGTTGTTGTTATTGTTGTTGAGAACTTGGTCTATTTCCTCCTCTAACCCTACAAAAGAGAAGAATATGGTAATATGGGAAGGGATGCTCTGCTCTCATTCCTGATCCACAGAGACTTAGTTGGTAAATTTCTTCTTGATTTTCTCCTTTCTTATATCCCCTGGAAGTTGTGAGATTCTGTCATGATGTTTAGTTGCTAAAATGGTGTCACATAATAAGAATACACATTGAACACAAAGTCATTTAACACAAGAATGTTATGGTTAATCATAAAGTAAAATATTGACTAGCATAATGTGTTATGGATTGAATCTGTATGTCAATTTTTCATCATAAAAACACTATTTCTTAGGTACTTACAATGTGTCAGATAGTGTGATAAACATTTTAAATGTAAAAGATTGCTGATACTAAGATGTGCATGAAAATGGGAAGTGATCCAGTCCTCTGAAGGACCAGTCAGCTGTAATCATCAATATTTTAAATGCGTGTGTCCTTTGACTACCCACTCCCTCCCCTCCTCTTCTAGATTTCTGTTCTTTATATCTATAGAAATATTATCACACATGAATAAGGTTAATTGCAAAATCATTTGTAACAGAGAAAAATTGAAGCAACTTAAATGGCAATCAATAGGAAAGGGTTAAATAAATTTTGGTGATGGAATACTATACAGCTGTTTTTAAAAAAGTGAGGTAGATCTAAGAGGATTGACATGAAAAAAATGTCCATGATACATTCTTAAGTAAAAACAAAACATTCTTTTTAGAAGAGTGTGTACAGCATAAACCTATTTTGGGATATCTATCTATCTGTCTATCTATCTATCTATCTATCTGTCTGTCTATCTATCTATCTATCTATCTATCTATCTATACACATACATAGATGATATACATAGATTCAAAGTAGTCTCTTAATATTGCATGGTTATTCCTGAGGGTGAGGTAGAGGTGGACAGTGGAAGGGACAGAGGAATAAATTCTTCATTTTCAATATATACTTCTTTTCATTTGAATGTCTTTCAAGCATAAATTAATTTTTGAGGTTAAAAGGGGAGGGAGAGAGGAAGGGAAAAGAGGTAGAAAGGAATAGAAAAGGAAGAAAGAAACCACAATCAACCAGTAAGTAGTCCTAAAATCCATGTTGCATTTTCAGGTGTTATTCTATTTATCCATTTGCATAATATTGCATTATCAATTTCTCAAGCCACTTCTTTGTTGAATAACCTTGAGAAAAAAACAATCTCTCTCTTTTTTTTTTTTTTGTCCTTTGTAGAAAAGCCTGTTATATTTTATGGAATATTTTCAAATATATTGTTGAGAAAGACTTGAAAAGGGTTATTTTGTGGGAACTGGACTGACTTGCTTTCTTAGGGATAGCATTTTAGGGTCAAGCCTCTATTTTCTATTATCTCTCTTTTCTCTTCTAGAGCAAGTGAAATGAATCAATTCCAACAGACAGTGAAGCTATAGGACAGGGTAGAACTGCCCCTTAGGGTTTCCAAGGCTTTAAATCTTCATAGAAGCAAATTGGCCCATCTTCTCCCACAGAATAGCTGGTGGTTTGAACCAATGACCTTTTGATTAGCAGCCAACCTCTTAACCACTGTACAAGCTAATCTTCTAGATTGTTGTTGTTATGTGCTGTTGAGTCTAATCTGACTCATAGCAACACCTTCTTGGGTTTCTGAGGCGGTATTACTATGGAAGTAGATTACCCAACCTTCCTTCTGAGGAGTGGCTGGTGGGTTTGAACCATCAGCCTTCTCTTTGGCAGTCAAGTGCCTTAGGCACTATGCCACCAGAGCTCCTGTCTTCTGGATTTGCTTTGGGGATTTCTTTATCTATAAAGCAGAGCCACTAGTGGTTGCCTGTTTTCTTTTGTCTCAAAATTTTGAACTTCACTTTCCCCCTTGACTATATGTAGACTATTCAATTTTAAAGTTAATCTGAAAAATTGATCCTGAACTTGTGTGAAAAATCCCAAGTGGTATCCTTGTTTGAAGACATTAGGAGAGCCCAGATTCTCAGAAAGTTTCTCAGGGTTTTGGTGGATGCTAAAATTGAGTGATATCCAAACTGGTTGCACATCACAATCACCTGGAAAGTTGAAAAAAAAGAAAAAAAACAACAAAACAAATAACAATATCAGACCCTAACTCAAGCCAGCCAAATTGCAATTTCTAGAGGAGGGTGTACTGAAGTCTATTTTAAATAAACATCTCTAAATAATTCTTATCTTGCCTTTTGCAAGTAGAAGACTGAAATTTGGGAATACATCATTTGCTATTTATCACAAAAGTTTATGGATGAGGCTACAAACATAAATGTCTCCAACTTTCCAGTGAAGGCCATATTGGCATGATTGGCAATAAAATGTGTTTATTGCTGATCATGAGATATAATATGTCATCATGAGTCAGAGAGAGGACTGACACAGGAAGGAAGGCCATGTGTTGCAATGGGGTAGGAAACTTTGGCTTAAAATAATAAATCCTTGACTGAATGGTTTTCTCTGAAGTAGGTTAGGGGCCATCATGTTAGCTGTACATATACTGTCATAGCATGATAAGACTATTTAATTTCATTAGGTACTGTGACCCTGAAATGACCTCTTCCTTGGTTCCTTGGATCTTCATGACCTATAGCAATTGGAAGGGGTTTCTCTTAGTGATTTTTGGCCAGCTTTTAAAAAACATAGAGTCTTTGATTCTAAGTAATTTTTCTATATAACCGATTATGAAAACTACAAAGAAATTCTCAGCTAAACTCCCTATCTATAAAGATTAACAAACAGGATTAATAATGGTATCAGATAGTGAATGCCAGAAGAAAGAAATTTGGGTATATTGACTAAAGTTAGATTTTCATTTGTTTGCAGTTATCAATAAGCTCAGAGGGAGAGTCTGCATAATATAAAGAGATAATTTTTTTCTATTTAGTTTAACTCCACTATGGAAAATGCCAAATATACATTAGAATATATAGAGAATAATATAATAAATCCTCAGGTCCTTTTCACCCAACTCATTAATTGACAACATTATGCCATTGTTTTTTTCATTTGTCTCTCATTTCTTTTCTGAAACATTCTAAAGGAATTACCAGACATCTTATTATTTTACCACCAAATACTTCCTTCAGTTTATAGAGGACATTGAAAACAAAGCTAAGTTGAAAGATATGTGTACATAGAAATTAAGATTCATCTAGTGGACCATCACTTGAAATTTCAAACTTGTTTTATAGCTTAAATGTTCTAATTTAAAACAAAATTATAGTTATCATGCAAGTCATTAATGTAGTAAACACTGAGAAGGAATATAATTTACAAAATAATAGACGTTAGAACATTTTTAAAATCAAAATTCTGGCCTACAATTAGAATTATTTCTTTTGTAAGCTGTCTTTCCAGGGAATCATTGCCTTCGTCTTGCTACAGAGGCTCTGGAAGTCTAGGAAAGACCGGGACAGATAGAGGAGTCAGCTACAGGGATCCAGGTGAGGGGAGAGAACCCAGGCCATGCCCCAAAGAGGAAAAGTGGAAAAGTAGGGGGAAGGGGAGAAAAAGACCAGGGGGACAGGGACAGAGCAAGAAGTCAGCCACAGACATCCAGGTGAGGGGAGGGAACCCAGGCCACACCCCAAAACAGCAAGGCGGGAAAGTGGGGAAAAGGACAGAAAAAAGTGAGGGCGACAGCAAAAGAGCAAAGAGTCAGCCACAGGGATCCAGTGAGGGGAGGGAACCCAAGCCATGCCCCAAGGTGGCAAGGTGGGAAAGCAGGAGAAAGGAGAGAAAAAGGCCAGGGGGACTGGGACAGAGCAAGGAGGCAGCAGTAGGGATCCAGGTAAGGGGAGGTTGGAGAGGTTTCCAACAGCTAAGGGAGACAAACTTGTCTGTCGGTTTGTCCTGCTGTGGTGATGTGTTGCTGTGAGCCTTGGGGCTGTGCCACCAGTGTTTCCAACCCAGAGGGTGCACATGGTGCACAGGTATCAGTGCGGCTTGCAGACTGAGACAGACTAGGAAGAAGGAAGAGCCATCCACTTCTCAAAGAATTGGCCAGGGAAAGCCTTATGAATAGCAGAGAAACACTGTCTGTTACATTACTGCTCAACTTTATGAATACTCCAGAAACATTGACAAATACAGAGGAGGAGGATTAGTCACTTAGGTTAGAAGACTCTCAAAATAGGACTGGGAAAGAGCTGCATCATCAGAGTAAAACCACCCTTACTCATATGGATAAGGTAAAGCTTTCAAGACCTCCATTTGCTGTCGAGGTACCACTCAAATTGAGGAGAAAGAGCTGCAAACATAATTGGAACATAGAATGTATGATGTATGAATGTAGGAAAATTGGAAGTTGTCAAAAATTAAATGGAACACATAAAGACTGATATTCTAGGCTTTAGTGAGCTGAAATAGACCGTTTTGGCCATTTTGAATCAGACAACCATATGATCTACTATCCAAGAATGACAAATTGAAGAGGAATGGTGTAGCATTCACCATCACAAAGAATGTTTCAATATCTGTCCTGATGTAGAATGCTTTCAGTGATAGGATAATATCCATATGCCTACAAGGAAGACCCATTAATATGACTATTATGCAAATTTATACATCAACTACCAAAGTCAAAGAAGAGGCAATTGAAGATTTTTATCAACTTCTGCAGTCTAAAATTGACTGAACATGCAATCAGGATGTGTTAATAATCATTGGTGACTGGAATGCAAAAGTTGGAAACAAAGAAGAATCACCGGTAGTTGGAAAATTTGGCCTTGGTGACAGAAATAAAGCTGGAAAATGCATAGTAGAATTTTGCAAGACCAACAAATTATTCATTGCAAATACCTTTTTTCAACAACACAAACAGTGTTTATACACATGGACTTTGCCAGATGGAGTACACAGGAATCAGTTTGACTACATCTGTGGCAAGAAGCAGTGGAAAAGCTCACAATATCTTCAGCCAAAACCAGGCCAGGAGCTGATTGTGGAACTGACCATCGACTGCTTATATGTAAGTTCAACTTGAAGTTAAAGACAATTAAAACAAGTTCACAAGAGCCAAAATATGATCTTGAATATATCCTTCCTGAATTTAGAGACCATCTAAAGAATAGATTTAATGCATTGAACACCAATGACTGAAAACCAGAGGAATTGTGGGATGACATCAAGAACATCATCCATGAAGAAAGCAAGAGGTCACCAAAAATACGAGAAAAGAAGACAAGACCAAAATGGATGACAGAAGAGACTCTGAAACTTGCCCTTGAGAAGAGAGTAGCTAAAGCAAATGGAAGAAATGACAAGATATAAGAGCTGAACCAAAGATTGCAAAGAGGACCTTGAGAAGACAAAGCCAATTACTATAATGAAATGTGCAAAGATTTAGAGCTAGAAAATCAAAAGGGAATAACATGCTCAGCATTTTTCAAGCTGAAAGAACTGAGGAAAAAAATTAAGCCTCAAGTTGCAATATTGAAAGATACTATGGACAAAATATCGAATGATGCAGGAAACATCAAAAGTAGATGGAAAGAATACACAGAATCACTATACCAAAAAGAACTGGTCAATCTTCCTCCATTTCAGGAGGTGGCATATGATCTAGAACCAATGGTATTGAAAGAGGAAGTCTAAGGTGCAATGAAGGAATTGGCAAAGAACAAGGGTCCAGGAATTGATGGAAAACCCATTGAGATATTTCAACAAACAGATGCCCCATTGGAGGCTCTCACTCGGTTATGTCAAGAAATTTGGAAGACAGCTACCTGGCCCACTGACTGGAAGAGATCCATATCTGTACCTATTCCAAAGAGAGGTGATCCCACAGAATGTGGAAATTATAGAACAATATCATTAATACAGCACGCAAGTAAGATCTTACTGAAGATAATTCAAAAAGTGTTGCAGCAGTATATTGACAGAGAACTTCCAGAGGTTCAAGCTGGATTCAGAAGAGGACGTAGAACAAGGGATATCATAGCTGCTGTCAGATGGATCTTGGCTCAAGGCAAAGAATACCAGAAAGATGTTTACTTATGTTTTATTGACTATGCATAGGCATTTAATTGTGTGGATCATGACAGATTATGGATAACATTGAGAAGAATGGGAATTCCCGAACACTGATTATACTCATGAGAGACCTGTACATTGACCAGGAGGCTGTCGTTCAGACAGAACAAGAGGACACTGCATGATTTAATATCAACAAGGGAGTGCATCGGGGTTGTATCCTTTCCCCATACTTATTCAATCTATATGCTGAGCAAATAATCCAAGAAGCTAGACTATATGAAGAAAAATGTGGGATCAGGATTGGAGGAAGAATCATTAACAACCTGCTATATGCTGATGACAGAACTTTGCTTGCTGAAAGTGAGGATGACTTGAGGCACTTACTGATGAAGATTGAAGAATACAGTCTGCAGTATCGATTACATCTCAATATAAAGAAAACAAAAATCCTCACAACTGGACCAATAAGCAGCATCACGATAAATGGAGAAAAGCTTTATGTTGTCAAAGAATTCACATTGCTTGGTTCTACAATCGATGCCAATGGAAGCAGCTGTCAGGACATTAGACAACGTACAGCACTGGGCAAGTTGGCTGCAAAGGAACTCTTTCAAGTGCTGAGGAGCAAGGATATCTCCTTGAGGACTAAGGTGTGCCTGACACAAGCCATGATATTTTCAATTGCCTTATATACATGTGAGAGATGGTCAATGAATGAGGAAGACTAAAGAAGAGTTGATGCTTTTGAGTTGTGGTGCTGGCGAAGAATGCTGAAAGTACCATGAACTGCTAAAAGAACTGACAGATCTGTCCTGGAGGAAGCGCAGCAGGAATGCTCCTTGGTAGCAAAAAATGGCCAGACTTGGTCTCACCTGCTTTGGTCATGTTGTCAGAAGGGACCATTCCCTGGAGAAGAATGTCATGCTTGGTAAGGTGGAGGGTCGACGAAAGAGAGAAAGTCCTTCAACAAGATGGATTGATGTGGTGGCTGTGATGATGGACTCAAGTATAGCAAGAGTCATGGAGTTGGGGTTGAATCGGGTGGTATTTCATTCTGCTGTGCATAGGGTCACTATGAATCAGAAACGACTCAACAGCACCTAACAACAACAATAAGCTGTTATGTTTGATTTTTTAGAATTATTTACAGAATCTGAAATGAGATATACAAAACTTTCTCATATAATCATATTGTCTATTAGCCAAGAAACAGCAGCAATCAAAAGATTTTTGAATATTTGCTCATACTGTCAATAACTGGGAAACTAGAGTTATCCATAAGGTGACCAAATTTATTTATTTTCTGTAACTCTCTTATTTGGGAAAGAAAAGTCTTCAAATATATAAATGCCATTTACTGAATTTTCTTTCTTTATATGTAGTTCTTATTAATAAAGCATTAACAATAAATTTAGGCCTATAAACCTCTTTTCAAAGAAGATGCTGATTATTTTGTCTGTTTCTCGTTCATCCACTCATTCAGTTTAAACAGTCATCAGTCCAGTGGCAAATAGTTGTATCCATTTGTGTTTTCCCACACTTATACTCTGCCAGCTGCTGGCATATTTCAAGCCCTCTATCCTGCAGGGATGACCTTGACCATTTAGATTTAAATAAAACTGCTCCAACTCCAATCACTCTCTTTCCATTCTCAATATTTCAGAGCATTAAATTTATTACTGTTTCCTTTTGCTCTACTCCTCTGTGTGTGCCAAGCTATCAACTCTTGGACATTCTATTACTTTCCTGCTTAGCATTGTTTTACCCTGAACACCACTCAGATAGTTTCACCTTCCAAAAGATCAGCCTCACAAGACTTCAGCAGTTGACTTTTACTGGTATTGGGGAGTAATTCAAGAACAATTATTTCATCACATCCCCAAATGTCTGGAGGACATCTTTGCCCTCTGCTTACTAGCTCGCTCACAGCACACAGAGCCCATGGCCTCCAATCATTGTGTTGGGCTCTTTTCTCCACAGACTTCTCATCATATCCCTGCCCTTGGAGCTTAAACTTCTTACGTATTTTGCTGAACAATTCAGTATTCTTTGTTTGCCTCATCTGGCTTATGGGTAATCCTGAAGCACTTCGCTTTCCACACTTAGGACATTTTTCTACACGTAAAACCTCCCTTAAGGAGATGAAAGTATTCTCCTTCTTCTAGGAGATGGGAAGGAATTCTGGTGGTGTAGTGGTTAAGGCATTTGGCTTCTAACCAAAAGGTCAGTGGTTCAAATCCCCAGCTGTTCTGTGGCAGAAAGATGGGGCAGTTTGCTTTTGTAAAGTTTAACAGCCATGGGAATGCAATGGGGGTTGCTATGAGTCAGAATTGACTTGATGGCAGTGAGTTTGGTTTTGGAGAAAACGGGGACAACATTTCCTCTCTCTTTTCCTCCTCTATTTTCCTTCTTCTTCCTCTCTGCCCCTTGCTCTTCTCTCTCTCTCTCTCTCTCTCTTTTTTCTCTCTTTCTCTGTCATACCACTTATTTATGTCAGCAAGGACAAACTCAAAGGGCCTCTTTAAATGTGGAAACTTTCTTATATGGATTGTTTCCCAGATACATCCCTCTAAGTGATAGAGGGATTCTATGAAGATCACTTTGCTGCAAGAAAGGTAATAAAGTAATAAAGTATCAGAAGGCTTCACAGAATGATAGACTTGGATGATGTATCTTTACAACTTGGGATTGTACCTCTGCTTACATACCTCCAGGGATATAAACCCCACTTCTTTGTGAGAAGGCCAATTTAACCTTTTTCAGTAGTTCTGATTGTAAATAGTCCCTTTATATCCATTATATCCAAGTCTGAATCTATAATGTCTGGTCATTGGCCTTAGGTCCATAGTCTGGAGTCTGCCAAAATAAGTTTAACTATAACGATGACAACAAAATTCTTTAAAAGAATACCTACCATTTCAAATATTTGAAAGTAATTCTGATTAATGTCCCAATTAAGTCATTTTTTCTCAGGCTAAACATCTCTTATCTCTCCAATAATTTTATGTTGTGGCTTCCAGACCCCTTAACTTCTTGGTTGTAGCACTTTGGAGATATTCCATTTTGTCACTGTGCACCCAAAATGCCATATTCAGTCAGGTGAGTTGCAGAAAGTAGATAGATAAATGATGACAGAATTTAACCAAACACCATACAATATCCAGTACTGAGAGCAGAGATAATATTACTATCTTTCAGATAGATATTATTATTATTTTAGTACAGTAAAAGACTTCATTAGCTTTGTTATAAGTTACATAGGTTTATAACATGAAGTCTCCTAAACTTTGCCTTGTAAAATCATATCTTTGTCTTCTGCATTTAGTCATCTCATCTTTTGAATTTAAATGCAAAATTTTAGTTTGTGAATGGCCACCTAAGGTGCAACTATTGCCTTGCCCAAAGCAAAGAAGAGTGAAGAAAATCAAAGACACTTGTTGTTGTTGTTGTTATTTGCCGTCGAGTCAGCCCCGACTCATAGCGACCCCTCCTTGGGTTTCCGAGGCAGTATCATTATGGAAGTAGGATTGCCCAACCTTCCTTCCGAGGAGTGGCTGGTGGGTTTGAACCGCCAGCCTTCTGGTTAGCAGTCAAGTGCCTTAGGCACTATGCTACCAGAGCTCCTGGAAATAATTAATCCAAAGGACTAATGTATCACATAAGTCTCAGCCTCCATGAGCCTGAGACCAGATGGTGCCAGGCAACCACTGCCAAACACTGCAAGGTATCATAATAGGAGATCCAGGACAAAATGGAAGAAAAGCATGGAACAAAACTCAAACTCAAAAAGACCAGCCTTATTAGGCTGATAGAGACTGGTAGAACCCTCAAGACTATGGCTCTTAGTCTTCCTTCAAGCCTGAAATTGAGCTCACCTCTGTGGCTCAGTTTCCGGCCAAACAATAGACAGGCCCTTAAGGTGAACAATGAAACCAGGGAGCTATGTACCATTTAGAGCAATCAACAATACAAGATAAAAAAAAGGCAGCATTTGCTCTGGGGTAAAGCTCCAGAGCCAGGGAGAGATAGAAAAGAAGGAAGAATGGAAACAGTATACACAGGGAGGGAGGAAGTGGGAAGGGTGCTATTATGTTGTGGGGATTGCAATCAATCTCACAAAACAAAATGTGTATGAATGAATTGTGGAATGAAAAATCAAGTAGCTCTGTAACTTTCACCCCAAGCGCAATGAAAATTTGTTGTTTTTTCTTTTTTTAAAAAAGGTTACATCCTAGGAAATTGTATGTAGTAGCTCTCCTTTGTCATATAGGGTCATCATGAGTCAAAATTGACTCAATAGGACACAAAAGCAACAACCACAAATGATTGTAAAACAAAATCCAAGAACAGTGTATGACATTCCAAATTAGGTCCACAAACCTAAAATATTTACTGCTTAAATCTTTACATACTTTGCTGACTTTTGGTGTAGAACAACAAAAGAGTTATTTCCTTTTGAAAAGCCATTTAGGCCAAACAAAATACATTAATGTTTAAAGTGCTTACAGAAAAAAGTGAAAATAATCAGTCAACCTGGAATTCTGTTCCCAGCAAAGTAATTACTAAAAAACGAGGTGTTTTCATCTATCTGCAGTGAAATTCCTATTGAAAAAGAATAAGCTAGTAAAATTTGTTTTTGATAGAGATGACTCACTATTGATACTTGTGGTAGTTAAGGTTGTGTGTCAACTTGGCTGGGTCCGGTTTGGAGTGGCTGGGCAGCTGGAAGTAGTTTTATTCCCTATAGTGAGATTGGTAATCAACTCCATGGTGGAACCTACTGGAACAGCTGAGGGATGTGGGCTTCTCCCAGTATATAAGACGCAACTTTGAGGAAGGTCTCTGGCTTTTGGCATGCTTGAGCCCTGCATGTAGCCAAATTGTTGTTCAGCAGCCTAGAATTCCCTGCCAATCAGGGCACTTGAATTAGTGGCTGCCATGTTGTTTGGTGATATTGGTATTGTGCCTTTCTACTTGTTGACCTTGGGTTTGTCAGCCTCAGCAGCCAGCAGCTGTTTGAGTGAAGAAAAGCCTCCAGCTTCAGTGGCGAGGAGCAGGAGACAGTACTGAAGCCCAAGGTTGATAGGCTTTCACCCAGCCCTTGGAGTCTGGCACTTTGAATATGGACTTCTAGCCTCCAAAATTGTAAGAGAATAAATCTTTGTTCAAGCCATCCCTGTTGCGGTATTTTCTGTTAGAGCAGCACAAAATGACCAAAACAACACTCATCTTCTCTTTTATAAAATTAAGCAATAGTCTCAGCCTGACATGCTTAAGATGGACCACAGTCAGCCTTATTTTTTTACTTAATAAGCAAGATCATTTTACTTTGATTAGTGAAATCTGATGATAAATTTGTAAATTTATGGATTTTCTCAAGCTTTCCATTTAATGTTGTGAGAAAAGGATTGCTCATAAATAGAGGTGTATTTAAATAATTGTATGAAAATTTAGTTATGGGGGTTATGATTGTAAGACAGAATAAAATATATTGCTAATTTTGGGTATTTAAAAATAATTGTATTGGTTAGTGTAAAGAATAAAGAAATGTGAAACAGGAAAAAATGCTAGATTTTACATTTATCCTCATAAATTTCATTTTGCTGATTTCATCTTATGTTTCTATCTTTTTGGAATCTTTTTGGATTTCTATTCCATCATCAAATATACCATTTCCACCATTATTTGGGACATTTACAAATGTGATCAGTTTATCTTTCATTTTCTTCCGAGACATTGAAGCTTTAAGTAAAGGACCACTGTGATTATGGCTTTTAATTTGAATTTCTTTGCTTATGGCTTTGTATGGTATTGAAGGACCACATGTCTTTGGGGAGATCCTAGAATGTGTATTTCCTGTCATCATGAAAAAAACACAGTCAACACCCACATGGTACTCAGGGAGTTGCTTTCTGCGTTTACCATGTCCTATGTGTCTATTAGGAGCTCTGGTAGCATAGTGCCTAAGGCACTTGACTGCTAACCAGAAGGCTGGTGGTTCAAACCCACCAGCCACTCCTCGGAAGGAAGGTTGGGCAATCTACTTCCGTAGTGATACTGCCTTGGCAACCCAAGGAGGGGTCACTATGAGTCAAGGCCGACTCTACAGCACATAACAACAACAACAACAACATGTGTCTATTAGAAGGCAGCAGTGGTTCAGTGGTAGGATTCTCACTTTCCATGAAGGAGACCAAGCTTCACTTCTCAGCCAGTGTACCTCACTACCAATCTGTCACTGGGGCTTACACGTTGTTATGATGCTGAACAGGTTTCAGTGGAGTTTTCAGACTAGGAAGAAAACCTGGAAATCTACTTCTCAAAATGAACCAATGGGAACCTTGTGGATCACAAAAGTGCAATCCATAACTGACCATGGGAATAGCTCAGGACCAGAGATTATTTTGTTTCATTGACATGGGGTTGCCACAAGCTATGGTTGACTGGATGGCAGATAACAATATCATGTGTCTATTAAGCCTCTCTATACATGCATTACCAGTGCTATTGTCACTCAGTACCCCTGACAGCATGACCTCTGCCTCCTGTTTCCACTTACCAGGCACTGGGCATTGCTATGGCTGAGGGCTCTAAGTGTGCCAGGGACTTCAGTCTCTCACTGCTGTTTCCCTGGATCACAAAAGATGCAAAAGCTCTGAGGGCTCAGTAGCCAACTAGGGGGAGAATATCTGCTTTTAACTTTGGTGTTTTATGTGCCTCAATGTCCAACAGTAGTTTTATATAAATCCTTTTATTAATCAGCTTTTATTTTTCATTGACAATGCTACCCAATAAACAAAACCAAATTATCTGTGGCTTACAATAATCCACACCAAACCCAACCACTGCCGTGGAGTCAGATCTGGCTCATAGCAATCCCTCCTTGAGTTCCCTAGGCAGTACCACTGCAGAAGTAGATTGCCCAACCTTCCTTCTGAGGAGTGGCTGGTGGGTTTGAATCGCCAGCCTTCTGGTTAGCAGTCAAATGCCTTAGGCACTATGCTGCTATACTTCTCTTACAACAATCAACATTTAGTTTTTATTTATAGGTCTGTTGGTTGGTAAGTGCTCTGCTATGCTTCGGTAGGATTGTTGTTGTTGTCAGGTGCCATCAAGTCAGCTCCGATTCATAGCGACCCTATGTACAACAGAAGAAAACACTTCCTGGTCCTGAGCCAGCCCCACAATCTTTGCTATACCTGAGCTCATAGTTGCAGCCACTGTATCAATGCATCCCCTTCAAGGCCTTACCCTTTTTTGCTGACCCTCCACTTTACCAAGCATGACATCATTCTCCAGGGACAGGAATGGTCCCTTCTGACAACATGACCAAAGTTGTTGTTATGTGCCGTCGAGTCAAACCCGACTCATAGCGACCCCTCCTTGGGTTTCCGAGGCAGTAT
>NW_006921950.1:3269374-3271572 GCF_000298275.1 Orycteropus afer afer
GGCTGGTGGGTTTGAACCGCCAGCCGTCTGGTTAGCAGGCAAGTGTCTTAGCCACTATGCTACCAGAGCTCCCAATGACCAAAGTAGGTGAGATGAAGTCTGGCCATTCTCTCTTTCAAGGAGCATTCTAGCTGCACTTCTTCCAGAACAGATTTGTTCCTTCTTCTGGCAGTCCATGGTAATTTCTGCACTCTTCGCCAATGCCACAACTCAAAAGCATCAACTCTTCTTCATTCTTTCTTATTCATTGTCCATATTTCACATGCATAGAAGCCAATTGAAAACACTATGGCTTTGGTTAGGCACACCTTAGTCTTGAAAGAGACATCTTTGTTCTTCAACACTTTAAGGTCATTTGCAGCAGATTTGCTCAGTGCAATATGTCATCTGATTTCTCGATTGCTACTTCCATGGGTGTTGCTTATTAGTCCAGTTGTGAGGATTTTCATTTTCTTTGCATTGAAGTGTAGTCTATACTGCAAGCTATTGTCTTTAATCTTCATGAGTAAGTGCTTCAAGTCATCTTCGCTTTCACCAAGCAAGATAGTGTCATCTGCATATCGCACGTTGTTAATGATTCTTCCTCCAATCTTAATTCCACATTCTTCTTCAAATAGTCCAGCTTCTCAGATTATTTGTTCTGCACACTGATTGCCTAAGTATGGGGAAAGGACACAACCCTGAGGCACTCCCTTCCTGATTTTCAACCATGCAGTATCAGTATCCCCTTGTTCTGTACAAACAACAACCTCCTAGTCCATGTACAGGTTCCTCACAAGCACAATTAAGTGTGCTGGAGTTCTCATTCTTCTCAATGTTACTCACAATTTTTTTATGATCCACACAGTTGAATGTCTTTTCATGGTCAATAAAACACAAGTAAATGTCTTTCTGGTATTTTTGACTTCAGGCAAGATCCATCTGACATTAGCAATGACATCCCTTGTTCCATGTTCTCTTCTGAATCCAGCTTACATTTCTGGAAGTTCCCTGTCAATGTATTACTCAAACCATTTTTAAATTATCTCTGCAAAACTTTTCTTGTATGTGATGTTGATGATACTGTTTGATAATTTTCACATTCTGTGAGTTGGCTGGGTTTATAGGCTGTGGGTTGCATTCAGATTATTCCATGTATCTTCTCATGCTGGGAGCTCAGTTACTTGGTACTTTGGGAATGTTCTTCTCATGGGAATGACAGACACTCAAGTGTACTAAGTAGAAACAAATGATTCCTCTTAAGGCTCAAGGTACACTATAACTTGTGTCCACATGATTTCGTCAAGCCACAGTGTGCCATGACAGGGACAGAATGAAACAAATCTTCAGAGACAAATGATACAATCTTTCACTTTTTTAATATGGCTCCCTCCATTCTTTTCTTATACTCCACATGAATATTGGGAGGACAGCAGAAAAATCCTTTGACAAGCACCACACTGGTTCATATTAGAACCACTTTTTCACCCCAAGACATGAAGCTTTGTCAAGAGTCAAGCCTATATTTGTTTTCCTTTAAGGTATTTTACCTTTCTGAGGATTCCTGAGCCAAGAGGTATCTACCCCACAGGCCCACCCATCAGTCCATGAGTCATGCACACACCCATTTTAAAGCAACATAAGGCATATTTGCCTGAAACTGAGCAGGCCATTGGTCCCTGTGATACATTATCCATAAACCTCTTTGTAGAAAAAGGTGGGACTCTATAGGATACTGCTATCAAGCAGCTTTATTTTCCCTCCATCTGCAATATTTAACCTGCTCATTCTTTCCTACTCTTTGAATGAAAATTAGAGTAGATTTGCTAATTTTTCTTGTCACTCTCAGATAATAAAGTATTCTCCAGTCATTTTGTTTACTAGAATAGCTTCATTTTAGTAATTAACAAGTCTACTCCAATGTCAAATTCAACCTCCAAACTTTTCTTTTTCTGATTTGAGTCTGCTTCAGACTGCTTGTCTCCAGCTGAAGAAACAAATGCCATTTTTTTTTTCTTTCCCTGCCTAATATTTGCCCCCCGCCCCCAACTCACCAAGCTGCCTTTGGCCTTTCAGGAATGGAAGGGGACAGTGAGGAGACATAAGGTTTAAGAAAGTTTACATTTTAGCTGTTGTTGTTGTTGTTATGTGCCGTCGAGTCGGCCCCGACTCATAGCGACCCCTCCTTGGGTTTCCGAGGCAGTATCACTACGGAAGTA
>NW_006921950.1:3271927-3327112 GCF_000298275.1 Orycteropus afer afer
GACTCAACAGCACATAACAACAACAACAACAGTCTCTTTCTGCTGTGAGAACTTTCTGGATACACCTTTGATCTTCTGTCATTAGCAATACAGTCATTTTCCAAATACTGACTCTTTGTCATTGCTACAAAAGATTTCAGCCAGAGTCTTTTCAAAAGTGAGCCAGACAACATTTTACTATGAACCTAAACTCCAAGCAAGTACTGTGTGTTTCCCCAGGAAGTCAGTCTCATGTGACTGAAAGTCAGAGGGTAGTACTTGCTTCCCTCCCCCAAGGTAGGACATAGAATATGCCAAGGGACTAGTATTTGAAGGATGTTGCTATAGCACATGGATAACTTTCTCCAGTTAAACTCTTTCTTTTGTCCTCTTCAACATCCATCTTTTTAAACCCTTAAGGTGGGTGTGGGGTAACTATTACTGAATATGTATTTGTCCTCCTTTGTAAGTTCTGCATAGTAGCCTAGTAACCTCTTGTTGGAATGTGGAAGTACCTGTTATGTACTGTGAGAAGCTCTTTCTATTAAACCTGGAATCATAGACCTTTTTAATTTAAAGAAATATGAATGCCTAACATATTTTATCAATGAGAAAACAAAGTTTCAGAGAAGTTAAATGATTTTTCCAAGTTCATACACCTTGGAACCACACACATAGCTCTTTGATATACATATACCCAAGCTATCTACAATCTGCAGTATTGATAGCATCTCTTTCCTCAAATTAATCATCTTTAAAATGGGATGATAATTATACAACACAGTGCGGTAGGTCAAGGGAGACTGCAAAGGTTAAATGAATTCATGCCTGTAAAGCATTTAGCAGAACATGGCAGAGAAAGTATTCGGTGATTGCTGTTTATTCTTCCTCCTCATTCTTTCCTTCTCCTTCACCTCTGGCTTTGACTCCTTCCTCTTTCTCCATGGCCATTATTAAGAATGCAAACAAACAAATACAAAGAGTGTTTTGAACCACCAGTCAAATCAGCAAAAATTATCTTTAAAACACTGAAGCCTAATGTTGTCAAAGGGTAGTGTAGCACAAACTTTCTTTCTCTATTGGAAAACTTCCAGATTGTATTATCCTAGTCAGTTCATAATAACAGATCTTTGGGTGGTACAAATGGTTTGCACACAGCTATTAACCTAAAAGTTGATTGTTTTAACCCACCCAACAGTGCCATGGAAGAAAGATCTGCTTGCTTACATACAGATTACAGACAAGAAAATTATATGGACAAGTTCTACTCTGTAACACATAGGGTCACCATTAGTTGAAATAGATTTGATGGTGTTTTTTTTTAAACACATCATAACAAACAATTTAAAAACAATCCAAATGTCCAAAAATAAGGACAAGTTTAGATAAATTATGGCTTGCCCATACAATGAAATATGACATAGAAATATTAATTAAAAAATATATGTGTGTATATATATATATATATATATATATATATAAATCACTATAAATTTCAAGCAAATGAAAAGATATAAAAATGTATCAAACAAAGAACATTTTAAAAACTAAAGTGTAGATTGATATAAATTACAAAAATAAAAAATTATATGTATACACATTTTTTTTCTGAAAGTATAAACTTGAGGCTATGAACCACAGAAGTCATCTTTGAGTGATTAGCTACTAATAACTTTTCTTTTACATTGGTACATATCTGTTTTTCTCAAGCTTTCTACAATGATTTTTTTTCTTAATATAAAACAAATATCTGGGAAAGGTGATTATGAAGGTGAAAAATTGTGTTAAAATTCACAATGAGTGACTTTTGTTAAAATTACAGTCTGTAGGCCTGAGAAAGGCCTAACCCCACCTATCTGAAGAAAGATGTGCTCACTGTCTGATACTCTGCCCAAATGGAATGGCGGACAGACATTGAGAATCAGAGACTTCCTGACCAGGAGCAGCTGTTCCATCTGAGCTGAGTCTCTAAGCCTTCATTACATGCTCAGAATAGTTATTAAAAGTCAGGACACCTGGCAGGAGAAACAAATGGAATGCTCTAAGTCAGTGAAACAGTTTTTAAATGTCTTCTTTTCTAGTGAGGTTGATTAGAAGCAATACTCTCTACTCATTTCATTTTTCTGTAAAGAAGCTGGGATGGAAAATGAAATGAGACATTACAAAAGAGTACAGGGGACAAAGAGGCAAGCATGTAAGTGTTGCTTTGATCCACAATGGGACAGAACATTATTCCCTCATGAGAGAGAATTTTCCTTTAGTTTTACTCAAAGGGCATCCAAACCATGAAACCAGTAAGTGCTCAAATATTAATAAAATGGCTTAAGGTGAATTCAATGAGACATCTGAAAATTTAGCAAGTTTGGTTCTTTTCTTCCTGAAAAATAGGGGTAAAATTCCCAAACTAACTCAAATTTTAAAATTTCTGACACAAAAAGAGACCCAAGAAGGCATCAATAGCAACTGAATTTCAAGAGATTTCTTTGAAACAAATAAGAGTTGAAAAGTTGAATTTGTAATAAAAGTTTAAAAAATATAGTCAGAGCTCAGTATAGGCAGAATAAAATTCCTTTATCTCTGACTTTCTTATATCTTACACATCTGTGTGTGTGAGAGAGAGAGTGTGTATGTGTGTAGGAATGATTTTGGGGGGAGGAAGAAAAAAATAGAGATTTGCTGTTTCATAAACATGGAAATCTAAAATGACCTTTTATATTGAGGCTTTATATATAATAAAACAGAGTTCAGATGTCACTAAGATTATCATGCTCTGCCAAATATGAATAGAATTGGTTCAAAGACTGGATTATCAGTTGGGTTCAATTAGAAAAAAATCATGTCAGACATTCAGAGTCCCATTTGGGTGATTGGGGTACCCCCTATGGACTCTTTTAGGGTAACTCCTTTAGCCTATGAGTTGAGGTTGCAACAGGGCTTGCAGTCATGAAAAATTTATTGGGTCATCGAGGGAGAGGTTTAGACTTCAGAGCCCTTGAAACTTATGCTAATTCACCATGTATCAAAGTAGGTAATTGGAACTGTAAAATGTTAACCTCTCATTTGTTAAAAGATTCATCACACAAAGAATGAATACAAAGATTGCAAAGACTGATATTTGCCCAGAAGAGAAGTAAGTATAAGATCCATATATTCTGTTTTGAACATGATAATTAATCACTGGTCTGTTGTCAAATATAGATAAGAGCAGCTTTATGGCCTACAGCAAAGGAAGGTTGATACATAAATTCAAACCTGGGGTAAGCAATTCACATAGAAAAGGGTCAAATTCAAGAATGGCATTAGAGAAAACCAAATCTTGTCAAGAGAACTGTTTTTCTCAATAGGAAGAAAGATCCAGAGGAACGATCAAAAAAAACTCTACATATTAGGAAGGCAATAGGGCAGTTTAGCAGGCAATGCTTGCAATTGATCCAATGGTGTTGAAGTGGACCCATAACTAGTAAAGTGACACCTCATCCTGGAACTGATAGAGATTCAGTCTTAAAGGCCAGCAGGGCTTTGAACCAGTTCATTCTGGTCTGCCCCGGCTGACACTATGCATTTACACTGCAGATATCCTGAATCAGAATCTATAATTTAACAAGATCCCCAGGTAGTTCTTTTTCTTCTTCCTTCTTTTCTTTTTTTTTAATTATGCTTTTGGATGAAAGTTTACAGAGCAAATAGGTTTTCCATTCAACAATTCACATAGATTTTGTTTTGTGACATTCTTTGCAATCCCCACAATGTAACAGCACTCCCACTTCCTTCATTTCTCTTTGTCCTTCCTCCCTCCCTTCATAGATTTATCCTTGGGCAAATGCTGCCCTTTTAATCTCATATGGATGATTGTTCTAATGACTGCATACCTTCCTAGCAATATTATTTGGGGAGCTCTGGTAGCGTAGTGCCTAAGGCACTTGACTGTTAACCAGAAGGCTAGCAGTTCAAACCCACCAGCCACTCCTCAGAAGGAAGATAGGGCAATCTACTTCCATAGTGATACTGCCTCAGAAACCCAAGGAGGGGTTGCTATGAGTCAGGTCTGACTCAATAGTACATAACAACAAGAAGGTTTGGCTGAAAATTGAGTCACAGTAGGGGTTGAGTTCAGTTCTCAGCTTGAATGATGCCTAAAAGCCATAGGGCTCAGGGGTTCCACCAGTCTTCATCAGACCAGTAAGCATGGTCTTTTTGTCTTTTTTTTTTGTTTTTTTATAATTTTGAGTTTTGTCCTACATTTTTCTCCCTCTCTGTCCAGGACCTCCAATTGTGATCACTTTCAGAGTGGTCAGCGATGTGGCAGGTCACCATCTAGTTCTTCTGGTCTCAGGGTCATGGTGGCTGGGGTTTACATGGTCCATTAGCCCTTTGGACTAATTATTTCTTTGCATTTTGATTTTCTGTAGTCTTCTTTGTTCGAATGAGGAGAGACCAACAGTTGCATCTAAGATGGCAGTTAACAAGCTTAAAAACCCAAGTTGCTACTCACCAAAGTAATATGTAGAACACTGTGTTTGTGGACTATGTTATGCCAATTGACCTAGTGTCACCTAAGACCATGGTCCTGAGCTTTCATGCATAGCAACTCATTCTTTCAAGGTGTTTAGTTGTGACTAGGAAGTTTTCATAACTTTGTCCCCAGAATGCTCTACTATATTCATGGATATATTTGCAGTATATATGAATACATAAGTAGAGATATCCTCTTTTAAATCTATATGTATTCATGGGTGCAGTCCTATTTGCCTTCTCACCCCTCTTCAGCTTGAGTGTCTATCTATGTAGAAGATTGTTGTTACTGTTGTTGCAGAATTGTAGCCTTTAACTCTTATACACCTCCCTGTATCTTCCACTACCTTGATCATTGTGTACTGACTTCCCTATTATTTTGTATTGCCTGTCCCTTCACACAAATTAATACATTTTATCTTCTAGTTGATGATTACTCTCCCTTCCCCTCGCACCTCTGGCAACCTTCAAAGGATAATTCTTTCTGTGTGTAAAACTTTTCTTGACTTTTTCCAGGAGTGGTCGTACAATATTTGTTTATTTGTGATTGACTAATTTCACTAAGAATAATGTCCTAGGTTCACCTGCTTTATAAGGTGTTTTGCAGATTCATTGCTATTCTTTAACATTGCATAGTGCTCCACTGTGTGTATGTACCATAGTGTGTCCCAGGTAATTCTTATAGGTCCCCAGATGATTCTTATGAGTACATTCTTATGTACTCATAAGAATCACCTGGGAATCTTGTTAAACTATAGATTCCGATTAAGTATATCTGCGGTGTAAATGCAAAGTTACAGCAGGAGATCAAGCAGGAATGAACAGGCTGAAGCCCTGCAGGAAATAGCAAGGCTGTGATAAAGATTTCCATGCCAATACTTGTTCTGCTTTCAGCTAAAATGCTCATAGTACATCAACATTTCACTTATTGAGCTAAATATTTTAATACCTATTCCAAATAAATTGGCTTTCAAAGAAGTCAAAACAATCAACAGCTTTCCTTCTTATATATAATACCTAGCTTTAACCACATTGTTGTTGTTTTTGTTACATACTGTTGAGTTGATTTAAACTCACAGTGACCCTAAGTACAAAAGAAAGAAACTCCGCCTGGTCCTGCGCTATCCTCATGATCCTCACTATGCATGAGCCCATTGTTGCAGTCACTGTGTCAATTCATCTTGTTGAGGATCTTCCCCTTTTTATATGCCCCTCCATTTTACATAGCCTGATATTCTTCTCCAGGGACTGGTCCCTTCTGACAATATGACCAAAGTAGGTGAGATGAAGTCGGCCCATTCTCGCTTCTAAGGAGTATTCTGGTAGCACTTCTTCCAGGACAAATTTGTTTTTCCTTCTGGCAGTTCATAGTATTTTCAATATTTTTCATCAGTACCACAATTCAAAGGCATCAACTCTTCTTCCTAATTCATTCTTTAGCTTTCACATGAATATGAAGTGATTGAAAATACCATGGCTTTGGTCAGGCAAACCTTAATCTTCAAAGTGACATCTTTGCTTTTCAACACTTTAAAGAGGTCCTTTGCAGCAGACTTGCCAGTGTAATACAATGTCTGATTTCTTTACTGCTGCTTCCATGGGTGTTGACTGTGGACACAAGTAAAATGAAAACTTGGACAACTTCAAGCTTTTCTCCGTTCATCATGATGTTGTTCATTAGTCCAGTTGTGAAGATTTTTGTTTTCTTTAAGTTAAGGTGTAATCCATACTGAAGACTGTAGTCTTTGATCTTTATCAGTGCTTCAAGTCATCTTCACTTGTAGCAAGCAAGGTTGTTTCATCTGCACATACAAAAATAAATAAATAAATATATAAAAAACAAACACACTGCCCAAGTCAATTCTGACTCATAGTGACCTCCATTGGATTTCCAAGGCAGCAAATCTTCACAGAAGTATATTGCCTCATCTTTCTGTAAGGGCTCTCTGGTGGCATAGTGCCTAAGGCTAACCAGAAGCCTGGCAGTTCAAACCCACTGGCCACTCCTTGGAAGGAAGACTGAGCAATCTACTTCCATAGTGATACAGCCTCAGAAACCCAAGGAGGGGTTGCTATGAGTTGGATCCGACTCGATGGCAGTGTGTTTCCTTCTGCAAAGCTTCTGATAGGTTTGAACTGCCAACCTTCTAGTTAGCAGCCAAATGCCTTAAGCACTGCCCTACACAGAGCTCCTTCATCTGAACATCACAGGTTGTTAATAAGTCTTCCACGAATCCTGATACTGTATTCTTCTTCATATACTCCACCTTCTCAGATTATTTGCTCAGCATACAGGTTGAATAAGTATGATGAAAGGATACAACCCTGACATATGCCTTCCTGATTTTAAACCATGCAGTATGCCTTTGTTCTATGGGAACAGCTGCCTCTTGGTCTGGGTGCAGGTTCTTCATTCATAACTTGTTATGATCCACACAGTCAAATGCCTTTTCATAGTCAGTAAAACACAGGTAAACATCTTTTTTGTATTCTTTGCTTTCAGCCGAGATCCATCTGACATTAGCAATGATATCCCTCATTCCACATCCTCTTCTGAATCCAGCTTAAGGTTCTGTAAGGTCCCTGTCAATATATCGCTGCAATCATTTTTTAATTATATTCATCAAAATTTTATTTATGTGTGATATTAATGATATTGTTTGATAATATACATATTCTACTGGATCACCTTTTGTTTATAATGGGCATAAATATTCATCTCTTCCAGTCAGTCGGCCAGGTAGTTATCTTCCAAATTTTCAGTCTTAAACAAGTAAGTGCAGCCAGCACTGCATCCTTTTATTGAAACATCTCAATAGGTATTCCATCAATTTTTGGAACCTTGTTTTTTTGCCAATTCCTTCTGTGCAGCTTGGACTTCTTCCTTCAATGCTGTTGGTTCTTGATCATATGTTACCTCCAGAATTGTTGAACATTGCCCAATTCTTTTTGGTGTAGTGACTGTGTTCCTTCCATCTTGCTTTGATGCTTTCTTCATCATTCAATATTTTGCCCTAAGAATCCTTCAATATTGCAATTTGAGGCTTGAATTTTTTCTTCAGTTCTTTTATCTTAAGAAATGTTGAGTATGTTCTTCATTTTTGGTTTTCTAATTCCAAGTCTTTGCATATTTTCTTTTTAATACTTTACTTTGTCTTCTCAAGCCACCCTTTGAAATCTTCTGTTCAACTCTTTTAGTTCAACATTTCTTCCTTTTGCTTTAGCTACTCTCTATTCAAAAGAGAGTTTCAGTCTCTTCTAACACCTATTTTGGTCTTTTCTTTCTTTCTTGTCTTTTTAATGACCTTTTGCTTTCTTCATGTATGATGATTTTGATGTCGTCCCACAACTCATCTGTTCTGTGGTCATGAGTGTTCAGCGTACCAAATCTGTTCTTCAGATGGTCTCTAAATTCAGGTGGGGAATACTCAAGGTCATATATTGATTCTCATGGACTAGTTTTCATTTTCTTCAGCTTCAACTTGAACTTGCATATGAACAATTCATGGTTTGTTTCACCCTCAAGTCAGGTCCTGGCCTTATTTTGGCTGATGATAGTGATCTTCTCTATCACTTCTTTCTACAATGTAGCTGATTTGTTTTGTGTGTATTCCATCTAGCAAAGTCCAAATGCATGGCTGCCATTTACATTGTTGAAAAACATATTTGTGTCATGCGCTCTCCAGGTCATTTCTATCATGAAGGCCATATTTTTCAAATACTGATGCTTTTGCTTTGTTTCCAGATTTCACATTCCAATCAGTAATTGTCAATATATTTTCATTGCATGTTTGATCATTTTCAGATTGCAGAAGATGGTAAAAATCTTCAATTTTTTCATCTGTTGCTTTGGTGGTTTGTGCATGAATTTGATTAATGGTCGTATTAACTGGTGTTTCTTGTAGACGTATGGATATTTTCCCATCACTGGCAGCATTGTACTGCAGGATAGATCTTGAATTGTTCTTTTTGATAATGAATGCAGCACCATTTCCTCTTCAATTTGTCATCCCTGGCATAGTAGACTATAAGATTGTCTGATTCAAAATGATCAATACCAGTCCATTTCAGCTCACTAATACCTAGGATATCAGTCTTTGTGTGTTCCATTTAATTTTTGACTTCTAATTTTTGTAGATTCATACTTTGTACATTCCATGTTCCAGTTATTAATAAATGTTTGCAGCAGTTCCTTCTTATTTTGGGTTGTGCCACATCAACAAATGAATGTCCTGAAAGCTTTACTCCATCTATGTCATCAAGGTCGACTCAACTTTGAGGAGGCAGCTCTTCCCCAGTTGTATTTTGAGTGGCTTCCAATCAGAGGGGCTCATCTTCCAGTACTCATCATCAGACAGTGTTTCAATGCTATTCATAAGGTTCTCAGTGGCCAATCATACATGGATAGCCCCATCCTTTGTGCCAGTCTGTCTTAGTCTGGAAGCTCCACTGAAATTTGTTCCACATGGGTGATCCTGCTGGTATTTGAAATATAGGTTTCATAGCCTCCAGCCTCATAGCAGCATAAGAGTCACCACAATAGATAAACTAACAAATGAGTGGTGATTAACCACTTTAGATATAAGGAACTGAATTAATGGTTTCTATTAAATTCTTGTTAATATTATCATGACCTAGGGCATTGTATTGTTTTATACACCTATTATAGGAAACAAATGTTTTGGCCACTGATCTGGTACAATGAGGGGCAGATGTACTTGAAGTGGACAATATTTTATTTCCTGTATATTTATATTAGCATTCAAAGTGATTAAATACTAATTAAACTACTACATCCCATGAAACACTAGCAGAAAAAAATATTTTAAAATTATACTCTTAGGTTCTATCATAATATCATTTACTAAAGGCATCAATGATGTCAAAGAATTATGTGTTAAAATGGTATTTTGTCTCTAAAAAAAATAGAAATCTGTTTTAAAAGCTTTGTCAATGTTTTAATTCTGTTAAAAATTCTTTTAGCCCTCAAGGAGAAAAAAAGTCAAAAAGACAAAGTACTTCTGAGAACCAGGGTGTATTTAAGGTCTTACTAAAGTATACTTGATTAGTTAATAAGATGCAAACATATCAATTTTGGTGAACTGCATGATTATTTGATTTATTCTAAAGACTTTTTCCTTTGCTTATACAAAGTGGTTTTGATAGTGAAGGATGATTTCCACCACACTATATTTCTATCACTAAGATACAAGTAAGGAGCTCTGGTGGTGCAGTGGATAAGGTATTTGGCTGCTAACCAGAAGGTCAGTGGTTCAAACCCACCAGTCACTCCATGGAAGGAAGATGGGGTGATCTAGTTCTGTAAAGATTTACAGCCTCAGAAACTCAACGGGGGTTGCTATGTGTCGGAACAGACTGGATGACAGTGAGTTGTTGAGTTGCTGATGACCTAAATGGATGTTTTTAAAGTTTGAATTGAAAATATATTAATTTTCCAAGCTTTTAGATTTCAGGAAAAACTACCATTGCCTAGAAAAAAAGCAAAAGAAAATATAGAAATTTCTACACTCTTAAAAACCCAAAGCTGTTTAATTCATGTTTCATCTTTCAGATAAAGCCAGTAACTACATATTTTCTGATGGAGTGTTTTCACAGATAATGATTGGTTGTTTTTGGAAAGCTTTACCAGATGCTGTGTTTTATAGTTTATATGTGTTTCAACATGTTATTAAGCCAATAAAGGAAGTCAAGGTCAGATATAGTTGTAATGAAATTCTTGCTTTTTTTTCCCCCTCAAGGCCAGATGAAGGGAACATTTTATTGTGGTTTGGGTGAAAGTTTACAGATCAAATAGGTTGTCTCTTCAACAGTTCATACACACTTTGTTCTGTGACATTGATTACAATCCCACCATATATCAGCATACTTCCAACTTGCTCTCTGTGTTTACCATTTCCATTTTTCCTTCTTTCTTATCTCTTCCTGCCTTCTGAGCTTTATCCCTGATCAAATGCTGCCCTTTTGGTGTTGTTGTTGTTGTTATTATGTGCCCTCAAGTCAAGCCCTACTCATAGCGACCCCTGCTTGGGTTTCCGAGGCAGTATCACTACGGAAGTAGGATTGCCCAACCTTCCTTCCGAGGAGTGGCTGGTGGGTTTGGACCGCCAGCCGTCTGGTTAGCAGGCAAGTGTCTTAGCCACTATGCTACCAGAGCTCCCACCCTTTTGGTGTAGTAGAGTAGAGTTGATTGTTTTGGTGTAGTAGAGTTGATTGTTTTAAGGGGTACATAACTCCCTGGTGTTATTATTCACCTATAAGCCTGTCTTATGTCTGGCTGAGAGCTGAGCCATTAAGGTGAGTTCAATTCCAGGCTTAAAGGGTGACTAAGGGCCATAATCTAGGAGGAGCCATTTGAAAAACAATAAAAATAAAAAAAATAAAATAAATGCAGAGCATTCTCCCTTTGGATTTATAAAATCCTAAATCATCCAGATTATTGTGGTTTTGAAACATAACTTTTTAAAATTTGAAATTAACACATCTTTTATAATTAACACATCAAATTTGAGTTTCTTCACACTAATTAATCCATTTTTTTTTTCATTATTTGGGTGAAAGTTTACAGAGCAAATACATTTTCCATACAGCAGCTCCCATACACTTTGTCTCATGACATTGATCACAATTTCCCACAATGCAACAGCTCTCTTTCCACTTTCTCCCCGTAGTTATCTCTTCCCTGTGTCCTTCCCTCCCATGCACTCCTGTCCCCCAAGCTCTCTCCCCGTGCATACGCAGACATTCTATTCTCCCATGATTGATCTCTCTAAGGAGTGTGTCTACCTAATGTAAATACTCAGCTCATATGTCTATCTTTTGTTTGGCTGGAAGCCATAGGAATGGATTGAACTCCAGACCTGAAGGGAAGCTAGAGGCCACAGCCTCAGGGATTCCACCAGGCTCTGTCAGACAAGCAAACCTGCCCCTTGCCTTGTTTTTTAAGATTTTGAGCTTTGTTCCACATTGTTCTCCCACTCTATCCAGGATCTCTTACATAGATCCCCCTCCGAGTGGTTGACAGTGGTAGCTAGGCACCCACTAGTTCTTCTGGTCTCATAGTCATATAAGCTGAGGACCACATGGTTATCCTTGGACTAGTTGTTTCCATGTGTCTTTGGTTTTCTTCATTCTTCTTTGCTCTGGACGAGGAGAGACCCATCATTGCATCTAGATGACCACTTGCAAACTTTTAAGATCACAGTCGCTACTTGCCAAAGTAGGATGTGGAACAATGTTTTTGTGTAGTATGTTATGCCAATTAAGCTTGATGTCCCTTGTGACCATGGTCCCAAGCTCACAGATCCAACTACTCACTCCCTCTGGGTAACTGGCTGTGGCCAAGAAGTGACAACCTTGTCCCTTGTTAGCTCTATTATATACTTGGAAATTCTTACAGAACATACAAATGCACTTGTAAAAACATTGTCTGCCAACCCTATACATGGTCATGGGTACACTTCTCCCTTGCCTAGACATACCTAACTGTTGAGCTTGTCCACCTATCTATCCACTGTGTTCAATGTTTTCCATCACTGACAACACAGTACTGTATGTGCAAAAGGGCTCATCTTTGTTGTCTTTACCTCCCATGCATCTCTCTATGGCTTCCTCTTCCTCAATGCCTTTGTGTTGTGATTAATCTGTGTTTTGTAATAAACAATGGATAAAATAATATGTGGAAATTTCTAGGGCTGGGTTTTTATTCACATAAGAAGCAAATTTTGAGATGGAGAATTAAGTGCCAGATGCTTAGTGGGGAGAGATCTTGAGAACACCACCTGTGGGGGATAAAGGAAGCAGGATTATTAGGGTATGAGGTGGACTTCTATGTTGTTGTTGTTGTTATGTGCCGTCGTGTCAAACATGACTCATAGCGACCCCTCCTTGGGTTTCCGAGGCAGTATCACTACGGAAGTAGGATCGACCAACCTTCTTTCCGAGGAGTGGCTGGTGGGTTTGAACTGCCAGCCGTCTGGTTAGCAGGCAAGTGTCTTAGCCACTATGCTACCAGAGCTCCTGGACTTCTATGTAGACACATGAAAGCCCTCAGATGATACCATGGAGTTCTGGAGGGGAAATGGTCCTTCAGGCTTGTCCTGAATTAGGATAAGGCAACTGGTCTTTCTGTCTTGAGACTAAGCAGTGAGTTATCGGTTGTAAGCTTAGGGAAGAGAGTATGGTTATTTGTGAGGTGGCCCTCTTCAGTCAAGAGAAAACTCTCAAAGACATAAAGCTGTGATCTTTTGCTATTTCCAGTTGAAGCTGAGGAGCAATTCTTCTGTCATGGAGAGAGGATATGGGTGGGGAGTCACATGTGTCATGTCAGTCCTCCTGTTATATCATTTGGATTTATTTACTTGGTAAAATTTCTGGTAATAGATTCTTCATGGTAGTCCATATCCCTCTTTTCATTTTTGTAAGAAGAAACAAACAAAAAAGGTTAATTTTTTGAATGTATGTCCTATTGTCACCCTTTTCTACTTTACTATCTACTTTCACTGTTCTAGGTGACTTATTGGGTAAAGTGAAGCATGCCCACTTCCTTGAGAAATCTGAGTCCTGGGTCACTGTGCTCTTTTCAGTCGATGATTGTTACACTTGTCAATTTACCATCAAAATTGAGCAAGAGACTACAGAAACTCCACAGTGAATCATCTGACACCAAATATATTTTTCCTACCTTCCCCCCTGTAGAACAACAGCCCTATGGGGGTCGGGATGATCAGAGTTAATTATCCCTGAAAGTAAAAAGAGCTCTTCCTTGCCTGCTGGTTTCTTGGCATTAGAGGCTTAAGTAACTCTGCAGAAACTGTAGCTTAAACTTTAGTGTACTTTTACTGTCTTCCTGGTGAAAGTCAGAGCCAGTGTTTTTAGACACATGGAGTTTAAAATTGTGGGGCAGAAAGTGAAGTTACTGTTGCTTCAAACTTTTGGACAAAATATCATATGATAGTAATGATTTGGAGGATGTCATTCCATCTTTGTAAGCTATTATATCCAAGATGTGATGCTCTCCATAGGCTGTTCCATTATTCTATCAGAGCATCAACTTCTGCATGGCACCAGTAGACCCTATGATCATGTGTCTACTGCTGGACTTCTTTTGTTCTAGAATAGGTGTGTGAAGTGATGTTATGTATAATACCCATGTCAATGGACTAAATATTTTAAGCTCTTGGATTGAGGTGCTGAATGAAGCTTTGAAGGCAGAGGGGCAAACACACACCCATAGTATGTGTTTATTATAGTCAGGATGAGTTGGTGCCCTTTTTAGAGTGAAATGAGTCAGTGTATTTAATTTGGTATTAAATGGCTGGTGGGGATCAAGTATAGTATCTTATTGCTGTTTTAGCATTGGTCTCTGTTGCTAATAGGTTGGACATTCAGCAGTGGCAATAGCTGGAGCAGTGGCAATAGCTAGATAACTGAGAGTCCATGTTGGGACAATATCTAGCTTCCTTTCTTGTCACCATGGCAATTCTGTTTATGCTCTTATTGTGCCAGCCACAGAGGGTCTCAAAACAGACTCTAACACCTTTCAATTGACCAAATAACTATATTTGTTTATTGCCTCTTCTAACGTGTATGATTCCTGGTGAGTATTAGCATACAATATAAAAATATAAAGCTCTTCCCAATGCTCCATCAATATTCCCTTTTCTTAGAACTTTTTGTCCCAGATATTTCAATCTTTTTTCTTCCATACTGCTAACCAACCAGTGAAGCTATTTATTTCCTCCTTGCTTCCATTTGTATGTATTCTAACCTTGACTCACTCCCTTTTCAAATAAAGTAATTGAATAAGGTACACTGCCCTAAGTGAAGCCTGTCTTCAGGGCCATATCAAGGAAAGTTGAAGTACAGCTACAGTCTATTGATAGCTTGCACCTACAAACAAAGCTAGCATATCTATGAGCCAAATTTGTCGTAAGGAACATTCACTACTCCCACCCCAATGGGACCATAATTATAAACTGAGGACAAGGTGCCAGTGTAAGGGTGGTTGATAACATAAGTTTCTGAGACATTTGCTTGGGAAGATTTTTTTGTGCTGTCTGGCCCCAATAATGTCAAATCGCTGACATACTAATAAATTTTTTTTTTGTTGTTGTTATTTGCCATCGAGTCGGCCCCGACTCATAGCGACCCCTCCTTGGGTTTCTGAGGCAGTATCACTACGGAAGTAGGAATGCCCAACCTTCCTTCCGAGGAGTGGCTGGTGGGTTTGAACCGCCAGCCTTCTGGTTAGCAGTCAAGTGCCTTAGGTACTATGCTACCAGAGCTCCTAAATTTTAGGACTGATTATTTCTAGGTTCATCTGATCTTATAATGGGTTTGACTGAGCTCAGCTTATGATTAACAGCCTTAGCTTAATGTTTACTTGATATCTTATGGTCAAGCGATTATAAAATCCAAGCGTCTTTAGACTCAATTATCTCAGATAAGAGGAAATTTAATGTAGCTTTGAGGCAAGACTGTAAGTATATACTATTGTCCCTTCCACCTGCATGTTTCTGGTCTTCTCTGATAGCAGTAGAAAGGGATATATTCACCAGATCAGTATCTGAGTATCATGTACGTGAGGCTGTATTAATCTGTTCTAGAAAAGATTAGTTATCTATCACAGTTACTACCAATCAAGCTACTACTTGGTTGAGTTTTAGGTAGGATAGTATCACCCTACCTGAAGGGGTTAAAATTGTGGTTTAAGGAGATTTAGATCTTTCATATGTCATCATCGGCATCATTCCACCAGTTTCCCTTGAGCTGATTCCATTTAACAGTGACCCACATGTGTCAGAGGAGAAATGGGCTGCACAGGGTTTCCTTTCTTTTTCTTTCTTTTTTTTTTTTTTTTGTGACACCAATTTATTTTCTTTCTTAGCTGTATCTTGAGTTTACCCACTGTGATAGTTGGAGCTGTGTGTCAACTTGGCTGGACCACAATTCTGTGCGGTTTAAGCAGTTGTGATGTGGTTATTCCCATGATAGGATCAGATGAATATGTCTTGAGCAGCCAATCCATTGAAAGGGAGTTTCCTTAGGAGTGTGGCCTGCTTCCAGTATATTTATGGACATCCTGGGAAAAGAGACACTCTTCTGTGGATCGGGATTCTGTTGTACTGTCTACAACTGTCTGTAAGAGAACAATTCACCATTTGGCCTGGAGATCTTGGATTCATCATTCGTTGGAGTCAACAGCCAGTATACTGCTTGCCAACCTTGAGCTCCGCAGCCCCTGTAGCTACAACAGTCAGGAAAAGCCTCCAGCTTGAAGTTTGTTCCAAGAACTTTGGACTTGCCAGCTTCTATAAGTATGTGAGCCATTTTTCTAAGATAAATTTCTCTTTCTCTCTCTATAAAAGCTCTACTGGTTTTGTTTCTCTATAGAACCCAGTCTAATACATTTGGTACCAGGAGTGGTTCTAGAGAGACAAAATCATAAGGATGGGCTTCCTAAATTGGTTCTCCAATTTGATTAATCGTAAATGTACTAATGACCCTGCCTCCATTAGTAAAGGGGCCCTGCTAATCCACGGTGTGAGGTGGCAACATTAATATGCAAAATACCACCACCAGTAGATCAAGTACTTTTGAGAAGTGAGGTTCTGAATGATCACATATTTGATACTCTTCTGCAATTTTTTCAGGATGAGGAGTATAACGAAGCTTGTTGGTTGGTCCTATTTACACTAGACAAAGTGGTGAAAGATTGAGATGGGCTCAGGGCTGCTGAGTCACAGGTTAAGCACCACATAAAAGACCTTAATGTTTCCAGTTGTGCTCTGAAAGAAACCCTTATTTCTTCTAGTAACAGAGCTGATATTGCCAAAAACCAAACCCAGAGTCTTATTGTAAGGGTGGCTGAATTACAACGCCAATTAAATTACCAATCCAGAATGGTGTCTGAAGTTAAAGTAAGGGCATTGATTGGGAAAAAATGTGATCCTGAAACCTGGGATGGGGACATATGGGCAGATAGCTAGGAATATCAGGATATAGAGCCCTTAAATTCTGTTGAATCCCTCACATCTGAAGGGATTACTCTAAAACCATATTCCCTCCACCTCAGTTTGATGGGGTTAACCCAACTGTTCCTGCTGGGTCATTTCCTGAGGCAAAGGCCATGAAAGACATTCCTGAATGTTCTCAGGAACTGCCTCAACCATCCTAGTGAGCCCCAAAAGGTGAAATACAGAGTGTGACTGAGGAGGTGGTACACTACACCCAAAAAGACCTACTTGATTTTGCTAACATGTACAGACAGAAACCTGGAGAATATGAGTGGGAATGGCTACTGAGGGTGTGGGATAATGGTGCAAGGATGTAACATTGAATCAGTCTGAGTTTATTGATTTAGGCCCACTAAGTATGGATTCTTCACTCAATGTTTCAGCATGAGAGGTTAGGAAAGGATGTAATAGTTTATTTGGTTGACTTACTGAAGCATGGATTATGTGGTGGCAGAACTTAAGTCAAGTTGAAGTACCAGGCCTACCTTGGTATAATGTAGAAGAAGGTATCCAGAGACTTAGGGAAATTGACCTGTTAGAATGGATTTATCAGATTAGACCCCTAGAGCCAGAAATGGAGAGTCCAGAAGACACGTCTTTCACCAGTATGGTGAGGAATAAATTTGTGAAGGGAGCTCCAGCATCCTTGAAGACTGCTGTAATTGCTATTTTATGTAAGCTGGATTTGACAGTGGGAACTTCCCTAATTGAACTAAGACACTTAACTATGATTGGGCTGATTGGACCCCATGGTAGTAGGGGCCAAGTGGCAGCAGTTAATCAACAAAGGCAAGGTGGGCGTGGTTACAATAATGGACAGCAGAGTCAGAATAGTAATCAGAATAGTCTGACTCATGTGGAATTATGGCATATTATGGCATATGCAAACCTACTAAGTATTTACTTGATCTGAATAGAGAGAAGAATTCTAGGTCATGTGAACAGCAGCCTAGATTGAATCACCAGAATACAGAGTCATGGCCTCTCAATCAATTCCCAGACTTGAGTCAGTTTATAGACCCACAACCCCTTGAATGAAGGGGAGGCCAGGTCCCTTTGAAGAAGGACCCCAATACATTGCCAAAAATTTATAATGCCAGTCTTTCTCCCAGCCTTCACCAAAGGGATCTGAGGCCTTTTATGAGAGTAACTGTTCACTGGGGAAAAGGAAATAATCAGACTTTTGGGAGATTACTGGACACTGGCTCTGAACTCTAATTCCAGGAGACACAAAGTGTCACTGTGGCCCACCAGTCAGAATGGGGGCATATGGAGGTCAAGTTATTGATGGAGTCTTAGCTAAGGTGAATCTCACAGTGGGTCTAGTGGGTCCCTGAACCCATCCTGTAGTGATTTCCATAGTTCCAGAATGCATAATTGGAATAGTTGGCAGAAGTCCTACATTGGGTCCCTGACATGTGGAGTAAGGGCTATTATGGTAGGAAAAGCCAAGTGGATGCCATTAGAACTACCTCTACCTACAAAAATAGTAAATCAATAGCAATACCACATCCATGGAGGGGATGCAGAGATTACTGCCACCATCAAGGACTTGAAGGATGCAGGGGTGGTGATTCCCACCACATCCCAATTTAATTTACCTATTTGGCCTGTGCAAAAAACAGATGGATTTTGGAGAATGACAGCAGATTATTGTAAACTTAATCAGGTGGTGACTCCAATTACAGCTGCTGTTCCTGATGTGGTTTCATTGCTTAAGCAAATTAGTACATGTCCTGGTACTTGGTATGCAGCTATTGATCTGGTCACTGCTTTGTTCTTGATACCAATTTCAAAGGACAATCAGAGCAGTTTGCCTTCAGCTGGCACAACCAACGGTACACTTTCACAGTCCTTCCTGAAGGGTATATCGACTCCCCAGCACTATGTCATTATTTAGTTGGTAGGGATCTTTATCACCTTTCCCTTCCACAAAACATCACACTGGTCTATTATATTGATGACATTATGCTGATTGGACCTAGTAAGGAAGAAGTATCAATGACTCTAGACATATTGGTGAGACATATGTGTGATAGAGGTTGGGAAATTAAACCAATGAAAATTTAGGCACCTTCCACTTCAGTGAAATTTCTAGGGGTCCAATGGTGTGGGGCATGTTGAGATATTCCTACTAAAGTGAAGGATAAGTTTTTGCATCTGGCCTCCCCACAACTAAAAGGGAGGAACAACGTCTGGTGGGCCTCTTTGGATTTTGGTGTCAACATATCCCTCACTTGGGTGTGTTACTGTGGCCTATTTATCAAGTGACTTGGAAAACTGGTAGTTTTGAGTCAGGCCCAGAACAACAGAAGGCTCTGCCACAGGTTCAGGCTCCGTGCAGGCTGCTCTGCCACTTGGACAATATGGTCTGGCTGATCCAATGGTGCTTGAAGTGTCTATAGTAGATAGGGATGCTGTTTGCAGTCTTTGGCAGGTCCTTATTGGTGAATCGCAACACAGACCCTGGGGATTTTGGATCAAAGCCCTACCATCCTCTGCAGATGACTACTTTCCTTTTGAGAAACAGCTTTTAGCTTGTTACTGGGCTTTAGTAGAGACCAAACACCTAATCACAGGCCACCAAGTGACCATGAGGCCTGAGCTGCCCATTATGAACTGGGTGTTGTTTGACCCACAGAGTCATAAAGTTGGACATGCACAGCAGCACTCCATCACTAAATGGAAATGGCATATCAGAGATCGGGCTCGAGCAGGACCTGAAGGCACAGTAAGTTGCATTAGGGAGTGGCCCAAATGCCTATGGTCTCCACTCCAGTCACATTACCTTCCCTCTCCCAGTCTGCACCTATGGCCTCCTGGGGAGTTCCTTATGAGCAGTTGACTGAGGAAGAGAAAACTTGTGTCTGGTTTACAGATGATTTGGTGCGATATGCAGGCACCACTCGAAAGTGGACAGCAACAGCACTGCAGCCCCTTTTTGGGACTTCCTTGAAGGACAGTGGTGAAGGGAAATCCTCCCAATGAGCAGAACTTCGAGCCCTGCATATGGCTGTTCACTTTACATAGAATAAGAAATGGCCAGATGTGCATTTATATATGGATTCATGGGCTATGGCTAATGGCTTAGTTGGATGGTCTGGGACTTGGAAGGAGCATGATTAGAAAATTGGTGACAAGGATGTATGGTGAAGAGGTAGGTAGATAGATCTCTCTGAATGGACCAAAGGAGTAAAAATATTTGTGTCTCATGTGAATGCCCACCAAAGGTGACCTTGGCAGTGGAGGACTTTAACAATCAGGTAGATAGGATGACACATTCAGTGGAAACCAGCCATCCTTTTTTCCCAGCTACTCCTGTCATTGCTGAATGGTCTCATGAACAAAGTGGCCCTGGTGACAGGGATGGAGGTTATGCATGGACTGAGCAACATGGACTCCCACTTACCAATGCTGATTTGGCTACTGTCACTGTTGAGTGCCCAATCTGCCAGCACCAAAGACCAACATTGAGTCTGCAATATGGAACCATTGGATGATGGGTATCTCTTATCACAGTATTTTCATTGACTGATTTTTCTGAAATAGATTGCTAGGTCTTTCTTCTGAGGAGCATCTGAGTGGGCCCAAACTTCCAACCACAATTACTTAAAGAACACAGAATTGTGGTTCAGCCAAGATGACACAGCTTCAACTATCACAGTCCAGCCCTTGTCAGGACTGTGATAGTTGGAGCTGTGTCATCTTGGCTGGACCACAATTTCAAATGTATATGTTTTGAGCAGCCAATCAATTGAAAGGGAGTTTTCCTAGGGGTGTAGCCTGCTTCTAGTATATTTACGGACATCCTGGGAAAAGAGACACTCTTCCGTGGATCAGGATTCTGTTGTACTGCCTAAAACTGTCCATAAGTGAACAATCCACCATTTGGCCTGGAGATCTTGGATTCATCATTCATTGGAGTCAACAGCCAGTATACTGCCTGGCAACCTTGAGCTCCTAAGGCCCTGCAGCTGCATGAGTGGGGAAGAGCCTCCAGGTTGATGTTTGATCCAAGAACTTGGGACTTGCCAGCTTCTATAAGTTTGTGAGCTATTTTCTTAAGATAAATTTCTCTTTGGCTCTCTATATAAGCTTTACTGGTTTTGTTTCTCTAGAGAATCCAGTCTAACACACCCAATCAAACTAAGATACTCATTGTATTTCATCTATGTTATTGAAATACCTTCTCTCTAACTTTATGTATAACATTAATTTGGTAAAGAAGAGAGTTTATGCAATATATAATCCTCAATATTTCTCTAAGAGCCCAACTTCCCTGCAAGGGCAAATATTTATATGATTTTCTTGTATAGACTTCCAGAAATATTCCACACACAAATGCACACTGACAAACATTGTATAGTATATATATATATATGTTATAACTTATTCTCTATAGTGTTCTCCTATTAACATATTTCACATAAGGATATTTGTTCATGATAATTCCTATGAAACCAATATTCTTTGTGGCAGATTCCACCATGGAGTTGATTGCCACTCAACCAGGCCCAGCCAAGTTCACAACAACTTTAATTACCCACACTCATTAAAATCTTCCAAATTCATTCATTCATGTTATAAGTTGTTTTGTAGACTCTTCATTCTTCTTTATATTTGCATAGTTTTCCATTGTATGTATGTACCACAAGTTGTTTATCCATTGATCCATTGATGGGCTCTTAAGTTGTTGTTTCCATTCTTTGCTAGTGTGAGTAATGCTGCAATGAACATAGGTGTACATATGTCTATTTGTGTTGCTGCCTTTATATTTCTAGGATATATACTTATGAGTGGGATTACTGAATCATAAGTTATTTCTATTTCTAGCTTTTTGAGGAAGACCTATGTTTTCCATACTGGTTGTTCTATTTTACAATCCCACCATCAATGTATAAGAGTTCCAACCCCCTACTCCCCCCCACACACATGACTTTAGCAGCATTATTTGTTTTTGTTTTATTTCTATCATTGCCATTTTTTGCAAGTGTGAGACAATATCTCATAGTTTTGATTTTCATTTCTGTAATGGCTAATCATAACAAGTATATATTCATATATTTATTCCTACCTGAATGTCCTCTTTGGTGAAGTGTTTGTTCATGCCCTTTGCTTATTTTTTGATTGGGTTGTTCATCTTCTTGTTGTTGAGTTGTGGAAATTTTCATATATTTTAGAGTTGAGACGTTTATCAAATATGTTGTTGTCAAAGATTTTTTCCTAGTCTGGATGTTCTCTTTTTACTTGCTTAGTAAAGTCTTTAGTTGAGCACAAGTATTTAATTTTCAGGAGGCCTCTATTACCTAATTTATATTCTACCATTCATGTATTTTTAGTTTTGTTTGATAGACTAATTATGCCAAAAATTAGGTCCTTTAGCTTTGTCTGTGTTATCTTCCAGGAACATTATAGTTTTAGCTTTAACTTTTAGATCTGATCCATTTTCAGTTAGTTTCTGTGCATGGTGTGAGGTACGGGTCCTGATTAATTTTTCTGCATGTAGATACCCAGTTTTGCCAGCTCCATTTGTTAAAGGGACTGTTTCTTCTCCATTGAATGGACTGTGACTCTATGTCAAAAAGCAGCTTACTATAAATGTATAGATTAACTTCTGGGTTATTAATTCTATTCCACTGGTTTGTGTGTCTGTCATTGAACCATCATTGGGCTGTTTTGATTGGGCAAAACACTTCTGTACTGATACTGGTTCAGAAACCCAAGGATGGGTTGCTATGAGTCACATCCCACTCAACTGCAGTGAGTTTAGTTTTTTGGGTTTATAATAAGCTTTTGAGATTGGGAACATTAAGACTTCTTACTTAGTTCTTTTGTATTACTTTAACTGTTTGGGTCCTTCTTCCTTTCCATATTAAGTTGGAAATTACTTTTTACATTTCATTAAAGAATGTGGTTGGTGTTTGAATCAGGGTTGTACTAGATAGTTTTGGATGGTTGTTGCTGTTGTTATGTGCCATGGAGTCAGACCCGACTCATAGCAAACCCTCCTTGGGTTTCCGAAGCAGTATCACTAAGGAAGTAGATTGCTCAACCTTCCTTCCTAGAAGTGGCTGGTGAGTTTGAACCGCCGGCCTTCTGATTAGCAGTCAAGTGACAGGCACTACGCTACCAGAGCTCCCACAGCTTTGGGTAGGATTGATATTTTCACAAATGATAAGTCTTCTGATTCAAGCTGATTGTTCTTCTGTTTCTCTAGATCTCTTAGTTTCTGGCAGCAGTTTCATAGCTTTCCTTGTATAAGTCCCTGATTAGGTTTATTCATACACATTTTATCATTTGGGGGGCTATTGTAAATGACATTGTTTTCTTGATTTCCTTTTCAGAATCCTCCTTATTAGTGTAGATAAACCCAACTATTTTGTTTGTGTGTTTCAATATTGCACCCTGCCACTTTGCTGAACTTTCTTGTGACATCTATGGGATTTTCTTTGTATAGGACCATGTAGCATAGTGGCTAAAGCACTTGACTGCTAACCAGAAGGCTGGCGGTTCAAACCCACCAGCCACTCCTCGGAAGGAGGGTTGGGCAATCCTACTTCCGTAGTGATACTGCCTCGGAAACCCAAGGAAGGGTCGCTATGAGTCGGGGTCGACTCGACGGCACATAACAACAACAATAACAACAGGACCATGTCATCTGGGAATAAGTATAGTTCCACTTATTCATTTCCAATTTGAATACCCTTTCCTGTGTTATTGCTCTAGCTGGGACTTATAACACAATACTGAATAATAGTGGTGACAGGGCATCGCTGTCTCCTTATACTTCTCAAAGGCAATGTTCTCAAACTTTCTTTATTGGGAATGTTAGCTCTTGGTTTTGCATATATGCCCTTAATTACATTGAGGAATTTTCCTTCTATTCCTATTTTGCTGACAGTACTTTTTTTTTTTTTTAGAATCAGGAGATGGTGTTGGATTTTACCAAAAGCCTTTTCTGTGTTGATTGAGACGATCATGGGATTCTTTTCCTTTGTTCTAATTATATGGTGAATTATGTTGATTGATTTTCTAATCTTGAACCATCTTTGCATCCCTGCTGGGAATCCCATTTGATCATGATGTATTCCTTTTTTGATATGCTGTTGCATTCCGTTGGTTAGAATTTTGTTGAGATTTTTTTGTATCTATATTCATGAGGGACATTGATTTATAGTTTTCTTTGTTAGTGGTGTCTTTGTATTTTGTATTTTGGCTCAGGTATCAGGGGTATGCTGGTTATATAGAATGAATTAGAGAGAATCTCCAGTGAAGATGTAGGGCTTTTTGTTGTTGTTGCTGTTGTGAGTTTTTTTTTTTTTTTTTTTTTAATGAGTGTTCAATCTGTTTATTTGTTATGGTTCTGTTCAAGTTTTCTATCTCTGTTTGTGTTAGTTTAGGTAGGTAGTATGTTTCTAAAGATTTGTCCATTGATTCCAGGTCTTCAAATTTGTTGGAGTACAATTATTTATAATATTCTGTTATTAAGATCCCTTTTATTTCAGTTGGTTCTGTTGTAATAACACCCATCATATTTCTTATTTTGTATGTTTACATCTTTTCACTCTTTTCTTTTGTCAATTTGGCCAGTGGTTTGTCAATTTTATTCATTATTTCAAAAAGCCAACTTCTGGTCTTATTGATTTATTCTATTGTTTTTCTGTTTTCTATTTCATTTATTTATTCTTTGATCTGGATGGTTTCCCTTCTTTAGGTAACTGTGGACTACTTTTGCTACTCCTTTTCTATTTGGTTGGTTAAACTGTAGGGTTAAATTATTGATTTTTGCCCTTTCCTATTTTTGATGTGTATATGTATTTATTTCTATAAATTCTCCTCTAAGCACTGCTTTTGCTGTGTTTGAAAGGTTTCCACATGTTAGTTTTCATTCTCATTTGAGTCTAAGAATTTTTTAATTTAAGTTTTAACTTATTCAATTACTTTTTAAGTAAGGGATTATTTAGTTCCCATGTACATTTTTCCTTGTTCTTTCTATTATTATTCAGCAGTTCAAATCCACCCTTGATTCTGCAGGAGAAAGATATGGCACTCTGCTTCTGTAAAGATTATCACTTTGGAAACCCTATGGGGAAGTTCTAATCTGTCCTATAAGGTTGCTGTGAGTTGAAATCCACTTGATGACAATGGATTTTTTAAGAAAGAGAGGGAGGGAAATATGGAGTGGGAAATTTCAGAGGTTTCCACTTTATCTTTTTCATTACAATAGTTTTTATACCAAAGGGCAAGGAACCAATATGGGGTTCTGAAAACTACCAAGTATGTGCACTCCCATTATACATTTGGAATATATCATTGTACTATTGAATAACTAATAGATAGGTTTTTGTCTGTCTTCCCTATTAGAGTGTAAGTACCATGCATGCATAAAATTTATGTGGTCATTGTTGCATTCCACTTTTAAGAAGAGTCCCAATCAAATGATAAAACCAATCCAAACTCACTGACATTAAGTTGGCTCTGACTCATAGTGACCCCTCCTTGGGTTTCTGAGGTGGAATCACTACAGAAGTAGATTGCCCAATCTTCCTTCTTAGGAGTGACTGGTGGGTAGGCACTTAAAAAATGACTGATACATGAATAAATGAGTTGAAAATATGGAATTTCATTATATACAGGTTTTTTAATTCAACTTTTGATACTTGTATTATTAAGCCATAACAAAGCTTTAAAATCATTTTCATAGTATTCTGTTGTGAATAATTAAGTTAGCTGTTTCCTTATTTCTGTAGTTGTCTTTTATTGATAGAGAAACTACTGTACTGGGAAATTAACTGGGAATCTGGAATCACCAAGGGAATTAATGGCAGCCTGGAAAAAAAATGCATTTTATTGGAGTTAGTGAAGCATGTACTTAGAATCCCGGGTTCATTGAAAGTTAAAGCTGGAAAAATGTAGCTGTTAATTAGTACTTTTCTCTTTTCATCTTATATATGAAAACAATCATCATATTTGACTTCCCCAAGAAAGAATAAATGAAGACTGTTTCATAATCTGTATAAATATTTCTTTGATAAATTAAAGATCTTATGATCTTAAAGTTAGCTGCAATTTCATTCAACAAAAAAGGGAAAAATAAGGGGTGATACATTTGTTAGCCTCTATCCACACAACTCAAGCCATTTGACCACCAGATTGCTTTAATTAAAATCCTTTTGGTTACAAGCCACAAAAATTAACTTGAGTTACATTAATTTTTTTTTTTAAGAGTTTATAAGTGAAAGAAATCCAGGAATGGTGACAACTTGTAACTGTTGTTTTGAGTTGCCCAGCATGATTTCTTCCATTCTCCACTTTCAGACTATCAGTCCTCCATCTCACTCTCAGGACTACAGGGCTGAATACAGAATTCAAGGCCAGTCACAGTGTCTTATTCTTTTTGTCACAATGTTTGCTTCAGTGGGTGTCAAATGGATCTTGTCAGACCTATCAGAGTCCTTGCCTGGTACTTGTAATTTAGATGTTGGGAAAGAGGGTCCTTTATTGCTGGGGTTGCTCAGCTGGAAGGATGTGTATCTGGAGTTTTCAATAGCCATTTTACCCACCACATAGAATGAGCCAGCCATCGGAATGAAGCCAAGCAGAGAAGAAAGCAGAAACAGAAAGAGCATCTTGACCACATTTTGAATTCTCAGTTCTAATCCTCTGTGGCTCTGGTTTCGGTAGCTCTTTCTTTAATCCTCTGTTGTCCTCAAATATATAGAACAACACATTTTTGTGTGTTTAAGCTAACTTGGGTTGTGTTTATATCACTTTCAACCTAAAAGTAATTCTGAAAAATTGACTGGGATAATTTACAGAACCCAAGAGTAGACAGGTGTTTCAAAGTTCTGGAAAAAGCACATAGAAAACTTTAAGGAGAACAAAGATTATACACTATTTCTCTATTTTACATGTCTGTGCTTCAGTCTCCACATCTTTTTCATTCTTTTCTCTCAAGATATGCTTTACTTCATGTCCCATGAATGTGACAGAAAAAAAGTGCTGATCCACTTCTCAATCTTTTTATCACCTTTGTATAAATTCCCTGAAAAGAGAGAGTTTGATTGGCCTACATTGGATCACTACCAATGGTCTGGCAGTTTGTTGTACTGTAGTAGTTTGTATGTTGCTATGATGCTGGAAGCTATGTCACCAATATTTTAAATACCATCGGGGTGAAGAGATTTCAGCAGAGCTTCCAGACTAAGACAGATTAAGAAGACATGGCCAGGCCTACTTCTGAAAAATTGGCTATTGAAAGAACTTATGTATAGCAGGGAAACATTATCTGACATAGTGGCCAAAGATGAGTGTCTCAGGTTGGAAGACATTCCAAATATGACTGGGGAAGAGCTGCCTCCTTAAAGTAGAATCAACTCTTATGATGTGTATGGAGTAAAGCTTTCTGGACCTTCATTTGCAGATGCAGCATGACTAGCTGCAAACATTCATTAATAATCAGTGAATGGAATGTACTAACTATGAATCTAGGAAAATTGGTAGTTGCCAAAAGTGAAATGTTATTCATAAAGATTGATAGGCTACAAATTAGTGAGCTGAGATGGATTGATGTTAGGCATTTTGAATGAGACAATCATATGGTCTACTATGTCAGGAATGTCAAAATGAAGAGGAATAGCATCATATTCATGATCAAAAAGAACATTTCAAGAACTATGCTGAAGTACAATGCTGTTAGTGACAAGTGTTAATACTTTGATTATTCAAATTTGCATACCAACTACCGAAGCCAAAGATGAAGAAACTGAAGGTTTTTACCAACTTCTGCAGTCTGAAATTTACCAAACTTGCAATCAAGATTGGAATGGGAAAATTGGAAACAAAGAAGGATCAGCAGTTGGAAAATATGGCCTTGGTGATTGAAAGGACGCTGGAGATTGCATGATAGGATTTTGCAAGACTAATGATTTATTTATTGCAAATACCTTTTTACAACATAAACAGCAACTATACATGTGGACTTCACCAGATGAAATAGAATGGAATCAAACTGACTACATCTGTGGAAAGAGATAACTGAGAAGCTCAATATCATCAGTCAGAACAAGGCTGGGGACTGACTGCTCACGTGCAAGCTCAAGTTGAAGCTGAAAAAAAAAATTAAGGTAAGTCCACTAGAACCAAAAAACAATCTTAAGTATATTCCACCTGAATTTAGAGATCATATGAAGAATACATTTGATGTGTTGTATGCCAATGACGAAAAACCAGATGTGATGTAGGATGACATCGAGGATATTATACATGAAGAAAGGAAAATGTCATTAAGAAGGCAGGAAAGAAAAAATAAAAAAGACCATAATGGATGTCACAAGAGACTCTGAAACTTTCTCTTGAATGGAGAGTAGTTAATGTGAATGGAAGAAATGATGAAGTAAAAGAGCTGTACAAAAGGTTTCAAAGGGCAGTTTGAGAAGAAAAAGTAAAGTATTATAATGAAATATGCAATGACCTGGACTTATGTAATTAAAAGCAAAGAACACACTTGACATTTCTGAAGCTGAAAGACAGGAAGAAAAAAATTAAAGCATTGAGTTGCAGCATTGAAATTTTCCAGGGGTGAAATATTGAATGGTGCAGGAAGCATCCAAAGAAGATGGAAGGAATACACAGAGTCACTGTACCAAAAAGAACTGGTCGATGTTCAACTATTTCATGTGTAGCATATGTCAAGAACTGATAGTACTAAAGGAAGAAGCCCAAGCTGCACTGAAGGAATTGGTGAAATATAAAGCTCCAGAAACTGATGGTATATTCATTGAGACATTGAGATGTTTCAACAAACAAATGTAATGCTGGAGGTACTCTCTGTTATGCCCAGAAATATAGAAGAAAGCTACCTTGGCCAACCAACTAGAAGAGACCCGTAATTGTGGCTATTCTAAATAAAGTCAATGGAATGAAATGCAGAAATTTTTGAACAATATAATTCATACCACATCCAAGTAAAATTTTTGCTGGAGCTATTTTAAAGAAGGGTTGTGGCAGTATATTGACAGGGAATTAACAGAAATTAAAGCTGGATTCAGAAGAGAATATGGAATGAAGAATATCATTGCTCAAGTTAGATGGATTTGAGCTAAAGGCAAAGAATACCAGAAAGATGTTTACCTGGGTATTATCTGACTGTGCAAAGACGTTGACTATGTGGATCATAACAATTTATGGATAATGTTACAAAGAAAGGAAATTCCATAGTACTTAATTGTGCTCATAAAAAATCTATACATAGTCCAAACAAACAAACAAAAAACACCCAAACTCACAGCTGTTGAGTCAAATTTGACTCATAGTGACTCCTCCTTGAGTTTCCGAGGCAGTATCTCTAAAGAAGTATATCATCCAGTGTTCCTTCTAAAGAGTGGCTGGTGGGTTTGAGCTGCCAGCCTTCTGGTTAGCGGTCAGATGTCTTAGATATTACACCACCAGAGCGCCCAAGAGGTAGTTATTTGAACAGAACAAGGGGATACTGTATGGTTTAAAATCAGGAAAGGTGTGTGTCAGAGTTTCATCATTTCATTATACTTACTGAATCTGTATGATGAGCAAGTAATCCAAGAAGCTGGAATATATGAAGAGGAATGTAGCATCAGGATTGAAGGAAGACTCATTAACAACCTGCAATAGGCAGATGATACAACCTTGTTTGATGAAAGTAAAGAGGACTTGAAACACTTACTGATGAAGATCAAAGTCTGCAGTATGGATTACACCTCAACATAAAGAAAACAAATATCCTCACAACTGGACCAATAAGCAACATCATGATAAATAGAGAAAAAATGAACTTTTCAAGAATTTCATTTTACTTGGATCCACAATCAATGCCCATGGAAGCAACAGTCAAGAAATCAAATGATGTGTTATTGAGTTGGGCAAATCTGCTACAAAAGTCCTCTTTAAAGTGTTAAACAGCAAAGATATCACATTGAAGACTAAGGTGAGACTGACCCAAGCCATGGTATTATCAATAGTGTCACATGCACATGATAGCTGGACAAGAATAAGGAAGACTACAGAAGAATTGATGCATTTGAATTGTTGTGGTGAAGAATATTGAATGTGTCATGGACTTCTAGAAGAAAGAACAACTCTGTCTTGAAGGCAGTGCAGGTGGAATACTCCTTAGAAGTGAGAATGGTCAGACTTCGACTCTTGTACTTTGGTCATGTTGTCAGAAGGGACAAGTCCCTGGAGAAGGATATCATGCTTGATAAAGTAGAAGGTCAGTGAATGAGGGGAAAATCCTCAAGGAGATGGATTGACATAGTGACTGCAATGATAGTCTCAAGCATGGGGATGGTTATGACCACAGGACTGGGCAGTGTTTCATTCTGTTGTGTGCAGAGATGCTGTGAGTTGGAACTGACTCAATGGCACTTAACAACAACAGATTAGATCAGGCTTATTTTGTTCCAGTCATCTGTGGCCAAAGTTTCAGGGTCACATGTATAAACATGACTGTTGAAGTCTTTCCCTTTTGTATGGAAGTAGCTCTCACAAGAAGGGGTTCATGGTTACCTGAGCAGTCACCATAAAAACACCTACTATATCATTTTCCTCAGATTTCCTTAGTCCATTTTCTGACTTGTGAATTATGAACGTTGTAAAAATGTCTTGATTGATAGTTTCTTTCATATTTTTCAGCTTTACTAATATAGATGCAGAAAGATGGATTATAAATATGAATCCCATGTTAAATAACATTCAAATCATGTTAATCATGTGTGGCAATGTCACACATCTTTGTTGAAAATAAATGTGCTCATATTGAGTGGTTTTCAAAATGGATTCTCCTAAATGAAATAAAACTAAAAAATTAATAAATAAAAACAAAACTCACTCTGGTCAAATAGATTCAAATTCACAATGATCCTATAGGAGAGAGTAGACTGGCCTGAGTGGTTTCCAAGGATGTAAATCTTTACAGAGGGAGGCTGCCACATCTTTTTCCCTCAGAATGGCTGGCAGGCTTGAACCACCAACCTTCTGGTTAGCAGCTAAGTGCTTAATCACTGTAACACTAGGGCTCACCTAATGAAAGGAAAGTATAATGAAAATGTTCTGTATAGTGTGCAAAGCACAGCATGTATCAGGGAGAATAGTCTTTATAATTCTTTGTGTGTATGTGTGTGTGTGTATGATTTGGGTGAAAATTTGTGGAGCAAATTCATTTTCTGTTCAAGAGTTCAGACACATTTTATTTCATGACATTGAGTGCAATCTCCACAATGTAACAGCTCTCTTCCTACTTCCTCCCTGTGGTTACCTTTTCTCTGTATCCTTCTTTCACATGCATTCCTGACCTCTGAGATATCTCCCTGTGTAAATGCTGCCCTTCTGATCTTCCATGGCTGACTGTTCTAAGGATTTTACCTTCCTGGTATAAATGCTTTCCTTATAGGTGTGTCTATTTGTCTGGAAGCCATGAAGTGGCTCAATTCCAGGCTCAAAGGATGACTAAGGGACCATAGTCTGCGAGGTTTCACCAGTCTCTATCAGACCAGTAAGCCTGGTCTTTTTATGATTTTGAGTTTTGTTCCACATTTTTCTCCCACTCTCTCCAGAATCTCCTGTTTTGACCTCTTTCTGAGTAGTTGACAGTGGTAGCCAGGCACCATCTAGTTCTGGTCTCAGGGTCATGTAGGCTGAGGTTCACATGGTCTATTAGTCCCTTTGACTAACTGTTTCCGTGAGTCTTTGATTTTCTCCATTGTTCTTTGTTGCAGATGAGGAGAGCCTGATTGTTGCAACTTTGATGGTTGCTTACAAGATTTTAAGACTCCAGTTGCTACTCACAGAAGTAGGATATAGAACATTGTTTTTGTGTAGTATGTTATGCCAATTGAGCTTGATGTCCTCCACAATCATGGTCCTGAGCCCATGTTACCAGTGACTCACTCCCTCAAGGTGTTTGGCTGTGGCTCAGAAGTTATCATAAATTTGCCCCATTAGCTCTATTACATATAATCCTCATAACCTGTTACACTCAGTTGTTCACCATGAAAACTAGACCCTCCTTTAAATCAGGATGCCTTTACATAAGATCACCTTGACTACTCTCTTCTTTCACTTTAAGTTACTCCAAATCACTGCTATCACTATATATATATATATATATATATATATATATATATATATATATATATATAAAACAACAGGATGAAACATGTAAGCTGTACCCACAAGATTGCACTTGTCACTACCTTCTGTTTTTCCTTTGGAATAACATTTACTTATGTCTTATCTTAACTTCCAGCCATTATCCATAAAGTAAAAAAAAAAAAAAATGAGATAACAGACATGATTGTGGACAATTTCTTCTTTCTTTCGAAAAATAGTAAAACATTGTCAGCTGCCAAATAAACAAAAGACGTTAGCATTTAGCCATCCAGTTATTTGGTTTCTCAAATTCCAAATCTTTTTCATGTGGGCATAATCAGTGTAACTCTTTGTGAAGGGAGCATGAATGAGTCCCCCTAAAAGCTCAAGAGATGACACATTTCTATGATAATTGCCTCTGTGTTATTCCTACTTTACATCTTTTTATCAGAGTATTTTATCTTGCTTATGTTTGTCTCATAGACACAGCTGAAGCCTGCCAAGAAGAGTGTTATACTTTCTAACATGGATGAACATGGATTGAATAAAGAACATTTGTAAAACATGCTGGAGTACATAGAAAACACCACCATGTATGTTGGTGGTGTTGTTACTGCTGCCATCCAATCAGCCTTGGCTTATGGCAACCCTGCTCGTGGTGACCTCATGCACAATGGAACAAAATGCTGCCTGGTCCTGTGCCATCCCCAGTATATCTTGCAGATCTGACCATTGTAATCCATAGGGTACACACATTGACAGCTTTTCAGATGTAGATAGCCAAGGCCTTTCTTCCTAATCTATCTTTCATCTGGAAACTCCATGGAAACTTGTTCAGCATTGTAGCAACATAGAAGCCTGCACTGACAGGTGGGTGGTGTGTGTGTGCTGTTGTTATTGAGGAAATTCTGACTCATGGTGACTCCTTATATGCAAAGTAGGAGTTTTCTCTAGGATTTTCAAGGATGTGAACTTTCAGAAGCATATCACCTGGCCTGTTTCCCAAGGCACCTCTGAGTGAATTCAAACTACCTACATTTTGGCTAGTAATAGAGTGCTTAATTGTTTGCATCACCCAGGGACTGCATGTGTATGTAGAGGGGTTTTAATGTTGGGTAAGTGGAATTATCTTGTGGTAAGGTCACAGAAGAATTATTTTCTTGTAGCAAATTCAGTTATTATTGATGGAGAGAGAGAAAGAAAATACACCAGGGACCAGGGAGAAGAGATGCTGCTGGAATGAACCACACAAGACCTGCCTTGTTTCATCTCAATCATAGGTCAGAGTAATGAATCTAACTGCAAAAATGTGAATAAGTGTTGATTTTTCTTGCTGGGAAAACAGCTACCCATTTTAATAGTCATGATATATACTGTACTTTTAAAGTAGAGCTTAAAATGGGTCATGGGGAGATGGAAAGAGGAAATGCAATGCTAGAAACCTACTTTGAGACTTTCCTTATTAGGCAGCATCACTTTATACATGTAATAATAAATTACTTCCTTTCTTGGGAGTTTTCCTTTCAATGCAAGATCACTCTCTTAATCCTCACTTTCTAGAATTTGGCTATAGCTCAGTTTTACTAAACAAAATTACAGACTTCTAATTTTTTCCCCATGTTTTACTCAACTATATTGTCTGTCATTTCTAGTTATATTGCTTTTGTGGCTAATGAAATATTCCTCCTATTTTCTTCATAGATTTTATTTTTTTAAAATACTTGAGTGTGGGGTTTTGGACTCTTGAAAATTTCCACTAGGGCTTTACTTGTTATATTCTATTTATACATATTATCCTCTGTATCCTTTCCAATCAATTTCTAACTTTGATTATTACTTTTCTTTTCTGTGCTTGCCTTAATTTTAAAACACTTACATTTCTTGATATAATTTAAGCCAACTATAATCACCATTCAATAACTGTTCTGTGAATGGATTTTATTCTCTTCTGATAAATAGTGTCCAGGGGACTTTATAGCTATTTCTTAAAGTTCTTTCAATTACAAATCTTAGCTTAATTAATGATCCTTCCTTATTAGTATGTATTGAGATTTTCCCCAGTTTTTAGTAAATCCTTTTAGATAGATCCCAATGATTATGTTATATATTTTATCTTTAGGAAAACTGAGACACATACAAATTTGTTTTATTCAAACTACTAATATAATTCAAAGGTAACATGGCCTTTTCAAATCCATTCTACTGTGGTTTTTATACCTAGGCTAAACTTTTCCATTCAACCAAAGATGCTCCAGTGAATACTCCCAAGTTTTAGCATTGTTGTAATCAACCATCATTGTGAGCATGTTATATGTATGTTATATATATATATATATAATATACAGGTAGTCCTCCTCAAATTATGATGGGGTTCTGTACCAATGACTCTGTTATAAATCAGTTCTGATATAAGTCAAATATCTCATTTTTTTTTTCTTAGTTTTCATTATTGTTGCCTTTTATTATCATTATATGTTAAAATAAAGAGCTCTGGTGGTGTAGTGCCTAAGGCAAGTCAAACCCACCAGCCACTCCTCAGAAGGAAGACTAAGCAATGTACTTCCTTAGAGATACTGCCTTGAAAACCCATGGAGGGATCACTATGAGTTGGAAATGACTTGATGGCAGTGAGGTTTTTTTATTATTATTATTAAAATAAATTCAGAATTTTAAAAAAAATTCTTTCAGTGATCAGTTATTCCTAAATAATTTAAAATCTCCCATATCTGCAACTAACCTATGTGTTTTTGTGAAAAGGCATCACCCCAAGCAAGGTTTGGCTTTCTCACATGCTATCCATAATGAACAAAAATCCTCACAACTGAACCTATAAGCAGCATCATGATAAATGGAGAAAAGATTGAAGTTGTCAAAGACATCACATTGCTTGGTTCTACAATTGACACATATGGAAGCAGCAGTCAGGACATCAGACGACGTATAGTACCGGGCAAATCTGATGCAAAGGACCTCTTTCAAGTGCTGAAGAGCAAAGATGTCTCTCCTTGAGGATTAAGGTATGCCTGACACAGGCCATGGTATTTTCAGTTGCTCATATGCAAGAAGAGTTGATGCTTTTGAGTTGTGGTTCTGGTGAAGAATGCAGAAAGTACCATGGACTACTAAAAGAACTAACAAATCTGTCCTGGAGGAAGTGCAGCTGGAATGCTCCTTGGAAGTGAGAATGGCCAGATTTCATCTCACCTACTTTGGTCATATTGCTAGAACGGACCATTTCCTGGAGAAGGATGCCATGCTTGGTAAGGTGGAGGGTCGATGTAAGAGAGTAAGGCCCTCAAGAAATGGATTGACACAGTGGCTGTGGCGATGGGCTCAAGTATAGCAAGGATCGTGGAGCTGGTATGGGGCTGGAGAGTGTTCTTCATCTTCGGACTGACCAGTATTTCTGTCCTCTTAGTTACTGTTTTGCAAATTGGGACTCATCAAGAAATATTGCACAAGTGACTATTCTGGGCAAGCTGGTTGATAAAAGCCATGGGAGCCAAGAAACCTGGGTGGCTGGAAAGTAGACAACCCCTCCAGCTGCCGCAGTAGTGAACCCTATTCCTTTTCTCTTGTTCTGACCTAAAATCAATGAGTCTGCTACTAGATGATTCTGGTAGTGCATTAACTACAAAGTCCCTACCTCTTACAATGCAGAAGCCCTGTAAAATTAAGCAGCCATTTCCTCCAGGAAGGCAGAGAAGGAGGTCCAATCAGGGAGAACTAATATTAAAAAGCTGGGGTCCTGGCTTGTTGGTTTCTGGGCTGCCTCTGCAAATTTCTCCTTTAATATCTAGTGGCCTCAATAGGAACCTACACAATTGGAATTTTGATCAGATCTAATCATGTAAAATTCTGCTATCCAGGAGGAGAGTCCAGAGCAGTGGTGCTGGGGTAGTTTGTGGCTGTAAATTTTACCTGTCCTGTCACTATATCATTACCCTTTATTCCATTCTTGCTTTACCCTGAAAGTCTGGTTGTTTTCTAGTGGCTTGCTTTATTATAAATATTGGGTTTTTTTTTGTTTGTTTTTTTTTTGGTCATGGCAATATTACTTGTGATATAGGGAAGAAAAACATGACAAAGAGAACATTGTATTCTTTAAGAAATCTTCTGATGGACATTAACAAGTCCTCCTCTAATGTACCCTCTAAATTCCCAGAGTGCTTTACATAGGTCCATGTTCTACATGGGTGCCCTTTTATAGTCAATTTTTCCATTGACCATTGGCCTGAATATAGCCAGGCAATTGGCCACTACCCATGAATTGGTAAAAACTCAAACATATGAGCTCTCACCATTACCCAATTTTTCCATCACAGCTGGGAAGACAGCATGCTGTTCAGCCTTTTCAGCTGACCTGTTATGGTCTTCTTCAGTCAGGGTCTTTCCATCTGCTGGTCTTAATAAAGCAGTTTCCACATCAAATATTATCCCTTTATTGTGGAACTCCCACCTGTGATGCAAGCAGCCTTCTATTGGTCAGCAGAAACTTGTTCTTAGGGCACTGTCCATGTGGCAATGGGTTCTGGAAGCTTCTCATGTGGTTCCAGGGTAAGACTTATGGGAAAAGAGGCGACCTGCTGTGTTCCTCTAGTAGCTTGTTCTTGTGTGAACCATTCCATGTTATTATGAAAATATTTTGGGCAATGCCTTCCTTATTAGAGTGTTTCCCCAACATCACCCAAAATATTATGATTATTTCAGGTCTCATGATAATTTTATGTCCTTCTGTCATTGAGGCAACCTAATAATAAATAAATAGCAAGTGAGAAATTGCCTTTCAAATGACATATATCATGATACAGCATCTGGCAATTTTCTATTCCAGAATCTCAATGGTTACCATAGGGTGGTGTTCTCAGTTTTTTCTATAAGCTCCAATTTGCATAAGCACGTGTGGCAGACACCTCCAAAACCATGTCTGAATGTGGATCATAAAGGCCTAAAGGCAAGGAGATTGAGGCCACTTTGTGTAATTCAGATATGCCTGCTATTGCTCAGGTCACCATTTGAATGCAGCTTTCCTTTGAGTAGTTTTATACATGGAAGGCAGCAATATTCCCAGATGTAGAGTAAGCATTTTCCAAAATCTGAACAGATGAACCAAACATTTGGTCTCCTGATTAGTCTTGGGGGTAGGTAGAAACAGCAACTTTTTATTGATTGCCTGCAGAATGTTCAACTTGCTCAAGTTAGTACCAAAAATTTCACTGTTTGGCAGGGTCCTGGATTTTTGCTGCATCTATTAACCACCCTTTGTTGGTCATGTGGGCCATCATTTTTCGGATCTGCCCTACCCTATTTTTACATGTTTGCTATTAACATGATGTCATAAATGTAATATGTCATTGCACTTGAGATCTGTACAAAATCCAAGTCTCTTATCACCCAATTATGGCAGTAAGTTAGTGAATTCAAGCAACTTGTGGCAATATAAGAAAAGTAAATTGGAATACTTCTTATGTGAAAGCAAACTGTGGCTGGATCTGTCCCAAACTTGGGATCAAGAATATGGTATTTGTAAGATCAATCACTGCTATAGCTATATCCTCTGTTGTTTGTTGTTGTTATATGCCTATCCTGTAGCCTGCTGTATTTTCTCCACTGTTGACACAGTATCTGGAACAGCTGAAGTCACATGTGGCAATACTTAATTTATGTCTTTTTAGTCTCTTATCAAGCTCAATGAGTCACAGGCCTCATTCTCTGTGTCATAGGCCATACAGAATGTTGTACAGAGAATTTGTTGACACCAATACTTTGTTGTTATTGTTAGGTGCTGTTGAGTCAGCTGCAACTCATAGCAACCCTATGAACAACAGCATGAAACACTGCCAGGCCCTGCACCAGCCTCACAATCCTTGCTATGCTTGAGGCATTGTTGTAGCCACTGTGTCAATCCATCTCATTGAGGGTCTTCTCCTTTTTCACTGACCCTCCACTTTAACAAGCATGATATCCCTCTCTAGGGAATGACAACCTAACCAAACTAGGTGAGACCAACTCTAGCCATTTTCCCTTCCAAGAAGCATTCCAGATGCACTTCTTCCAGGACATATTTGTTCGTTCTTTTGGCAGTCCATGGTACTTTCAGTATTCTTCATCAACACCACAACTCAAAAGCATCAACTCTTCTTTGGTCTTCTTTACTCTTTGTCCAGTTTTCACATGTGTATGAAGCTATTGAAAATACCATGGCTTGGGTTACGTGCACCTTACTCTTCAAAGAGACATTTTTGCTCTTCAGCACTTGAAAGAGGTCTTTTGCAGCAGATTTGCCCAGTGCAATTGGACATCTGATTTTTTGACTGCTGCTTCTATTGATCTTGATTGTGGATCTAAGTAATATGTAATCTTTGACAATGTCAATCTTTTCTCAGTTTATCATCATACTGCTTATTGGCCTATTTGTGAGGATTTTCATTTTCTTTATATTGAGGTGTAATCTGTACTGTAGACTGTAATGTTTAATCTTCACCAGTAAGTACTGCAAGTCATTCTCACTTTCAGCAGGCAAGGTTGTGTCATATGCATATTGCAGATTGCTAGAGAGTCTTCCTCCAATCCTGATGCTGCATTCTTCTTCATATAGCCCAGCTTCTCAGATTATTTGCTCAGCATACAGATTGAATAAGTATGTTGAAAAGATACAACCTTGAAACACTCTCTTCCTGATTTTAAACCATGCAATATCCCTTTTTTTTTTCTGTTAGAATGGCAGCTTTATGGTCTATGTACAGGTTCCTCATGAGCAAAATAAAGTGTTTTGGAATTCCAATTATTCCCAATGTTATCCATAATTTGTTATGATCCACATAGTCAAATGCCTTTGCATAGTCAATAAACATGGGTGAACACCTTTTTGGTATTCTTTTCTTTTAGTTAAGATCCACCTGACATCAGCAGTGATATCCCTCATCCCACGTCCTCTTCTGAATCCAGCTTGCATTTCAGGTTCCCTGTCTACATATTGCTGTAACTATTTTTGAGTTATCTTCAGCGAGATTTTGCTTGCATGTGATATTAATGATATTTGACAATTTCTACATTCTATTAGATCACTTTCTTTGGAATGGGTACAAATATGGATCTCTTCCAGTCACTTAGCCAGGTGGCTGATTTCCAAATTTCTTGGAATAGAAGGGTAAGTTCCTCCACCATGACATCTGTTTGTTGAAACATCTCAATGGGTAGTCCATCAATTCCTGGAGCCTTGTTTTTTGCCAATTCTTTCGGTGCCACTTCCACTTCTTCTTTCAATACAATCGGTTCTTGATCATATGCCACCTCTTTAAATAGATGAACATGGACCAGTTCTTTCTGGTACAGTCACTCTGTCTATTCCCTCCATCTTCTTTTGATGTTTCCTGTATCAGTTAATATTGTGACCATAGAATCTTTCAATATCACCACTCAAGGCTTGATTTTTATTTTTCCAGTTCTTTCAGCTTGACAAATGCCAAACATGTTTTTCCTTTTTGCTTTTATAACCCCAGGTCTTTGCACATTTCATTTTAATAATTAACTGTCTTCTCGAACTACACTTTGAAACTTTCTCTTCAGCTTTTTTATCTGGTCATTTCTTCCATTTGCTTCAGCTACTTTCCATTTAAGAGCAAGTATCAGAGTCTCTTCTGACATCCATTTTTGTCTTTTATTCCTTTTCTGTCTCTTTCTCTTTTGCTTTCTTCATGTATGACATTCTTGATGTCATCCCACAATTTGTCTGGTTTTCAGTAATTAGTGTTCAATGCATCAAATCTATTCTTTAAACAATATCTAAATTCGGGTAGGATGTACTCAAGGTTATATTTTGGCTCTTAGGGATTTGTTTTAATTGTCTTCAGCTTCAATTTGAACATGCATATGAGCAGTTGATAGTCTGTTGGACAGTCAGGACCTGGCCTTGTTTTGGCTGAAGATATTGAGTTTCTCCATAACTTCTTTTCACAGATGTAGTAGATCTGATTTCTGTGTATTTCACCTGACAAAGCTCATGTGTATAGCCACTGTTTATGTTGTTGAAAAAGGTATTTGCAATGAATAAGTTGTTGGTGTTTTAAAATTCTATCCAACAATCTCCAGTATCATTTCTATCACTAAGGACATATTTTCCAACTATTGGTGATTCCTCTTTGTTTCCACCTTTTGCATTCCAATCACCAGTAATAATCAACACATCTTGATTGTTTGTTTGATCAATTTAAGACCACAGAAGTTGGTAAAAATCTTCAGTTTCCTCAACTTTGGCTTTGGTGGTTAGTGCGTAAATTTGAATAATAGTAGTATTAACCGGTCTTCCTTGTAGATATATGAGTATTATCCTATCACTGATGGCCTTGTACTTTAGGACAGTTCTTGAAACATTTTTTGTGACTATGAATACAATGTCATTCCTCTTCAATTTGTCACTCCTGGTATAGTAGATCACAGGGTTGTCTGATTCAAAATGACCAACACCAGTCCATTTCAGCTCACTATTGCCTAGGATATTGATCTTTATGCATTCCATTTCATTTTTTATAACTCCAATGTTCCTACATTCATACCTTGTACATTCCATGTTCCGATTATGAATGGATGTTTGCAGCTCTTTCTTTCCATTTTGAGTTGTGTCACATTATCAGATGGAGATCCTTAAAGCTTTACTCCATCCACATCATTAAGGTTGACTCTACTTTGAGGAGACAGCTCTTCCCCAATAATATTTTGAGTACCCTCCACCCTGAGGGTCTCTTCACCCAGCACTATATTGGACAGTGTTTCAAAGCTATTCATAACATTTTCCAGTAATATGTCAGACATATTTCACTGCTATTTATAAGGTTTTCATTGGCCAATTCTTTGAGAAGTGGATGGTCTTTTCTTTCTTCTGAGTCTGTCTTAGTCTGGAAGGTCCATTGAAAAACCAGTCTGCCATGGATGACTCTGTTGGTATTTGAAATACTGGTGGCATAGCCTCCAGGCTTAGAGCAATGTGCAAGCCACCACAGTATGAAAAACTGACAGACGAGTGCTGGACTCCAAACTTTACCATGTCTTTAATCAAAGCAATAATATTAACAACAATCTAAATGGGTTAGGACAATTCTAATATTCCCATTTGGCATGTCCAATCAATACTGGACTAAGAGCATATTTACTTGTCTTCAGCTTTACAATATCAGGCAGAGGGAGTGTTCCCCAATTAGACATAATATCCATATGTACAACACATTCAGGTAAGTAAGGTGTAACTACTTCATATAAGAACTATTTAAACCTTCCAATTCTAATCCAAATTTTCACCTTAGTTCTGTCAACCATTGCACCCCCATATCTCCCCAGTCTAAATTTAGACCCTTTCAAGGTTTTTTCTGACAGGTTTTAGTATGACAACACATTGGATTTCTGTGTCCAGGAGCCCCAAGAAGGTGTCTTCCTTATCCTCAGCACATTTTACCGTCATATTTGCCTATGGCCTCAGGTCTCCTTCTGGGGGCTGGCTCAGAAGACCCTGTTCTCTCATCAATCTTTATCTTGGTCAACTAGTTGAGCCTCTGCTTCAAATGGTCCCAGGTGAGACTTTGCATCATTAAATTCCTCCTGGCTGGGGTGAATAGAATGGACTAATTTTGATCTCTTTAACATTAAGGGACCAGCAGAAGTTTCCATTGGCCCACCCAAACTCTTACAGTGCTGCATTGGAACTTTTGTCCCAACTCCATCAATTGCTGCTATATTTATCCCATTTCTTAGTAACCTAAAAATCTCTTTCCTGCTGGGATAAGTTCCTTTCCCATTGACTCCTCCCATTCTCCTAAGAATTACCCTTATGTTTATTGTATCTGTAAGACTCATGTGGGGAAGCTATGCCTACAGACCTGACAAGGCTTCTTGGATTTTTGCTTAGTTTTGCAGTAGCAAGTTTACATGGGTGCCCATATATAAGGATCTCCCTTGATTACCATATGTAGCATGACCTGTGTAGGGGGATACTAATTGGATCAATAAACTAATCATCATAAAGCCATTCCATTATGGATTGTATAAGCAGTACATCAACTGCTTCCTCTGGAGTGTTCCATGGGTATTGAGAAGAGGAGAGGTGCAATTTCCCTTCTCAGGGTAAATAAATATCACTGAAACTTTTATCTGCTCTACTAGGGTAGCTGTCTCCTTCAGGATAATCTGTGATGTAACTGGATTTTGTATCATTTGTGACTATTCTATATGTGGATCTTGCATTAACTCAAACATATTCTTCCATTCTATAACATTCAAAACTAAAGACACTACCCCTAAATTGTTTCTCTCACAATTCATTTTAGTAACAGATTCTTAGGAATCTGACAATACCCATTTACAAAGTGAAAACACTACTTTACACTATACCCCTTGTTTCAATAATCTATTTGTTTTGCCCATTCCCCTCCCAGACTAACTTCTTGGTGGCCAGTGGTCATAAAGGAAAGTCCTGTTTTTCCAACATGATTTTTCCTTTCCAAGCAAACCCTAAAACTAGCAGACATAACTCTGATCAGATAAGATCTGGGCTTGGTTCAGTGCTGCAATCCACCCTACATTCTTTTCTCCTGCCATTGCAGCTATTACTGATAATGTTGTTGTTGTTGTTATGTGCCATCGAGTCGGCCCCGAATCATAGCGACCCCTCCTTGGGTTTCCGAGGCAGTATCACTATGGAAGTGGCTGGTGGGTTTGAACCGCCAGCCTTCTGGTTAGCAGTCAAGTGCTTTAGCCACTATGCTACCAGAGCTCCTATTACTGATAATAGAAACCAAGAAATTGTATGTCTCACCCTTTCCTTATCACTCTATATTTCCATATGCATCTAACTACCAGGAGTTAGATTCACCACTCCTACTTCCCATAAATAGCTTTTGCCTTGAGTAATTGATTGCAACATAACAGCTGCTTCAATCCGTAGGTGTTACTTTATGCCATCGAAAACCCAAGGTTCCTCATTCTCCCATTTATGCCCTTTTTCCAAAATCACATATTCCAGTGAGTCTGGGCCATTGAAGCAAGTGCCACCGTTCTGACATCAACTGCACAAATCATTACTTTTAGAAGAATCAGCACAAACCTGGTTCCTATGAGATAGAAATTAGGGATATCTCAAATGTCCAATTTTTCCAAACTGCTGTACTTCTCCATAATCTCTAACATCAACTACTTATCCTCCCCTCAGTACCCTTTATCCTATCTTTGTGTTCTGGAAATCATTACAACATCTCACAGAACTCCATCTCACAACCATCAAGGAAGTGGCCCATGAGTTGTGGAGGGTGAAAAGTCTCAAATCCATGGATCAGGCATCAGTCTTTAGGGTTCTGACTCATGCAGTTGCAGGACCTGACAAGCCCAAATTAGCATGTCAGATGATGGACTACTGGCTCACAAGGCTGTGCAACCTAGTGAATCAGGTCAGATGATAGGTCGATTGCTCCAATTCCAAGGTTTAGGGGTCTGATGATGATGAGCCAGATGCAGAATTCAGAGCAAGAGAGGAACTTTGCCAGAGCATTCATATATATTGGATGCAGACCAGACCCTTAAGGAAATTCCACTTATTTGAGCAAGGCAGGGCAAGGGTGTGAGGGCTGGTATCTGGGGTAAGGGTGGTGACTTGAGTCACATCCTTGAGTAAGACAGTGACACAAGATACATCCCCCCATTCCAATCCTGCCTCATTAGCATAATAGATAACTTACTCCCAATTGAGACCATAACCACAGGCATAGGGGCACATTACAAAATGCAGGATAATTACATCCTAATGTAACTGCCAAATTACATATTCCATAACTGCCAAACCCTTGAAAATCATGGCCAACTCAAGTTGACATATCACAACATTGTCACAGATTTCATAACCTTATGCATTAACGACAAACAGTCCAATCCTCTTTATGGACCAGAAGCACTTTATTTGCACAGTACCACTCCGTCATTGTTTGAGAGTCACAAAAACTATAATTATAATGGCCATATTGAGTAGCTCACGCCATCACACATGGTTATTCTCAATGACATATTCATCTTTGTATTGAGAATCTCTATTTCCATGTTGCTGGTTGCTATTCTGATAACCAGAGGCTGCCTCCTGTGATTGTGGTGGCATAGGGAGGGTTGTGATGTGTGAATCTTATCCCCAGATTGCTTCCTGGTAGAGGCGTTGGGTGGTACACATGGTTAACACACTTGACTGGTTGTCCAAAGTTTGGAGATTCAAGTCTACCCAGAGATGCCTTAGAAGAAAGGCCTCGTGATCTATTTCCCAATATTCAGGAATTGAAAGCCTTATGGAACACAGTTCTACTTTGACACACTTGGAGTCACCATGACTTGGAATCAGCTCCATGGTGACTGGTAGCTTAAAACTCAATGGGAAACTGCCTTGCCTCTTAGCTCCACACTTAACTGCTTTATTTTATGGATAAACAATTCTGCTGTCTGTTGTTCAACACAAAAGTGGGAGGAAAAAGAGAAAAACAGCACATTTATTTGTAACAGGTTTTTTCCAGTTCCTATAATTACCATGGGATCTCTCAAAAATCCCTGAGAACAATATCTCAAAGTGCATGATATCCCCAGAGCCACCCTCACCTCTGCTGCAGTCCCTGCCTGTCTGCATGATGTTCTATGCTTTCCTCCATTAGTTTTACCTGTTTTGTATTTTGCACAGATTCTTCCATATTTCTGATTAACTATTGACAATACTTGTTTAGCAGTGCTGGTATGTGTATATTTGAATATGAATTTATTTAAATTTCTAATTAAATATATGTTCTGAAGAATTTGAATGGGCTCAGTCACCTGTCATAATCCAGTTTCCTTCTCTTGTGATATTTCTGTACTATTCAGAGCTATTGAAGACTGTGCTTATAAATAGCAACTTCATTTGATTATGTTTCCTATTTTAAGAATTAAAATCTATTTTGATTAATCTCCATATTAAGGTTTCTATTAATACATTGGTGAAAATATGTTTCAATATAAAGAAATGTTAGTGAGTAAAAAGAGCTGTTTTCTATTCAAATCACAGTGATTCCTAATTTTAGAAGTCAAGAAATATTTCAGCCCTCAAGCAACATTTTAAAATGCAGCACAAGTAGAAAATTTAGGAAACAAAGTCTCTTCTTCATTAGGGATCAATGAAGATATTATAATTAATACATCCTGAGAATTACTAGCTATGGGAGAACAAGTTATGATAGGTTGCAGTAATTTCTTAAATAATTCAATACTTTTAACAAATAATTTCTCCCTTTGGAGTTGGATGATGAGTAGAATTTTGCCATTTTATCTTATCCTGTTAAAACGCAGAGTAACATGAGAATCAGTTGAACCAGTTTTAAGTTGCACTGGCACTGTAGAAGGCTGGTGGATTGGCTCTCAAGATATTTCTGGTCAATAGACTTTAAGAGTTTGAAATGAATACATCTCTGAAATTATTGACCTGATGTTGTCAGTCCCTAATGCTGCATTAAGAGAATTCAGTTCGTTCATGGACTCTTACTCATTCCAATGCCTGAGATGATATTTTTGGATTTTTTTGGTATGAATCTTCACAAATCCAATCCAGGTGGAAATAGTTAGAAATGAAGTAAGGTAAAGCAGCAGCTTAAGGATCCTTGCGTTTTCTGCCAGGAATAACTTACCAGTCAGTGCAAGGAAAAGATGATTAAGCAGAGGGAAATGCCTGTATTAGCAGATGTCCTTAATTAAAGCTTTTGTGGTGATTAACTATTTTAATTTATCTCAAAACTTGATCATTTTTATTTTTGGGGATGCTGGAGTGTGCTGTGTGATTTCCTTAGTTTTGTACTTAAGACAATTTGCTTTATTAGCAGCTTCTTTTGACTCAAAACAACAGGAACATTTCAAGGAATGGAATATGGAGGAAGAAAATGAAATATCAATAGGGTTTGGATCTGGAAGATTTCTAGATGGTGCAAAACAGTTTGCGTTCAACTGCTAAAGTAAAAATTGATGATTCAAACCCACCCAGCCATGCCATGAAAGAAAGGCTTGGTGATTTGCTTTCATAAAAATTGCAACTAAGGAAATCCTAAGGATCTCATTTCTACCATGTAACACATGGGTTTGCCATGACTTGTGATTGATTTGATGACAGCAGGTTTAGTTTTGGTGGATGATGGAGACACTACTCAGTGATTGTCAGGCAAAGCTAACAGGTAGGACCTTAAATGGGAGATAGTTACTTCCGTTCTGGCAACAAGGGCAGAATCAGGAAGATGGAGGTTCATTTGTGGCTGGTTTCCCTTCAAGAAAAAAGGTAGCTCTTAGCAAATAGAAAAAAAAAAAAGAGAGAGAGAGAGAGAGTATGCAGTCACTATGGAGGAATTGGAACTCACATATCACTGAAGATTATGATTATCATATTTAAACGGAAAGAAAAATGGTTGATTAGCCCCAAGGGGATGGGAACTTGTCCCTTTTGACTCTGAAATTTTGTTTACAAAATAAACTCAGTCATAAAATCAAGACTTGTCTTTTCTACTTCCTCAGAACCAAAATGAGTAGGAAACATAACATCTTAAGAGCTGTTTTCTCAGTACTTTAACTTTCCTACTATACTATTTCTTTTATTTTCTAAATGTCTGGCAGCTGGGTTGGAAGCAAAGGGTCCAGGAACTAGAGTATTCTGGGTTGAAAAGTCCTGGTGGATTTTGCATTGATTCTCTCTCTCCTGCTCTCTGTCCTTTTCTCTGTTCTTTCTTCACTAGTTTCCCACACATGCTGATAATCTCTTTTGCAATATAAAAATGTACACGAAATAAAGTGATTGCACAGAGTGAGAGAAGAGGAAGATACAGTGAAAGGGTACAGAGAGAAAAGTGAGAAGGTAAAGATAGAGCAAAAGAAGAAAAGAGAAGAGGAAATTTTAGTTGATGATGAACATAACATTTGGGTCTAGAGAAATTAAATACTGAACAAAAGATTTTGGAAAGATGTGACTGTTCCTGAGTGTTTTGAGAAGAATGGATAAAAATGTATAAAAACTTAACACAGAAATGAGGTTAGAAGAGAAGTATACTAAGTCAAATGATTTATTTGAAAATTTTTCCCAAAGTTGACCTAATTTTTGGATTATTTGTGCATTCTACTGCAGAACATATAATATCCCCAAGCCATTTCCTTGAGTCTGTGTACTTTGTATTAAATAAATGTTTGATGAATGAATGGAGCATTAGGGAAAATTGATATTCTTTAAGTTCAGGTTTAAAACTTAAGTCTTCAAATTTAGTTTCTAAATTTTAGACACATTAGCAGACTAGCAAAGGAATATAAATAGAGGATAGTGGGGAGAAAGAGTGAAAGTTCCAAGAATGTTTTAGTGTCTACAAGCAGATTTGGCCAAATTTTAGGGCACATTATCAGATGAAATCTACAATGATACTACAATGTCTAAAAGTAATCCAGAGTTAATCCTAATCATTCCCTACTATTTTTGCAGTTTTGACATTAATTCATTCTCACACTAGTCAAGATAAATCTTCTCATCTCAGAGGAACTTAACAGTAGTTGGGAAGAAATGAAGAACTATCCTTACCTAATAATAAGCATGTAAGAGGCATTATATATTTCCTCTGTGCTCCGAGATGTTACTGATTCAATACAATCTTCAGAAATTAAATGAAACTAAACCTTTAATATATATTTGAAGATAAGTAGATGAGAGGATCATTGCTTAGACAGCATCTGACTAGGCAATGAAGGTTATGGCTTAACTCAGCAGTTATTTAAGTGTATTTTTTCCTTTTTGGTATGATGATAATGGCTAATGCAATGCTTTTAATTTTTCCCTAGAGTAATGATACAATCTCTAATCAGTGACATTGCCTGAAATTACTTCCAACATTGGGTAAAGGGGAGTGGAATGCTCAAATGGGGGGGGGGGAAAGTAGGGATGGAGAGAAGGAGAAGTGTGAAAAAATGATCCCTTATAGGATTGGAGTAAAAATTAACACACTGTTACAGTGAGATTCTGAATTTCCTTCAAGGGAATCGTGGACATTTGCCATGCCTAAAACACTGCTCTGTTTTGCTTTCTTTAGTTTCCCAAAAACTTACAGGGCATCACCTAATTGATAGGACTAGGAATCTTTTGCTTTTTATGGTGACATCTAAGACCAAAGCAACTTCTATACAAATATAATACATAGAATGTGAGAAGTGAAGGGAATCAACCTTATGTATACCATGGTTAGGAGAGAAAACTGAGTACAGTTGCAAGAATAGCAAAGTGCTCAGGCCTGTGAAGGTCAATGCATGCATGAGTGCATACACACAACATATGTGTGTGTGTGCACCCTGCTTACACAGGATTACCTACACATCAATTAAAAATATGACTTTAAGCTGAACACTGACCTTGGCTTACTCTGAATGTGGGAGATCATTCCCTTCATCCTTATTATATATATGTTGTGTTTCAAGTTTAATTTAGCTTGGTGATAGAAGGTCATAGAAGTCCAAAATATATGTGCAGCATGATTGGAAAGATCTGCCGCTAAATTTGTTTTAAGATGGAAAAATAACAGGGATGATAAAATTTGTTTTGAGCAACAACACAATCCACAAACATGCACATATATCACATAACACCTCACTTATTTATTTGAAGGTTGTTTAAGTAGCACTTAGAACAGTCCAAGCAACAGTCAAAATATTAAAAAGAACTTAGGACATCTTCTGAGCAGCCAATATTTAATGCTCTTTGCCAACAAGAAAACTACTTACTTCATCTAGAATCTGCTTATTCTTAGTTTAATTTCACTTCTCACATGTTTGTTTCTCTTGTTTCTGAGACTAAGCAGATCAGAAGTAACCAATGAAAAAGAGAGTGATTCTTTTAGGCCCCAACAGACTTGAGGAAGCCACCTATATAGCTTGGGAAAAATGACAACTTGCTCAGTATGGTGATATGGTGAAGAAAATTTATTGGAAGCAGGCAAAAATCATCAGAACAACATTACCTTCTGTTGACATTTAGTGTAATGTCAAATAAACCTTCATTCTTCGATAACCTCTCAGCATACCAATGTAGACTAAAGCAATTGATACCAAGGATCTTGAAAAACAAAACAAAACAAGATAAAAGCTGTGTTTAAGAAGGTAGGAAAATATGTTATATATTTTCAATGGTTAAAATGCTTTGAGCTTAATGAGATAGGATTCTGTTACCAGAAACATGACAGATTACTTGTTAATGTTGAGTGACTAAAGCATTGATATATATAGGCATTATCTTCTGTTTCTTCATACAAATGTATCTCCCACAGCAGAAGCTGATACATTTTATAGTAAATTCATTCCTTTTTTGAAAATGTCTCTACTTTCTATAACTAAAAGTTTTGGAAATAACCCTTTAGGTCATATTCTTGGTAAAGTAAATTACACTTTAGGACTAAACCAATTATACATTTGTATGTAGCTTTGTGGTTTCTAAGGCACATGTCATGAAGTTCCATGAGGCAGAGCCAAACCGGTGAGAATTTTATATTACTTTTCCTTTGTCTCCTTTATTCATGAAATTTCATTCGACTTCAGTTACATGCTCCAAATTCTTCTCAAGGCTATGAGTGACTGAACTGTGGCCAATGACAAGGGAAAAAAAATGAAGCTAAAGTAATAGGGCAGAGATAATGGGAATCAGGGTTGAAAAACTTTTATTAAGCTATAAATTTTTTCCAGATTATAATTACTTTTTGGCTATTCCAGAACACAAATATCCTGCCTGCCAGTCAAGTCTAGCTCTCTTGTAATTGGCTGATGCTTTTTGAAAGGGCAATGTTTCTCTTATGATATTGGAATGATTCCAGTTTTCCTTCTGTGCTCAGATTTATTAGTATTGATTTTAGTTTTCCCCGTTTTCATTCATGAACATATTTTTTTTTAAATGATCAAGCCCCTTTTCTTAAAACAGTATAAAATTTTTCTTCAAAAAGTTTTGTAGCTAATAAATGGATTTATTTCTACTCAAGGAAGAATTTCATGATGCCATATTCCCTGTGGTATTATTCCTCCATTTGTAAAACAGAAAGGCAATGGATGGAAAAGATTATTGAAAGATTCTCCAATCAGAAAATCTCAGATATGCTTGAGTAACTTGAAATTCTTCTCATCGAAAACTACCTGCAGTTATCAAACATCCTTATAATATGATAACTGCTGATAAGGCACATGTAATATGGCACCAAGCTAGTGGTGTTGATTTCTCTTTTAGGTTGTAAGTAATCCCATATATTTTGTTATGGCAATGATTTAGACTCCATTATAGATCCTATGTTGTGCTAATTGATTTGAAGAACATTTCTAGACTTATTTTTCATTCTTCTGAAGTTATCTTTGATTTTAAACAGCCACTTCACCTTCAAAAAATAAACATGCAAATTGCATATCCATCTTTCCCTTGTGAATAGTGCACATCATAATATTGCTTATGTAACATATTTAAAAAGTAATTCTACTTTTCACTCAAACTTGGTTTATAATTATGCTTTATATATACAAGTTCTGTTTATAAAAATTCACCTTCAGCTTTTGATCACTTTACACTAGTATATGAATCTTTTGAAATTCTACAACAGCATAGGTTCTAGCTCTCTTATCAATTTGTGTCAACTATAAGTTTAATAATGAGGCTGGCTGTATGAAAATTTCACCTGCATATTCCTTAAAACTTTCCCATTTAAGAAGTAGAGGATCATTTTATAAATATTTGTTTACACATTAGATTCTCCAGGTAACTACCATCGAAGAGGGTACAATTGGAAATATATTAGTGGATAGGGATAAATTTGACTTTTGGTTAGAGGCCATGTTATGATACCAATTTTATTTTTTAATCTTCTACCTATAAAAGGATTGCTATATGTGTTGTTAGGGAACTCTGGTAGCATAGTGGCTAAGGCACTTGACTGCTAACCAGAAGGCTGGCGGTTCAAACCCACCAGCCACTCCTCAGAAGGAAGATGGGGCCAATCTACTTCCGTAGTGATACTGCCTCGGAAACCCAAGGAGGGGTCGCTATGAGTCAGGTCTGACTCCACGGCACATAACAACAACAACAACAACAACAACAATGTATGTGTTGTTAAGGCCCAAGAGACAAGACGTGAGGGAAAAAAGCCAGAGGAGATGAGACAGAGCTGCGGGGTCCAGGTAAGGGGAGGGAGACAAGTCCCCACCCCAAGAGGCAGGAAGCGGAGAAAAGCTAGGGATGAGATAGAGATGCAGAGTCCAGGTAAGGGGAGGGAAGAGAGGTTTCAAAAAACTAAGGGAGACAAACTTTTCTGTCAGTTTGTCATATTGTGGTGGCTTGTGTGTTATGATGAGGCTTGAGGCTGTGCCACTGGTGTTTCAAATGCTGGCAGGGTTGCGCATGGTTCACCGGTTTCAATACACCTTACAGACTGAGACAGACTAGGAAGATGGAAAAGGCTTTCCACTTCTCAAAGAACTGGCCAGGGAAAACCTTATGAATAGCAGAGAAACATTGTCTGATACATTAGACAGATACAACTTAATCTTCTTTGTTGTTGTTGCTGTTATTTGCCATCGAGTCGTACCTGACTGACAGTGACCCTTTCTTAGGTTTCCGAGGCAGTGTCACTATAGAAGTAGATTGCCCAACCTTCCTTCCAAGGAGTGGCTGTAGTGTAACCTAATCTTACCTTATTGGCATGTATTGGTGGTAGTGTGAGATGCCCTGAGTCATATCTCACTCATAGCAACCCTATCTACAGCAGAGCTTAGCACTGCCTGTCCTGTGCCATCCTCACAATATTTACTATGCTTGAGCTGATCATCACAACCATTGTGTCAATCTCATTGAGGGCCTTCCCCTCTTTTGGCTGATCCTCAATTTTAACAAACTTGATATCCTTCTGCAGAGACCAGTCCCTTCTGACAACCTGACAAAGTACATAAGACGAAGTCTAGTCATTCTTGCTTCTAAGGAACATTCTTGCTGTCCTTGTTCCAAGACAGATTTGTTCACTCTTCTGGCTGTCCATAGTATTTTCAGTATTTTTTGCCAACATCAGGATTCAAATGAATCAATTCTTCTGCAGTATTCTTTATTCATTGTCCATCTTTCACATGCATATGAGGCTATTGAAAATACCATGGGTTGAATCAGTTGTGTCATAGTGTTCAAAGTGATATCTTCACTCTTCAAGACTTTATAGAGGTCTTTTGCAGCAGATTTGCCCAGTGTGATGTGACGTCTCATTTCTTGACTGCTGCTTCCATGGGTATTGATTGTGATCTAAGTAAAATGAAATCCCTGACATCTTCAGTCTTTTTTCTTTTATTAGCATGTTGCTTATTGGCTTCTTTATGTTCAGGTATATTCAGGATTTTTGCTTCTTTATGTTCAGGTGTAGTCCACACTGTATTCTGATTTTCATCAGCAAACGCTTCAAATCTTCTTCACTTTCAACAAACAAGGTTGTATCATCTGCATATTGCAGGTTGTTAATGAGTCTTCCTCCAATCCTAATGCCATATTTTTCTTCATATAGTCCAGATTCTCAGATTATTTGCCATACATATTGAACAGGTATGGTGAAAGGATACAACCCTGACATACACCTTTCCTGATTTTAAACTATGCAGTATCCCCTTGCTCTGTTTGAATGACTGCCTCTTTCTTGATCTATGCACAGGTTCCTCATAAGCACAATTAAGTGTTCTGGAATTTCTATTCTTTGCAATGTTATCCATAATTTGTTATGATCCACATAGTCAAATGCATTTCCATAGTCAATAAAAGACAGATAATTATCTTTCTGGTCTTCTTTCCTTTCAGCCAAGATCCATCTGACATCAGCAAATATGTCCCTCATTCCCCACTCTCTTCTGAATCCAGCTTGAATTTCTGGCAAGTCTCTGTCAATATACTGCTGCAACCTTTTTGAGTTATCTTCAGCAAAATTTTACTTGTCTGTGAGTAATGTCTAAGGCATTTGACTGCTAACCAGAAGGATGATGATTCATACCCAAAAGACCTCTATAAAGTCTTAAAGAGTGAAGATGTCACTTTGAAGACTATGGCACACCTGATTCAACCCATGGTATTTTCAATAGCCTCATATGCATGTGAAAGATGGACAATGAATAAGGAATACTGCAGAAGAATTGATGCATTTGAATCCTGGTGTTGGCAAAGAATACTGAAAATACTATGGACTGCCAGAAGAGTGAACCAATCTGTCTTGGAACAAGGACAGCAAGAATGTTCCTTAGAAGCAAGAATGGCTAGACTTCGTCTTATGTACTTTTGTCAGGTTGTCAGAAGGGACTGATCTCTGCAGAAGGATAACAAGTTTGTTGATTATGATTATGTCTCTCATTCCCAACTCTTTTCGGAATCCAGCTTGAATTTCTGGCAAGTCTCTGTCAATATACTGCTGCAACCATTTTTGAGTTATCTTCAGCAGAATTTACTTGTCTGTGAGTAATGTCTAAGGCATTTGACTGCAACCAGAAGGCTGGTGGTTCATACCCACCAGCCGCTCCTCAGAAGGAAGTTTGGCAATCTACTTCCATAGTGATAACAAGTCAGAAAACCAAGGAGGGGTTGCTATAATCAGATCTGACTCAATGGTGGTGAGTTTGCTTTTTGTTTGTTTGTTTGTTTGGTGATGTTAATGATATTGCTCAGTAGTTTCCAACTCTGTTATATCACTTTTCTTTGAATGTGCATGACTATGAATTTCTTCCAATTGGTTGGCCAGGTGGCTGTCTTCCAAATTTCTTAGCCTAGATGAATGACCACTTCCAGGATTACATCCATTTGTTGAAACTTCTCAATAAATATCTCATCAACTCTTGGAGCCTTATTTTTCATCAGTTCTTTCAGTGCAGTTTGAGTTCTTCCTTCAATATCACTGGTTTTTGAATATATGCTAACTCCTGAAATGATTGGTCATTGACCAATTCTTTTTTGTGCAGTGATTCTGTGTACTTCTCCTATCTTCTTCTGATGCTTTCTGCATTGTTTAATATTTCTCCCATAGAATCCTTCAATATTGCAAATTGAGGCTTGAATTTTTTTTTTTTTTTTTTTGAGCTCTTTCAGCTTAAGAAATGCCAAGTGTGTTCTTCACTTTTTGTTTTCTAACTCCAGATCTTTGCACATTTCATTATAATACTTTACTTTGTCTTCTGAAGCCACCCTGTGAAATCATCTTTTCAGTTCTTTTATTTCATCATTTCTTCCATTCACTTTAGCTATTCTCCATTCAAGAGCAAGTTTCAGAGTCTCTTCTTACATTCATTTTGATCTTTTCTTACTTTCCTGTCTTTTTAATGACTGTTTGCTTTCTTTACATATAATGTTCTTAATGCCATCCTACAACTTGTCTGGTCTTTGGTCATTGGTGTTCAATGCTTCAAATCTCTTCATCAGATGGTCTCTAAATTCAGGAGGGATATAATCAAGCTTGTATTTTGGCTGTCGTGGACTTTTTAAAATTTTTTCAACTTTAGTTTGAACTTGCATATGAGCAATTGATCATCTGTTCTGTAGTTAGCTTCTGGCCTTGTTCTGACTATATATATATATATATATATATATATCACCTCTTTCTACTGATGCAGTCACAATTCCTGTGTATTTCATCAATGAGTAAGTTGCTGGTCTTGCAAAATTTTATAATATGATCTCTTGTGTTGTTTCTATCAGAAAGGACTTATTTTCTGTCTACTAGTGCTCCTTCTTTGTTTTCAACATTTGCATTCCAATCACAGTAATCATCAATACCTCTTGATTGCATATTTGTTCAATTTCAGAATGGGGAGATTGGTAAATATCTTCAGATTCCTCATCTTTGGCATTAGTGTCTAGTGTGTCAATTTGTATTAACTGGTCTTACTTGTAGGCATATGAGTATTATCCTCTCACTGATAGTGTTGTGCTTCAGGATAGATCTTGAAATGTTCTTTTTGATGATGAATGCTATACCATTCTTCTTCAATTTGTCATTCCTGGCATAGTAAACAATATGATTATCTGATTCAAAATGGCCAGTGTTAATCCTTTTAATCTCACTAATACCTGGAATATTGATCTTTATGCATTCTATTTCAGTTTTGACAACTGCCAATTTTCCTACTTCATCATTCAGAATTCCAATTATTAATGGATATTTGCAACAGTTTTTTTCTTATTTTGAGTTGTGCCTTATCAGCATATGAAGGTCCAGAATGTTTTTACTCCATTCACATTATTGAAGTCGACTTTACTACACAGCTTTTTCCCAGTTGTATTTTGAGTATCTTCCAACTTGAGGGGCTCATCTGGTACTATGTCAGATAGAGTTTCAATGTTCTTTGTAATATTTTCCAGTAATATACCAGACATTGTTTCACTGCTATTCATAAACTTTTCAGTAACCAATATTTTTTCAGAAGTGGATGGCCCCATCCTTCTTCTCTGTCTTTCTTAGTGCAGAAGGTCCACTGAAAACTGTCCAACATGGGTGGCCTTGCT